>NC_133473.1:4177908-4505565 GCF_025370935.1 Choristoneura fumiferana
CCGAGGAACCTGAATCACGTACTGGTACTGGGGTGGAACCGTTGTACTACCAATGTTATGTTGACATCCCATACATTTGCCAAAGAAATCATAGCGAAATAGATCACGAAAAGGTTCACATGGATTTAGTTTCCATGACTGTCTATGAGAAATACGGCTATTGTGGTCTTGCCAAACCAAAACATGTTTTTTTTTTTATATACTATCAAATTATGTGCTCGTAGAACAGTTTAAACGGTCCGCACGCAGCGACGGCTAGCGCGTACACTGAGGCAACTGCCAGTTACACTCGACTTCCCGCCCCACGACAATATCGTGCTGCGTATAGTGGTTCATGTCGGTTGCCTCAGTATACGTTGTACGATTAGCAAAACGGTGTAGATGCATTCATATACGTCACTTTATTTCCAAAACTAATAGGAATATCCGTCCAAATTTTTTGTGGTAGGTAATAAGGAAATATTAATCACAAAATTGCAAAAAACTAAAAATCATCAGAAATTTGTCACTTGTACCAGTATACGTAGGAGGTATCGAAATTGACGTGAAAATTAGTACAAATATGTAGCATGACAAAAATAAAAAAAAATGTGTTTACAAAATTTAATAATTACTATTTTTGGCAAGAACTTATTTCTGCCCCCGATGAGTTGAAAATCATCGACTCGAAAGAGTGTAACTTTGACCCACATGAATACACATAGAGAAGGCTCTAATAAAAACATAAACCGGTTGTCAGCTAAAACTAGCCATATCGCAATGCGCTATAATTTTAATGCAATAAGTAATTAAACCTGATTAATTATCCCAATGGCTAATTCTCAGGGCCAATTACCCGAATTTGCTACAAAAAGTCAACTAAAATAGCTTGTAAAAGCCGAGTACTTATACCACGCTCGCTTGTGAAAACCCCCAGCCTTACATCACACGTATTGTTATGAACGATCCCGGGATCAATTTGTGCGATAATCTATTTGTGATGGGAAGCGGAAAACGTTCAGAACAACTCCAAGTTTCCAACAAAACTTGAAACAACTCTTTTAACATCCGCGTATCTACTTGAAGCCCCGGCGATGCTTTATTATTATAAATAATATAATAATAAAACATTAAGATAAGATCATTTATTCAGTTCTTTTTGTAATTGAACTTATTAAACAACTTCTTATAGTCTCTCTGACACGTGTGTCTGAAGAAGGTAACCTTGTTTCAGAATATTACTAAACAAATTAGCTCGAATTTGCTCGTTGAAGTGGCCTTAGCCAGACCAAAGCACGGAGAGCAAATGGCCGTTTGGGCTGAAAAGAGTGTAGCAGACCTGTTAGTAGGTAAAGATTAGTCTAATAAGTAATAAGCTATCGAGTCCACATCAAAAGAGAATAACAGGTAATTATTACCTACTACACAACTACCTCTATACTATATAGTTTAGTTTAGTTTATTTATTCATTCAATATAAGATTACATTATAATTTACATAAATGTCAATTTAAGTATAAGTATTTATATTGAAATGATCAAAGGTATAAATAAGATTATTAATAAAATAATATAAAAATAAATTCCACTCATTTCATTATACGAAAAATAACAATTAAAATAAGATTGGTTCCCCTCTAGGGATCGTCATACGAGTACATAATGAAAACTACTCAAGAAGCTAGATCTTACTAACTAGAACGTACACAATGTACTATTTTTTGACACACATTGACTTCGGGGGCTGCAACGTTGTGGCTGGGAAATTCGTCAATGAACTTTTTAATGTTGTTTTTCTGTCCCGTGACCCAGGAGACATCACTGATATACTTTGTTAGAAAAATGTTTGCAATTGCTATTAGCATGCTTAGGAGATGAGCCATGAAGGAGTTGCCTTAAAACTGTCACTACTCCTAACTTTTAGTTGATTTGTAGCCCATAAAATGAGACTTTTAAGAAGTAACTCAGGAGACATTACCATGGCTACCAACAAGCTAAAAATTTGATTGACCCAAATAACGCAAAAAATCACCTTGTGTACAAAATGACGTCATTTGACATTCGACAGGATGATTTTTGTTCGTTATTTCCCAGGTAGGTATGTAGTTAGGTACTCCGGGAAGATATTGTGTGCTGTTCCGACTCGCGTCTCGCCGTTTACCATATTTTAGCGGATGTAATAACATACTTGAGATTGAAAGAGTAGATTACATAACAGCTATTTACCTTTTTTCCGCGACGTCACTCGAGTGCATCCCTCCATCCTACAAGTTAGTAAAAAAGCGAAATTCTTTGATTCATTTAAAGGCACGTACTGTTAAAAACGTGGCCAGAATTTCAACGACAAAAACTATCATCTATGAGCCCTTTTTATAGTAATCCGATTTTAAGTGGAGGTTGTTGACGTGAATGCTCCGAGCGCGCTATTCCAGGGGACGCAAAAACGCATAGACTAGCTATGACAAAGTCTTTTTATGGTCCAAACTTTTTATAGGTATTCTATTGACTGATTAATACGGCTTGAGCGTGCTCGAGCTTTTCAAATTGAAATAAACAGTTGGAGAAAAGATATCTTAATAATCCTTCCTCCCAGCCTATATACGTCCCACTGCTGGGCACAGGCCACCTCTCAGAAAATGAGGGGCTTGGGAACAGTGCGGATTGGGAACTTCGCACACACCATTGAATTGCTTCGCAGGTTAGTTCAGGTTTCCTCATCGATGTTTTCCTTCACCGTAAAGCTCGTGGCAAATTTGAAATGTAATTACGCACATAAATTTCGTAAAACTCAGAGGTGCGAGCCGGGGTTTGAACCCACAATTCTCACTTAAGAGGCGTCAAACCACTAGGCCACCACGGCTTTAATAATCCTTATTCTTACTAATATTATAAAAGAGAAAGTATTTCTGTCTGTCAGGTTTATGCTGCTGCTATTTTTTACGTTATTTGGCGCGAAGATAGTTTGAAACCAAACTTTATCTTTAGGATAGGTCTAAGTTATAATTTAATCGTTAGTAATTATTTTGGTCACTTATAAGATAACTTTTAAAGTCATAAATGGGGAAAACTGGGGACCCCTTAGAAGTAACCCATAATCAGTCGGAATCGTCCAATGCTGAACAAAGGCTTCCCTTAGAACACCACAATGAACGACATAACTGGCCACTTGCATCCACCGGTTGCCCTAACTCTTACGATATCATCAGTCCTTCTAGTGGTAGTGGGAGGCCGGCCAACGCTTCGTCTTCCGGCTCGTGGTCGCCACTCGAGGACTTTTCTTCCCCGACGATTATCTGTTCTTCGAGCGATGTAGCTCGCCCATTGTCACATCAAATTCCATATTCTTCGAGCTTTATTGGTGATTTTAAAATACAATAACTATTTTTATTTTAAATTACTGTTCGCCTACCTATCTTTAAGTTTTCCTTTCCTATTTAGGTTAGCTTGAAAAAATCCCTTTTAGGGATAAGTTCGCCTTTGTACTCTTTTGTTTTGTTGTTTTCTTTTTGTATTATTTTTGTGTTTTATGTACAATAAAGTATTTACATACATACATACATACATTTTAGTTCTAGGCAAATTTCCGTAACAAGTAACATAATATATCTAAAACTTCGGCATATTTCTGTAACAAACCGGTAACAAACCAAACTTAACAAATTTTATGGGAACGCGGAAACTGTAAAATTACTACTTAATTTGTTCCTATCCGCAACATGCCGCAGTACTCATTACAACGATATTACGTAATTTGCGTAATTCTTCGTTTATTCGAAAATGAGGATGGGTAAAGAATGCAGCTGCAGCTGAGAATACGCGTGAGATGAGAAGTGACTGGTTTTCGACACCTCCTAGGTAGGGTATATTAGCGTCCTGAATCTCTTTCTTTTCCTAACTGATATCGAGCTTATTTAAGACCTAGGTTATGTATACTTTATAGTATTTTTGGAAATTATAGTTACCCACTTATAAGCGTAAAGTTCATTATTTGTTGAATAATTTGTACTTTAAAGTACCTACATTGGGCAATTATTTCTTAAATTGATGTGTTTTTAACCGACTTCAAAAAAAAGGAGGAGGTTCTATATGTTCACCGATTACTCAGTCAATTGTGGACCAATTTTCCAAATTATTTTAATCGAAAGGGTATTCTTCTAAGGTGGTCCCATTGTCACCAAGTCAAGACCTGATGATGGGATCCTAGGGAAATCGAGGGCAAACCTCAAATTTTATAAGCTCACTTATGGCGATTTTGACATTTTTAGCATTAAAATAAGCATTTACATTCAGAAAGTATTATTTGGTAAACTGAACCTGATGAAGAAGACCGTGGAGACCAATGGAACTCGTCAAAGCTAAGTAATGCTCGCTCGTCTATAAACGATCATGATTAATATACCTAGATAAGCGACTAAGAAGAAGCTCTAAGTTAATGATTCTTTCGAACTCATCTGATGCTGAAGAGTAACTAAGCCGTGCTTGGGCTTAATGGAATCGTTGTGAGATGTAAATCAATCACTAAAATGTGAACAATAAATAATTTTTTAACAATAAAGTCAACCGACTCCAAAAATAAATAAATGCATCAATCCAGCAGGATGGATTGAAACCATAGTATGTAGGTGAGGTAGACGACTATTGTCTAAGCTGAAGCTTCCTTTGATATTTTTTTATTGTGCCCGTAAGTGGAACAAATGTTTCACTCAATAATAATTTGTAGATGGATGTTTCTTAATAACGTAGAAGGCATCTACTATTATGGAAGAACATGCGGATTGGATTGGTTCAGAAAAATGTGCAATAAGAGGATACAGATGTACTTAGTGAATAATGTTTTGCCATCGTGTTTTGTCCGGAAAAATGGAATTTGTCGAGCTTTCTCAACTAGCTGCCTGAAGTTAATTGAGACAGCAAGATTAATACGAAGTTATCCGACAAAACTAAATTGAGGGATTCTCTTCTCGGTAACCTTGTCCACGGGGATCCAAAATAGTTATATACCTATGTGTGTGAAGTTTTTTTATATACATATACATTTTTTTCTTTTGTTACTTCTGTTTGCAAATTTGTACAATAATGTAGAATGAGGTGGTTAGGTTAGTTATGTAAGTTAAAATAAAATGAGCACTTCTCGCCAATAAACGTTACAGTTTGGCGAGTAACACTAAATGTAATGCATGTTTAATTGTATAAAAAATGGCGCTTACAGGCAATGATTTCATCATCAAATATTTCAGCAATCGTCATCATCATCATCATCATCTCGACATTTTGTACGTCCCAATGGCACAGGTCACAGGCCAGGGCGATCACGAACCAGAAGACAAGCATTGGCAAGCCTCGTACTAGGCGGACTGACGACATAGCGTAGCGAGAGTTGCGGGCAGCTGGTGTATGCAAGTAGTGATGTTGTTGTTTATTGTGGCGTTCTAAATCCTTATTTAGAAGAAAGTAAGGCTGGCTGATGATGTCAATAAAGTAGTTTAAGGTTTATTGAAATTTTCCTCAACAATCCCCTATTTTTTCAAGCGGGAAACTTCTACTTTAAAAACTATTCAGCACAGACAGAAAAATATGTTTCCACAATCACGTTTGACCTATTGTCCATTCGACAGTAAATTTTATGGCCCCTATTAGGTCGGAATGTAAAAAACCCTTTTGTAACCACCTCAGTACGTTTAACAGGCGGCCATTAATTGCTGTGAGTGTAATAAATAACTTTATTATTAGCCAGTTATTAAGATCGTTAATATTAGTTATAAAATGAGATTTATTAGATTAATCCACGGCTATATCGTTTTAATTCAGTATTTTTACCAAAAAATCCAAATAATACATATTTATTATTTATTGTTTCTTTATTACGACGTTAAATTTCATCTAAGAATAAGACGATAAAGCTGTCGACTCGACCCAGCTGTAAATACTGTAAGCATCCTAATTACAAGTTTAATTAATATACTTACGACGTGTTTTTGTTGATATCCTTTCATTTCGACAGAGGGCACAGTTCTTTGAATGAAACTACCAGGTAAGTTGGTAAGTTCCTATTCATAGAGTAAGTTTACATCATTATTATTTTTTAATTTATGAAAAAAGTCTTAGACCTTATAGTAAAACCATACCTTTCGGCGTTACCTGGACTTAACAGTGACATCGACTGTACACATTAAGGCGCGTTAACACTAAGTCAAATGGGTGTAATTACGCGCCGCTGAATAATACGTTATCCGACATAACAACAGAGTTGTTCAAGCCGATTTACATTGCGCAAACGCAGAAATGGAGCTGTAAGGGCAGGTGCATAATGTAGCTTATATATAAATGCAGTAGTTTACTAGATACACATATACACATTGAATTGATATATTTATAGAATCAAATACTTTTGCTGCATTGTCGCATTAGGAATCGCCAGTACTTTTAATGATAATGGTATGTGGTGGTGAAATAAAAAAAATATATAAATTATTATATTTTATTTCATAGTATATTTACCTGATTTGTATGTTTATGATAAAAATATAATTTAAATAGAAAATGAATTATTAATATTAAAGTTTTATTTCAACAGAATTAGATTGATCGAATTAGACTTTAATTTGCGCAAATTCATATTTGTGAATTAAAATCAATTTCAATTACTTTAATTCAGTGAAACAATACCCAATGCTTCAGTGCAACACGTATATTTTCATGCAAAAACACCCCAGTGCTTCGCTTCTACGTAAATCAAAAGTGGTAGTCACTACTGAATTAATATCACACAAGACGCGGTATGATTTCAGACTCTGTAACTTAACATAGGTAAACTAAAACTTAATTACGAAACCTTGCATTTAATACTCATACCCATCCATCCCAGCCTATATACCTACCACTGCTGGGCACAGGCCTAGTGTTAGAATGAAAAACATCTAATGCTAGTATCGGATGTTTTTATAAACGCTGCGCTTTTTGCGTTCACTGTGAACTTGCCTTAGCATTGTAAAAGTGTAAATTGCTTCATGAGGCGTTGCGATAATTTAACTTAAAATAATACGTCCACTTACAATTAATTGAGATAAATTGAGCGGAATCTGACGGAGAGCACTATCGCTATTGCGAATTTCAGAACATACGCGGCGAGTAGGTACCTACAGTCAAGGGGAATGAATCGCGTCCGTTTTTACAATCAATTTCACAATTATTTCTTTGACAGATGATAATATACATTATATGGGACAGCAATATTATTATATTGTATGGAACGGCAATACATTTGCAGCGAAAAGGTTCCACTCTAGTACGCAGTTTCGACTGCAATGTACAAAGGTTCGCGTGTGGTAGCGAATTACTGCGACTTTCGAAGATATTTTCAAGACAAACTCACTCATTTTTATACCTCTTATAGCACAACAATGTCAATCAGCATTGTCTAAAATGAACGCATACTGCGTGCATTTTTCTTATCAGTAAACGGGCTCTGCTAACACTGAATATTCATAAATTTACAAACTGGTACGGAACTCTCCGTGTGTCAGTACGACTCGCACTTAGCCGATCTTTTTATGAAAACTATAGCCTTGATCTTTGTCAGACATATCCCTAAAACGGTTAAATTCGATGCTTTCATTGCCAGCTGTCAAAACTTTGATTGTCTAAATTAAAACCAAGGTGCCGCAAACGCATGAGTATAAGTATGTGTAAATAAATACTGCGACTTTCTTTCTTTCAAAACTATTAATCCCCTGTTTCATGATCCATTGATTAATTTTAGCGACAGATATCTGTGATGCCGTCTCTGTTTGTTATGTCCGAATAGACGGAGATGGCATCACACTTATCTGTCAGTCAAATAAAATTTATCCATGAATGGTGAAATAGATCTTTCGTTCTTTTTGTCACACTCAAACACACTGACCATCGCGCGGCAAGCAGCAAAAAGAGGTCTCACGTTTCGCAACTACGACGTAATGCGGCCAATGTATGTGCAAATAAATTGCCGAGATAAATTGTCTCTGTATTACACATCTTTGTATATGCAACAAATCATCGCAGAGCGATGAAGTGACAGGTCATAATTTAAGATAATCCTATGAAAGCTTTAGCTGCGCAGTAGCAAGGTAATTTGTTCTAGTTTAATATCGACGTCAAAATAACGCTTGAAGCCATACATTATTTGTGTTACACTTAGAAGAAAGTACACCATTTATTCAACACACAAATCAGTGGGTACAGTGCGATTTTAATAAAAAACAAGGTAAACAGTAGTCTTAACCTTTAAAAGCGAGCAATCCATTGGAACATAAAACATAATTTTTCATTTTAAAGATCATGCCCGCGACTTTTCCTCAGGGAAGAGTACCTTATATGTATGCAATGTGCGCCTCTACATGTTAAATTTTTTGAGCCATTTGTGTTTGGGCTGAGGATTCGCAATTTTTTATTTACAAGCTTCATATAACTTGGAATATTTATTTGCGCTTCAAATCTTGCAAGTGAAATTTCATCTAGGTACTTTTCTTGTCGATTTCATCCAATTGACTATAAATTTGGTTTGGATTAGTTTGGATGAGAATGTACCTAAGTACTGTCAGCAAAAGAAGTTTGCACAGAAAAACCCGAAAAAGAGACCAGCACTGGGAATCGAACCCAGGTCCTCAGCAATCCGTGCTGCGTGCTATAAACCCTACACCACTGCTGAATTTTTCCTATGCATACATATCTCAGGTTGCTTATTTCTACTATGCTATTTAAGCAGCAGCACTAGCGACATCTATGTTTCGTCGACAGGCGTCACATTCTTTCGGAACTAACCGATCACCCAGACAAGAGATGTCGCTACTAAGTTCGAAAAAGTAACAAATTTGGAGTTGAAATAAAAAATACAAAAAGGCTCCAAAAAACCAATCATAATTACATAAACTTACTATTAAGTTATAATAGCATATTCAAAAGCAGAAGCTCGATAGTAAAGTTAAGATGGACATTAAAAAAACTAGATACGATGTCAATTAACCGCTGATAACCGATCAAATAACGGCTGGTTATCGGAACCGTTACTTTGATGAAACCTTGGTTAACTAAACGATAAAATCTTAACCGGTCCTCGCCCAAACTGTATCTCGTGTACTGGCGAATAATTAGTGTAGCGCCTGGTTTTTTTTTAAAGTATAGGGGGAAAATGAGCAAACAGTTCGCTTGATGGTAAGTGATGAATTTCGGAAAACTCAGAGGTGTGAGCTGGAGTTTGAACCCACGATCTTCTCCTAAAACCCAACCCAACCCAATCGGAATATTTACAAATTTATATTTTAAAACGCATACTCGTATTTATATCCTGGATAAACTAATTTCTACGCAGCTATGAAAAATAGAAAAAGTTCAAGATTAAAGGGCCTCAGCGTTTTTTCACGCTGTCCGTTTTCTTAATACACTGACGCCAACAAAAACCTGTCCGAGCTATGACGGCCCATCTCAATCAACTGTCAGAGAATTATAGCTAGAAAAAGATATACGGACATGCCTGAATCTGTTGAATTCGATATGAGGCTAGAAGTGTTTTATAAATTGAAACGCTGCTGTTGATGGAGGGACATCTCTGATGTCACATTGATCTCATGTTTGAAGACAATAGCTTTTTATTGTAATTTTTTATTTGTATTTTATAACTAATAAGTGCTGTATTTACTGGAGGTTTTTTTATGATTGCCCTAGAGATGCATTTTTAATGAGAGTAGAGACTATACTATACATCTCCAATAATAGTACATTACTTCGTGTATTTCTGATACAACCTCAAACTTTAAGGGAGTTAGTAAAGGCCCTAATAATGTCACTTTATTATGTTTTAGCAATAAAATTAGAGTTATTATTTTCCTTATAAAATAAATTAACACGCAATGTATCACTACGTGATACTAAACTAATATGTTTTTATTCAAAAACGTCGCACTTGTTGACTTACAGCTGTCACAGAACGCTTCTCTCTCGTATCAAATTATTGTACGCATTACATTGCTGGTGGAAAAAAAACAAAAATTATTTACGATCTCGATTGCATAACAAAGTAAAAAAACATTTTGATTAATTACTAATTACTATTAGCTTGTACATGCAATTGCTGTAGTTAATTCTAAATTAACAATTTGTTTTAATATCGGTTCACAGCTCTTAAATCTACGTCTGGTTACAGTTTGAGGCTATATCAACAATACACGCTGTATATGTATAATTCATTTTAAAACTGCAACGACAATGTTATAGATTACTTCAGCTCACCGCAGTCAAAACAGAACAATAAATTATTCCTTCCCTTAAATAAACAGAGCAATAAAAATGACATTATAACCTGTCAACACCTGTTGTAAGTACACCACAATATATACCGCGAATAATACTCGTGGCTTTTTGCAAATTGCACTTTAACGTAGCTAGTATAAGAGCGTTGACTTGCGCATTTAACATGAAACGCTACTATTCCAAAGTGGTGATATAGAGTATGTATATCTAGAAATTGTGACGTATACATACGAGGTTTTGAGACGCATTGTATTTTAGAGCGCTTTTGGAATACAGCCGAATTTTTCCATATTAGACCTTAAATACAGTGTCCTATAAGGGCTGACTTTCGCATTTCACATGCGTGGTTCCTATAGCCACCATTACCATCGTGATAATGAAAAATGCTGAATGTGACGTACGCACATGCGCTGTTTTAGGGCGCAGTAGGGTGACTATGCACTCGAGACTCGCCGTACTTGCGGTATCAAAACGTGATCGTAATGACTTAGTAGGGTGTCTGCGTTTACGTGCTATGAGAGCCGACGTGGTTATGTGTAGACTTGTACCGCAGAGTGGCGGTGGCAGGTGGAAAAGGTAGGTTGGCTTCGACAAGTGGGTACTTCTGGCAATCGCGAGGGAGTATACATTGTAGATACTCGTAGCTATAGGTCAGGTTTTATACGTAAACATATAATGCATCCCAATACTGATTTAAAAAAAAAAGTATTGAGTTCAGTAAACTTTTTGGTTATATACTCGTACAAGGTGCTAACAAATTAAGTACCAATATTTTAAAGGATGTTAAATTAGAACAAAACAATTAGGTAACTTTAGATATTAATTAAGAAAACTTTTCATACGATATTTGTGTTTTAATTTCCTGAACAAAATAAATAAATTGTCATTCCGCCCAAATATAATCAGACGATGCATTTGCGTGACAAGTATTTAATATTATTATTATTATTATTCCCTCAATGGCGGCCTTAAGGCTTGGGCCAATGTCAGTTGCGATGACAGGGTTGCGGTTGATTTATAACACTTTCTGTTAGGTAAGTGACGTTTGTCATAAACGTCAATGATTGGCGGGAAAACTATTAGTAGGCTTTATGTGACTTTGACATTTATTTATCTAAGTGGCCAGTTACTTGTGACAGTCAAGATAATCAAAAAAGTTCTAATCACTAACAATTAATTAACTCATTAACAGGGTGTTTTTACGCAGCAAAACTGATTTTCTAATTATCTCCAAAAATTAACATAAATCTATCATGTATATGATGATATCAATCTACTACTAGAGACGAGTCTCGAGCTCTAAAAATATTGGTAGGTACTTAGTTTATTAGCACCTTATATATTTTAGGAGTTAATACCATGCATAAATGTTGGCAAACTTTATATGGCAAATAGGGACCGTGGAAGCAGTTTTTTTTTTTCATTTTTTAAAATGTTTGCGTAGTGGCATTCATTAAATAGACCCACGCAAAGTAACGCCTGAATCAATATTTTTAGGACTGAAATTTATCACAATTAAGGCTTGAAATCGGTACCAAAAATACCGATCTGTCCCGGTACATACCAGTAGTATGGTACCCCTAGCGCTGGTCGCAATATTGTATTTTTGCGACATCTTCAACGTAGGCGTTTACGAATTTTAAAATGGCGGACTAAAGGTGACCTTTGTCACAAAAGAGACCTCAAAACCCGAACACCTCTCGAGGTTTCGTCGCGACCCTGGATAAAATAATTAAAAAGAGCGGGACGCCAATGAAACAACGCCTTCTTAAAGGTGCTTCACACGACGCTTTTCCTCTAGACGCAGCCAGTGGGGAGGGGGGGGGTGGATTGAGGGGTAGGGTTGGCACTCATCATATATTGATTAGATAATGACATTTAATTTTATGGACTTGTTTCGTACTTGATGCTTAGAGCAGTTTCAGTTGGTTTAATTATAATTTTTAAACAGCGATATCAATTCAACCGTCCTCGATTAATGATTTCACTTACGTATTATATTAGTTTTTAAAAGGAAATATAGGAACAAAACCTTTTTTTAATTGAGGTTGACAAATGTTTCCACACAGGATCGATATTTAAAATGAACCTCGTCATTCAGTTTCAAAAAATAAAACATTTCACTTAAAATAGACCAGATTCATTTAATAGCACCTTACATTTAAACTAGTACTTACGATGCCTGTCTCCTGGGAACTATGCCATCGACTCACATAGAAAGATATAATTTTTAATGTATTGTTTTTTATGTAGCATGTATTATGTCCCACTGCTGGGCAAAGGCCTCCCCTTTTCTCCGCCACTCTTCCCTGTCCTGGGCAAAAATTTACACAAGTAAACATTTTGATTCAACCTCCTTTTTTCCCCAAATTAGCCAACCCTAAAGCCGAGTGGAAGCTTCTTTGTCTGGCCCTCATCATTACTTTGTCAAAGGTCCTCTCTCGACACGCGCGTTCCGACTGTACTTTGTTCTGCGAGCTACGTGCCGATGTGAACTGTAGGTAGGTCGACAACTTTGAAGTAACAGCAAATAAGATGCCCGGAAATGTATGTTGTTTACACACAGATTTTAACATAAGACTAATTCGCCGTAGCAACAACCACGTTTTGTGCAAGATACACCCTAATCCTCTATAGCATCTAACGTCCTGACGGCCACTGACTACTGCGGGGCTACTCCGAAATTTGAAGATCGAAGTTCGTGCCGTTCCATCCCTCGACACTTATACTGTTCAATACGAGAGTGAGAGGCATGGTACGATACGAACTTCGATTTTCTAATTTCATAGTAGCCCCTCTGAGCCTGACCCTGGCGGCGCAGCACATCTTATATCTTGAAATTTATATTGGGGATCTCGGACACGGCTCAAACGATTTTGACGGAATCGGCTATTTTCTTTGGGAGAAGAATAATCGACCTTGCTTGGTCTTATGAAAACGCGCGTTTTCGTATTACGAGTATAATACAGTAGAACCCGCTTAATACGATCACGTTTAATACGATTTCCCGCTTAACCCCTTGCATCGTCGTTCAATGTTACTAACTTATGTATTCTGATGAAAAAAAATGGGACTAACCATGTCGTACTAATATTACGCAAGGGGACGCGATTCTGGCGACACCTCCTCCTGTCCAGATAAGTTTGTAGCCCTAACTAAGCTATAAGCTAGATAATTCAAAAAACCTTTTTAATTTAAGATTAGAAGCTAAGGTTAATCAAGTAATTATGCAATTTTTATTGAAATAAACAGTTTAAAGTTTAAGTTTTAAGTTTTTTTAATTGTTTCGTACGGTAAAGGACTTAAATTCATGAGTTCATGATCCACCATAGTATGGAACCTTTTCAAATTTTTCTCTTCATTCGTGTTAGTGTTAGATCAGTGATGTCAAAAATGAAAAATAAAAAAGTAATCACTGCAAGAAAAAGTGACAATATTAAAAGTTTACAATGAAAATCACAAACCAAAATCAGGTACTTAGGTACTAGGTTTTTTTCACGTTTAATACGATTTAACGGTTAAGACGTTTTTTTTGCTAGGTCCTCAAAATCGTTTTAAGCGGGTTCTAACTAACTAACTAATTTGGCTCAGGGACCCAAAGAGGGTCTTGGCCTCCGAAACGAGAGCACGCCATCTGTCCCGATCGTTTGCAGCCTCTTGCCAGTCGTCGACTTGGAGACGTAGCAGATCCGCCTGGACACTGTCCTCCCAGCGGTACCGTTAGCGGTAGCGGTTAAGCGGGTTCTACTAAAGTATTTTAGTGAAAATTTCATGCGCAGTTCAGTTGGTAATTCCGATAGTTCGGCCATCAGCGTGATGGATAGAAAAAAAAATTGTGTGGAGATAATTTAAATCCGAGGGAGAACGAATCCCAGGGAAGAACATAATAGTTTTAATCCTGGCAAATTAGCCACAGGCTTAATAGCAATAAACGAATTATTCGCAGACGAAGCAGCAGGCAACAATTAGTTTGATTGAGCGGAATAATTTTACAAATTGAAGGGGTGTCATGAAAAAGGTTGAAAGATCCTACTACCGATAAACCTTTACTTAGGGATAATTAAATCATCTTTTGATTGTTTGTAAGTGCAGTGGGTAGCGGTCCGGTAACTAGTAACGGTGGGTGCATTAACTATCTGGATCGTTTGACCGAAACATGTCATTTACGACCACTGCACTACGCGCTGATGTGTGACGTAACAAGTTTAAAGTGCAGTTAGATTGAGCTAAGCGAAGCAGCAGGCTTGACTGGATGGAATACCATCATGCGACTTGCGAAATGATGAATTACGAATAACACAGAGGTGCGAGGCCAGCTTCGACACTCCTTGAGAGGCTTTAGGCTCCCGCTTGGCTATCTTGGTTTTGATGGCTTCTGTAGGCGAGTGGACGCCGGTTCGCACTGAGTCTAGTGTTAAATTTAAGGGAAACTTGGAGAGATAAAACTAGCCATGAGGTGAGCAGTAAAGCAAGTGTATTGAGATAAAAGAACGACTGGAAAAAGACCGGAATTTACATACATATTACCAACACAATAGCAGTACTCTGTTGGTATTGCCAACAGCTTCCAGTGGATCCACACGTAGCAAGTCTGTTCCCGCCGGGTTGCCTAAATTTTCACCACTTGCCCACATGTCTCATTTTGCCCTTTCACTCACTGCTTTAAGTTAGTATTTTTAGCTCCGAGTTGACTATCGAAATTGTTCACCCACGCCACTGATGGCTTCATTATCACCATCATTAGCCGGAAGACGTCCACTGTTAAACAACGGGCTCCCCCTTAGAACGTCACAATGTAGTCAGTCCATAGTAAGTAGGACCCTACCAACGCTTCGTCGTCCGGTTCGTGATCGCCACACGATGACTTTTCTCCTCCAACTTTGTCTGTTCTTCGAGCGATGTGACCGCCTATTGCCACTTCAACATGCATGTTCTTTGAGCTATCATTATGTGTAGGTATGTAGCTTAGTACTTCGGTGAATTTCCGTATTCCGGATTTTATCGCGCAAAGAAACTCTGAGCATAGCTTAGCTCTCTCCATAGCCCTTTGCTTTAATAGCTTATACACCTGATGTCTTCATGCTTTCTCAATCTGTATAAAAGCACCTACTTATTTGCAATTGGTAACGATTTGCGCAATCTCGTGTGCCGCGTAATTATAAATGCGGCGTGCTCTGTATTCCGTTTGCCATTCGTAACACAGGGGAATTATTAATGGAATAGATCTCGTGTGGTTACGGAAGCCATTGTGATGTGAGACACAGGAATATATCCCGTAATTTGTCTATATGGGCAACCATAAAATTTAAATTTATGGGTAAATATAGATATATAGTTTATAATGAGCTCTGGTATGCAACGTCGAATATATAAGTGAAAATTTGTTCGCAGATTGGTAATGCGAGAAAAAGCACTCTTTCTATATTCTGTCTATACTTATCCCACTATAATATAATCGGCTCCGGCGTCTTACGTCAAAGTCGTAAAATGTCCAGGTGCCCAGGTCGTAGAAAGTCCAGGTAGTACAATGTCAAGATCGTAAAATAACCAGATAGTAGAACGTCAAGGTCGTAAAATAACCAGGTAGTAGAATGTCAAGGTCGTAAAATAACCAAGTAGTAGAATGTCCAGATCGTAACATAACCAGGTAGTTAAATAAGTTAAGCCAGGTTGTAAATTGATATTAATAGTACATAGTACGAAATTTTTTAACAATAAAGTAAACCCAACTTTGTATACCGAAATTTATCTAAATCGGAAGGAATAATGGGGAAGTTTTTTTGGATCGGCATGGCAATCATTCAATCAATTGCATGGCTGGCTGTGTGTGCGGTCCAGATTTAAAATTTTATTACTCCTACGCAAATTGGCCGGGTACCTACATGTGAAATTGAAAAAAAAAATTTTTTTAACTCGCATCAACGTGTGGCACATAGTTCGACAGCTCTTTAAAAAAGATAATAAGGTTTCTCAAAACTTTTTGATTAAGTGAAGATTTACGGAAATAATCGCTCCCAAAGTAGCAAAAATTGTGAGCCCCCTCTATCTTGTAACCCGTTTGTCCAAAAAATATGCAAAAATATGGAAAAGTAACGCTTAATAAATACATTCAACGAAAATTGGTTTCAACTTGGTTTTTGAGTTATTGCCGAAATACTGCGCTTCTCAACAAAAGAACGTAAGTGCCGTGAAGATACGCTCTTTTTCTGGTAATAGATTTTAAGAATGTAGTAAGTCTTTTAATTGTGTTATAATATAACGCACATAATATTACTTGATTTTTTTTCGTAATGGCTACGGAACCCTATCTTGGGCGTGTCCGACACGCTCTTGGCCGGTTTTTAATACTTAAAAATTCCACGGTTATTACCGTCCGAGACAGATATTAGTAAAGATTGGACATTTTACTACTTTGACATTTCGCGATTTGGACCGTCCGAGACATAGACATTAGTAAAGATTGACATTTTACTACTTTGACATTTCGCGATTTGGACCACCCGAGACTTGGACGTGGCACGACTTAAGACGATGTAAGACATGGACCTCTTACGATGTGGACGCAATTTCGACACTGGACATTTTACGACTTTGACGTAAGACGCCGGAGCCATATAATCAATGACAAAGTTTGTAAGGCTGTTTGTTTATTTTATTTGTTTGTTTGTTACTTCATCACGTCTGAACCGCCAAACCGATTTAGATGAAATTCGGTATACATATAGTTTGAGTCTCGGGGAAGGACGTAGGATAGTTTTTATCCTGTAAAATTGCATAGTTCCCGCGGGATAGCGATAAATGAACCTATAAGCGTGGCCATTTTCCTTCTACACTATGAGCCAATCAATACCTAAGGGAATAACAGTGATAATCCATACTATCCATACTATCCATACTAATATTATAAATGCGAAAGTAACTCTGTCTGTCTGTCTGTCTGTCTGTCTGTCTGTCTGTCTGTTACGCTTTCACGCCTAAACCGCTGAACGGATTTTGATGAAATTTGGTACAGAGATAGAATAGACCTTGGGAAAGAACATAGGCTATCTTTTATCGCGAAAAAGAGGCTTTAAGGGGTTGAAATAGGGGATGAAAGTTTATATGGTGGAAGTTCGTCGCTGTTGATGATAAAACCATGAAACTTGGAATTTAGGCACTTAATAAGAAATAAATCGATATTTGGTTGAGCTTTTTTGAAAACTCGACCTGTGAGGGGATGAAATAGGGGATGAAAGTGTATATGGAAGGTCGTCATTTCGAAGATAAATCGAGAAGGCAACGGAGTGGGGTGGAGGCAACGGATGGAGCGGAGACAATGCAGGCTACAGCGGAGGCAGTGAAGTAGAGCGGAGGCAGCGGAGTGGAGCTGACGCTGCTGAGCGGAGCGGAGGCTGGCGGAGCGGAGGCTGGTGGAACAGAGCGGAGGCAGTGGAGCGGAGCGGAGACAATGGAGCGGAGGCATCGGAGTGGAGGCAGGGAGGCAACGGAGTGGAGCGGAGGCAACGGCTAGAGCGGAGACAATCTAGGCTGCAGCGGAGGCAGTCAAGTAGAGCGGAGGCAGCGGAGCGGAGCTGACGCTGCTGAGCGGATTGGAGGCTGGCGGAGCGGAGGCAGCGGAGCGGAGCTGACGCTGCTGAGCGGATTGGAGGCTGGCGGAGCGGAGGCTAGCGGAGCGGAGGCTGGCGGAGCAGAGGCTGGCGGAGCGGAGGCTGACGGAGCGGAGGCTGTCGGAGCGGAGGCTGTGGAGAGGAGGCAGCGGAGCGGAGGCAGTGGAGCGGAGCGGAGCGGACGCTGCTGAGTGGAGCGGAGGCTGTGGAGCTGATTGATGGTGATGGTGATGATAGTGGTGCTGATTATGATGATTGGTGATGATGATGGTGATTGTGGTGATGATGATCGATGATGATGAAAACAAAAAAAATGTTTATGAAAAATGTCTTCATCTGTACTTTTGATTGCCTTGACTTAGAAGTTTGATTTTTTCACAGCTTTCGGGACTATTGACCTGAGTTTAGGGGTTTATAATTTCAACTCGACACCGATACTCCGCTAGATAAAGGGTCTTGACAGACAGACGGACGGACGGACGGCAAAGTGATCCTATAAGGGTTCAAATTTTTCCTCTTGAGGAACGGAACCCTAAAAAACATTTGTTCCGGCGCTTTTCAAATTACGACCTATTTACTTGAAAATATGAGGATAAAAGTTCTTACGGAATTCCAAACAAATTGACTATAAGTATATTATTATTTATCGGAACTATGTGTAGCTAAAATGTCGTCTTAATTATAATCCTACCCTCCTAACTTACAATAAAGGACGTAAGGTGTCAAGAGTTCACTATGACGAATTAGTCCTTTGTGTTGACAGGGTAAAGTCCACGTCGTTTTGCTAAAACGTGACTACCCGCAAAATATTTATGTTTTACTAAAGAACATGGATGGATGGATGTACAAAAAAAATACTTTATATTTATAGCAATGTATTGAAATGGTTATTTTCAGTAAACCGTAGAAGTTTCTATGTGCTATTATTGGCAGAATAGGTATCCTTAATAAATTAAATACTTCCTAAAGTTACTATTCCACGCGGACGAAGTCGCGGGCAAAAGCTAGTCAATAAATAATTAAAGCATATTTTTTAAAGTTACTTTTAAAAAAAAAAGTAAGAAACTATAAAGTAGCCTCAAATTTTAGTATTGAATTCAAATATGACCCAAGCAAGGTACCTACCTACAAAAGAATATCTATTATATTTGAAGCCAATCTTTTCACCGAATTATTTATCTCTCGAGTCAGCTGTCTATCTCCAACCGAGTTCATCTCATAATTCGATTAATCAATGTTATTCCCGATTAAACAGGGGAGCGATATCGACCTACGGATGACCTTGTCTGCGTGTAAGAACTGCTCAAAACTAGTATTTGCCATCAAAACCGAAACCTTATTTCGGTTTGAGCTTCAGTTTCAGCAGAAACCGTAACCAAAGACAAAACAATATTTGATGAGTATATGCATTTTTAAACTTGCGTTCATTCTAGCGACTAGCTTGAGTTAATAAACTACCTATTAGAGTTCCTCTTGATGTTATCCTGATATCAGAGTGGGCAGCAGGGCTCTCTATTATCAACTACGAACTTAAGACTTCAGCACTATGGTGTGGAAGGCAATAGGAGACCACTAGGTACACTATTTTCCCAAGAGAGTCGTCATGAAGGTTTACTGTTGATTCTCACTCGATGATCACGACCACTCTCTTCAGAGCGACTTAAAAGATTACTGTTCATTGAAACGATAATTCCATAAATTGATAGTTTGTTAGCTCTGAAAAAGGTGAGTAGGTATATAGGTGCGTATGTGGATTAGCTATTAAGAGATGCGCGGGTTTCCTAGCCACTACTTCAATCTTTCTGAAACCCCGCAGGAAAGCCTACAAGCCAGATTCGTTTCGGTAATAATTTGGCAGATTTTCTGCCGCAACCACTACTACTTACTTACCCGATCCGATGTTTTTTAGCCTCCGACAAAAAAGAACACCACACTGATCGGCTGGGCCCCGTCTCGTCACTCCGGCTGCTGTAGCTGGGCGATGTCCTTCTCAATCTAGTCCATCCACCGGTATCATGCCAGAAACCAAAACTTTAACACAATATTCGATTGATCTAGGCGTTACTTTGCGGAGAACAATATCAATCTTTTTCCTACCTATCTATTAGGTACCTACAAATTACCTTCACCTTACGTTTTCGCTACAAATCATGCGTCACAGCACAGCTACGTGTGTGTGTAACATACTCGTATTATATGTATTAAAACGCAGAACTTGCCCTCCTCCTCAATTAAATAATACATATGTGACACAGGCCCACACTCGCTCGTTGAAGTGGCAATGGGCGGGCCATATAGCACGGAGAACGAATGGCCGTTGGGGCCGAAAACTTCTCGAGTGGAGGCCGCGGATCGGCAAGCGCAGCGTAGGACGTCCACCAACAAGATGGACGGA
The DNA here is from genome assembly GCF_025370935.1 of Choristoneura fumiferana. NCBI lineage: Eukaryota > Metazoa > Arthropoda > Insecta > Lepidoptera > Tortricidae > Choristoneura > Choristoneura fumiferana. The sequence continues at coordinate 4,198,174 of NC_133473.1, forward strand.
TGACCTGGTTAAAGCCGCAGGTGTACGGTGGATGCAGGCCGCTGCAAACCGAAGCAACTGGAGGTCTGTGGGGGAGGCCTATGTCCAACAGTGGACGTCCTACGGCTGAGATGATGATGATGATGATGACAGGCCCACACTATATTAACTGACGCAAATACCACAGAAATTATTGACGAACGCCGACGATCGCCGAAACCGAAACGGAAACCAAATATTCGGTTAAACACTACCCGCATGACGTAGAGAGAGAGTTGGTGACGTCACTATTTATTGCAATTCCGAAAAGCAATTCGGCGCCGAAGGTCGTCGCGAAGAAGAATGATAGCCAAATATAGATAAGGGTTATGGATAGAGCAGAATCAACTGGGTGATAATTTATCTTATTGTATTAGTTTACTATGATGAACCATTTTTAATAACCGATACAGCCTAACTTGCTACTCCGCAGTAATGGGCACGTATCTGAATATCGAAAATTGAACCTAGTTTGTTACTTTTGGTTTGTGACATAATTTCAATTAGAATATTAGTATTATGTATATAAGTAGATATGTATTTTGAAATTTATGAATTGTTAATTGTTCATAAGAAGCATGCTGCATGTGAAACTGGCTGTTTGTATGCCTTATGGTACAACCTGTTTTCACCTATGTTTGACAAATAAACGTATTTGTATTTGAAATATCGATAGTTAAAATATCGAACCTATAACCTAACCTACTTTCGATATTCTGACCGTCGACTTTTTAACTTTAGATATTATATTAATTTTCGATATTCAGATACGTCCCCGCAGTAATACGTGCAAACAGTATCATTCTATACTGAACTAGGTGTTGTCCGCGACTCCGTCCGCGTAGAATTCATTCAATTCATTAACTATTCAATTTTCCAGGATAAAAACTTGTCCTTCTCCGGGACTCAAACTACCTGTATACCGAATATCATTGAAATCGGTTCTGTGGAAGCTATGCGCGTTGTCCGAAGGTTTGTATTGAAGAGCAACCCCCTTAAGACGAGAAAAGATAGCAAACAAACAGACTTACAAACTTTCGCATTTGTAATATTAGTGGGATTATTTAACTATGGTAATAAGTTCACGTGTTCAAAATCATTGAAAAACATCTTTAATAGACTAATGACACTCATAATTAACATACCAATAAGGTAGTAGGCATTATAAGACTTACTGAACCTATATAAAAAAACCATATGCCATATAGGTACACGTACATTTACACATCAATCAGACATCACATATCGCATTCAAGGACATTATACTTAACTCACGGTTCTCTCATTCTTCCAGTTGTCTATAAGTATAGGTTGATCTAAGTACTAATAATTAAACATTATTATTTTGTACTTACCTGGTACCAAACCATATATTTACTGGGTCTGCATAATATTTATTAGGACTAACCTTAGCAGTAACTAACACGGTACAAGAGAGACCCGTTACAATTGTGTAATTTCAATAGACACGACGCGATTTCTCGTGCTAAGAGATGGGCTAAACGGCACTCGCACGCAGCGTGTAAATCAATCATTTGCTGGACGTGTGATTTTATTTATGAGCCCCACAGGGCTCGCGGACTCGCAGACGTTTGCTCTATTCTATGCATAAGTTCGGCACAGTGTCTAAGTAAGTACAGCGTGGCATGGTATTAATACTAGAGGTGAGACGTACTAGGCAAAACGCGGACTGAGTCTTGAGAGAGAGAGAAACATTTATTTACACATATTCGATACACATAAAAATACATTAGATGGAGAAAAAAAAAAATAACATCGAATAGTATAAAGTGGACCCCACTCAGCATAATCCACAATCATAATCTTGCGAGTACCTACGCGTCCACAAAAACACTAGATCCAAAGACTAGGTCCACGAGTATCTACGAGTAAGTACTTAACTCAATTGACTCATTGCGTAAACAAAATGATTCCCGTAAATGCGCTCCCGTGATTGCGTATACACCGTACCTACTAGTTTTAGCAGTTTTACGAATATCGAACTACCGAATCGTCACAGTTCAGTCTTCACATTTAATTTATTTTTTATTTTATATTATATTAAATATCGATTAGAAACTTCCCTATATACTTTATACAGGCTTAGGACTGTCAGCAATTTTTATTAATTTTTCAGTTAAAAACTGTACATAAATGCTTGTTTTCAAGTTGGCGGAACGTTGTCAGCCGCCGTACTCCTAAATACTCGTACGCTAAAAGATTCGCGGGCGGGAACGCGTACTCAACTCACGCGTCCTAGCCAAAATCTATTCCGAAAACCTATTCTAGTAAATACATCTCACCTCTAATTAATACAGAGGCCGCATTGTCTGAGGCGCTAACTTCCCGATCGCATCCACCATCTCTTTCTACCCTCGTCTTATACCGTTTAACAGAAAGAAGTGTTGAAAACGATTGCGATTCCGATACGTAATTTAGTCCATTGAAGCGCAATCACTTAGTTAGCTTTATTGTCCACATACCCTCAACACAAATAATGTATTGATCAGAGATGAATGTTTTGTTTTGTATTTGTTCGATGTAAGTAGATACCTAAGTAATTTGTAAATCTGCATGTACCTATCGCTAAAATAATTATTAATTGTAATGATTATTTCTCAATATAAGTGAATTGTATTCTGTTTTGGGAAATAAACGTCTTAAACCATAAAACAAGCAAATAAAACGCAGCAACAGTCCAAAGAAAATACTACTGTCAGGTGTAAGAAGTTCTGAAGCTATAATGTCTATCGCGCAAACGTTCGTGATCGTACTGACAATTTAACTTCAACCGTTTGATAAGAAATATGGTTTTCATCTCACTTGCTCGTAAACAGCATCGTAACATGCAGGCTACCCTGGTTGCAACCCCCCAAATAAAACCCTCGACCTTAATGTGCTTGTCATGAAACCCGTGGTCGGTAAATGAGTCATTGCCCGTACTAATTTTGTTGTCATGAAGCTCAAGGTCGGTAAATAAGTCAATGCCCGTACTGATACTGCTGCGCGCGCTCCTGCTGCAGGACCACACGCACACGCACGTCGGGCACATGCCAAGAGCGCAGTCAGCGGTATCGGCACATACACACAAATAAACAGCAGGTGCAGGTGGTAGGACCTTGTGCAAGGTCCGCCCGGATTGCTACCACCATCTTGCTTGCTAATCCTGCCGTGAAGCAGCAGTGCTTGCACTGTTGTGTTTTGGCGTGCAAAGTAAGTCAGCCGGTGAAATTTCTGGCACTTGAGGTATCCCATCTTAGGCCTCTAGGTTGGCAAAGCATCTGCAATATCCCTGGTGTTGCAGATGTTTATGGGCGGTGGTGATCTCTTACCATCAGGAGACCCACTTGCGCGTTTGCCATCCAGTCGAATAAAAAAAAATCACAAACCCATCATCACCACCACCACATTACACTGACGCGTTTCGAGCTCAACCAGAGCTCATCTTTAGAGCAACACGACCGTACCATGCTACCAGACTCGACAGTCTGTTGTCTAACATCTGGTAGCATGGTGTACGGTGTTGCTCTGAAGATGAGCTCTGGTAGATGGATTTGTGTGTGTTCTTTTGGTGTGGAGCGAAGGAACTGCATGAACACGCAAATCTTGCATACCTATATGCAGCTATCATAAGGTCGCGGATGAGCAAAGTATTGTTTTAGTTCAAAGTATTACTAAAATAAAATAAATATACGTAAACTGCAGCATTTTAATCTCCAATGCAATACTGCCTCAAAATATGTGCACTGTGTAGAATTATGCGCAATTTTCGTCGCCCGCGCTGGCTCGCCTGTGACGTTTAAGCCTGGACCGCTGGGGTTCCAAGAATGCGCATAACACACGTAGTAATTTCAATAATTTTCAAACATTTCTTGTACAATTTATTTGTTCTTAGAAGGCGTCAGTTAAGTTATTTAACTGTATGTAAAACTTACTAGTGGAATAGCTCTATTTGCTAAGAATTACGGTCCTTGCTGAGGGTACGCGTAATATTACTGTGTTTTTATTTATTTTTAAGGTACTATTCATTCTAAATCCTTGGTAATAATGTAGAAATGTGCTCTATAAAATTCCACATTTTTTTGAAGTCCGATACAATCAGCACACACTTCGTACATTTAAAAAAAAGACAGTTGAGGTAACTGACGTTTCATCTTAATGCTTAACCGCGTATTATGACATAATGTTACGCAAATATATTTCATTTCATTTCATTTCAATGATTGACAGTTTGACACCTTTTAAACACACTGAATTAAAAATCCAATCCAAATGCCCGATCTCTTCCGGGAGCTCTAATGAATCCATAACTCATAAAAGTCCCATAACATTCATAAAGCTACTGAACCCGCAGCTGACAGGAGGAAATACGAGGCATATTAAATGGCATAAATGGCATAAATAGCATAAATAGCTGAAACCAATAGGAATAGCGGCGCATGGCCGCTTGCGCGTGATTTAGCGGACGGCTGTGATTACAGAATTATGTATTCAGAGGCTCGAGCTTAGTGGTTTTGTCGCAGAATATATCTTAAATTTTTCGCAAGCTAAGTCATGAGCAATAGGAAAAATAAAAAAATAAAAAATAAATATCACGGGACAATTCACACCAATTGACCTAGTCCCAAAGTAAGCTTAGCAAAGCTTGTGTTATGGGATATAAGCAACGGATAAATATAATTATATAGATAGATACATACTTAAATACATAGTAAACACCCAAGACCCGAGAACAAACATTCGTATTTTTCATACAAATATCTGCCCCGACACGGGAATCGAACCCGGGACCTCAAGCTTCGTAGTCAGGTTCTCTAACCACTAGGCCATCTGGTCGTCTAAAGGAAATAGGAAATAGTATAATAGGAAGTTCTGCTAATGCTATTAATGTCAAAGTTTGTGAGTAATTGAGTGGGTTTCTAATAGGCATTTATGCTGTTGCCGTAGATAACCTAACCAACTAAGTTGGAAAACCCCTGACTTTGTCACTTCAAATCAAAGTTCAATATCTCAAAGACGGCTGAACTGATTTTGATGAAACATGCCTAAGAACCATCGCTAGAAAACCTGGCTTCAAATAAAAAAACTGCATTCAAATCGGTCCACCCGTTTATGATCTACGGTGCCACAGACAGACAGAACAGACACACATAGCGGTCAAACGTATAACACCCCTCTTTTTGCTTCGGGGGTTTTTAAATCTAACTACCTCGTCACTTAGATTATCAGACGTGCCTATTTTTTCTTATGTCAATTAAACAAAACCGGCCAAGTGCGACTCGGACTCACGGACGATGGGCTCCGTACCATTATCTATAAAACATTAGACATTAGCAAAAAAACGGCAAAAATCAAGTTTGTTGTATGGGAGCCCCCCTTAAATATTTATTTTATTAGAATTTAATTATTTATTTTTAAAGTGATTAGGTATACAACTAAATATTCTGTGAATATTTCAAGCGTCTACCTGTTTTCCGTTATTAATATCAAGCAAAAAAGCAGCCAAAAAAATCACGTTTGTTGTATGGGAACCCCCCTTAAATATTTTTTTTAATTCTGTTTTAGGATTTGTTGTTATAGCGGCCACAGTAATGCATAATCTGTGAAAATTTAAAGTGTTTAACTATTACGGCTCAAGAGATAGAGCCCTGTGACAGATGGACAGACAGACAGACAGACAGCGGAGTCCCAGTAATACTGTCCCTTTGGCTACGGAACCCTAAAAATGATAAAGATATAGCCAGTTTAAGTTCCACTCTCCAGTTTTTTTGTTCAACTGACGAAAGAAAAAAGTATTTGTCCATTTTTTCTGATAATCTTACTGAAGGACAGACTAAAAAGTATTTTTTTGCCAGAAAACTACCCGATTTTGTAAAATCGCCAAATTTTTGTTCAAAACTGGTTCCCAGGCGTTTTTAAAAAAAAGTCAACTTTTTCTTTAAACATTTATTTCATTTCATTTCATTTAAGTACCAACTTTATGAGTCAGTTTTGTGACGCCCCAAGCCGAGAGTACGAAAAAAAAAACCTTATAAAAATGACATTTTTGATATACTTAGACATTTTTTTAACCATCGGAATCGATCGTGCTTTTGATTCTGTGTATGAAAAACCATATATTTTCCAAAAAAAACAAATAGTACACTTTTTTTGTGAAAATGCCCTCCATGTGCCCTCCCAATGGTTTACGCGTGCAAAACCGCGGGTAGAGACTATTCCATCTAATCCTACTAATATTATAAATGCGAAAGTTAGCTAATAAAAGTAGCTGGACATCTGGAACAACACACAGGCTACTTTTTATACCGATATTCTCACAGAATCGGGATAAAAATCTCAAAATCTTAGCCGTTGTGTACAGAGTCATGAACGATGCATGCACGATTGTGTATAATTGTAGTTGTGGGCATTGTAGAAGATCATTATAAGAGCCACCGCATAAACAGAACCCGATTAGCCCGTTTATTCATCCCATTTGCATGAAAGGCCTTGCCCTGACCCGTATGGTTTATGAGATAGGTATCTTCGTGCTTTCATGTTATCAGGGTTACGTGTTTTGGGTTTCTTTTTATAAATTCAGGTTTTTACCTCTCGATATTTAGGTGTTTATCGATATTTTTACGGTCGGATAGCCCGTTAGAGAACACAAAAATGACATGTAATATTGATATAATTAGCGGTCGGAGTATGAAGCTGACTACCAAGCTTAAGGTCCCAGGTTCGACCACCGGCCGGGGCAGATATTTGTAAAAAAACTAATGTTTGTTCTAGTAAAATTAAAATTAACCGAATTAGTCCAAAACATGTTTAACTGATTGCTCCTTTCATCCACTCAAAGGTTGACTGGTAAAGATTCTTTAAAGGGATAAATCCGCCTTTGTACAAGTATCTCAAAGTCTGTCTATTGTATTTCGTTTCTTTTCTTTTGTACAATAAAGAGTTTACATACATACATACATACATGTCGAGCTAAACTCGATTAAAGACGTGAGTAATCCATTTTATTTCTCTATGAGTGATTCTCCCGGTAATTTCATGTTCAGAGTTGGGTAACATAAACTAGAAAACAGTGACAACGAAGGCGGAGCGGTGCGGCGCGGCGCGGAGGCGGTACCGGTTGTAATATTCGAGCTAACATGAAAGAGGGCACACAGAATACCGCACGCTTATGTTCCCGCCTCCGCGCCGCGCCGCACCGCCCCGCCACCGCTCTCTGTGTGTATCAAGCTATATGGGGAACCCTACATAAAATACCGACTCACACTTGACCAGACCCTTATTTTTATAGCGGACGAAGCAATGGCGAATAAAGAATAAAGATGGGAAGCAAATGGATTATTTATATCTTTTCCCTGACCACTCCACTCTAAAGCTCCATACACTTTATCTTTGAAGAGTAATGTGGGTCCTTTTTATTATGTTAAACTAATAGATTTTAGGTTCTGTGAGTAAGCGTTCCCATTTACGAATAAAATCTAAGGGAGCTGTTTCTTTAGGTAGCTGGAAGTGGGAGTGATTTGGTATGGTTATTTTATAGGTAATGATCTTATAGTGGAGGTACATACACATAAGTAAATAAGTAATAAGTACTAAATACGTTCCATTAAATCAAATTTACATAAGTATTAAAGCTACATAAGTAATGCGGGTAATAGAGACTAATAGACACTAGGATAAAAAAACGAGAAAGATTTTCGGGTGCTCTAGTCGGGATTCCAACCCCCATATTCTTGCCATATACGCGCTAAGCGCTACATACCATCTGCAACTCCCGAAAATATGCATTTCTATGCGAATTGTACTACACTACAACACTATTTAGGTACACTATTGTATATGTGTCCCCATATCTTGATGCGACTACAAATTTTAGCTCTTTAGTAGTTAGTTCTCGATGCTAGTCGCACAAAACTGAGACACGAAGGCGTCACGACACAGCTTGGGAACTCCTGATCCACACGCCTTAATAATTCACATACATTTCTATTTACACTGTGATCGTACCCAGCAATCAAAAGGCTGCCACCACTGATCATATATTGTAATTAGGACTAGTTGTACGCATGCGCTGTGCTGATTGCGTTTAATTCATGCAATATTGTTGCAGGTAACCGCAGGCGCATCCAACGAGGCGGAGTCGGGATTCATATGTTTTGGACAAGGCACTTGTTCGCGTACTTAAACAATATATGTTATTTTATGCTATTTTATTATCAGGTAAGTCTGAATCTTTTTATGATGATGCTTAAACATTTCTGCATGGGATGGGACGTATAATTATTATCTGTACAAACAAATGAATTACATAATTTATTGAATCAGGCGTTACTTTGCGGAGGTCCATATCAATGAACTAAAAGAATTTCCTTGCTCACCCGCGACCTTACGATAGCTAAGCTTATGCAAAATATGCGTGTTCATGCAGTTCCTCCACCTCCACACTGTAAGAACACACACAAATCACACAAACCCATCTATCACCACCAACACAACCGTACACCATGCTACCAGTTGTTAGACCAACAACTGGTAGCATGGTGTACGGTTGTGTCACTCTGAAGATGAGCTCTGGTTGAGTTCGAAACGCGTCAGTGTAGTGTGGTGGTGGTGGTGATAGTGTGGGGGTGAGCAAGGAAATTCTTTTAGTTCATTCAAATGAATTACACCTTCCAACTAGCCACAATCCAACACCATAGAGTGTATAATAAAATCATTTGTTGTTCGTTCATTGACTTTTAGTTAGGCCAATATAAAAGAATTCTTAAAAAGCGTTTCCAGCAAGCTGGAAATAATTTTATTACCTTCATTAGGTGCCAAATGCGTGTTATCCGAGTTTGCCCCTTTCCAGCCGGTCTGTATAACTTTTGGTAGCCAAATAACCGCGAAATTTTTGCTCTTTTTTTTCAGTTTCTTGCTTGTGGCACAAAAATGGTACTTCGTCCAACGGAAACGTAATTTTCTTCATATTTTTAATATCATCATCAGATAAGCAAGCAATGAAATAACAAAATACAACATTTAACTTATTTTCTTCATATTAGATAATGTTATATTCTGTGTCGAATGAGCATAAAACTTCAAATTTGGTTTAGTGGATCAGCCTAAATCAAACGTTTCAAACCGAGACTCTTCTCAGCTTGTGGTCAGCACGCTAAGCAAAGAAAACTGGCCCCCCGACGGTGGATTTAGGCATTCTATCTGTTGGTGTAAGGCAAGGCCCTATCTTCTTTTGTTTTCGTGTAATTTAGGAAAATGTTATAAAAATCAGGGTATTCAAAGTCATAGTCAAAATATCTTTGTTCAATTTAGGCATTAGGTATTATTTAGAGTGTAATTTTAGGTAAACTGTTCGTTAGAGTACCCAAACAAAATCATTATACACAAAGCCTTAATGCCTTAATTTGGTAAAAATCGAATATCTCGTCTTGAGGGAAATATACCGTTGCTTATTTCATGCCTTATCCATACGAGCAACATCGGCGCAGGCGCCGCCGCATTACGCGGCTACCGGGCACAGCCTCCGTGGTTAGCTGCAACGTTGCCAGGCCCTGAGTTACGGCGGTGATCACAGCTCCGGAATGCATGTAGCGAACTCACATTCCGCATAGTTTATGATTATGAATTCTTAATCCCTATTGTTGGATTTAATAAAACGAGTAGTAGGTATGTAAACTCATTATTGTTCAAAAGTAAATAAACAAACACAATTGAAAAACGTTCAGCTCAGTAGTTTATTTAGTAGGCAGTTTAATTTTTATTTTGGTACGGTCACTGGTCTAAAGCAGTTTTTAATAAGAAAATGTAGGTTGTTTCTATTCTTTTGTCCATTCTTCATACCTATACATCTCACAGTTATTAGGTTTCTGTCATACCTACCGTATCCGTATCTCGTTTCTTTCTGTTCTTATATTTATTGTTGTACTTTTTTTTACACATGTTAGCAAATTATAAAAATCATTTCTAAATTTATAAGTTGTTTTAATTCACCCTTTGGACGCCACGGTCGGCCACAACCGACAAAAAAAATCTGTAAGTCGCTCCATAGGCACCACAAATTGCCGACATGGTACCTATGGCACGATTGTCAGCTGTCGCGTTTTTTGCCGACCGTGGCATTCAAAGGGTAATATACATAAGTATACCACGCGCCATATAAATCTGCCTAAAAGTTCATTACTTAATACTCAGTTTTGACGCATTTTTGAGATACATTTTTTATGCGACGTCTTTACGTTACTCCCGGATTGTGTTCGAATCGCTTAACGGTATAGTGCCTATTCAATTATTGGAATTATACCTTTATAGTTTTTGTGGTACTAGTCGGGGCAATGAACTTTTAGGCAAAGCTAGGCGGCGGAAGGTATAGTAAATTTACTAATCATTTGATTCACTAAAACTTTGTAAATGACAATATTAATTGGGATCTGCGAATTGAATCCAATAGCTTCGTTTATTAACACCGTCAATTGCTTTCTACTAGATACAATCGCCAATTATGTCTTCACAAAATTGTTTTATCAACGAGACTGTATAAACACAATCATCATAACCTCAATACAACTCGATAGGTACTAGAAATAAAAGGGACAGGTATATTTGTCCTATTTGCGTCTCCAAGCAATTTCTTCGGGGTTATGAAGGTCGGAGCAATCGTTCCATTTATACTCAAGGCCTTCGAGCCATTCTTACGTTGGTATCAAGGGCGTTACACATTAATAATCTTTTGAGCCTTCTGACTACAAGTTATGACTTGCGTGACGATTGTGACACAGAAGGCAGTGGGAAGTAAAATTGTTCGCACCCATTGTGCAATTACTTTTCTGAAACTATTTGACAATCATAATTTGAATTCGGTTGCTATATTGAAACATTTACTTCCATTACTGTGTAAAGTATTTTAAAGTTATACATACATGGTTATACATAGAAAAAGATAGTGCTTAAACGAAACTTCTAAAAAATTTAATACCTCGAGCATGATACAGTTCCAAGAATTTAATTAACATCAGCCTTAATATAATCCGCTGACCCACTATTTACTGCGGGAACTGCAATTTGACCGTATTTAAAAGATAATGGACGAGGCAGGCGTGTTCACAGTCACGGCAGACAGTCACGCGGGGCTGGATCACGGGAAGAATTGAATTAGAACATTACTGTTATACGGCCCAGTCGCCCCCCCCCCCCTCCCACTTCTATATACGCCTATGACACGAAAATCGAATGGATATGATACTAGTAAATATAAATAGGCTCAGAGTTACTCAGTGAGCTATGGAGAGAGTTATGCACGGGGTTTCTCTATCTACGGGATCGAATCAGAAATTAGAAGATACGTAGAAGAACAAGGGTCACCGACAGCCAAGATAATTATCTCGTTGAAGTGACAATGGACAGGCCATACAGCACGGGGAACAAATGGCCGTTGGGACCCAAAAGTTTTCGAGTGGAGACCGCGGATCAGGAGCGCAGCGTAGGACGTCCACCAACAAGATGGAAGGATGACCTGGTTAAAGCCGCGGGTTCACGGTGGATACAAGCCGCTTCCAACCGTAGCAACTGGAGGTCGATGGTGGAGGTCTATGTCCAGCAGTGGACGTCCTACGGTTGATGATGATGATAATACTATTATGGTACAGTCATCGTTATCATCGTCCACCTCATGATGATGAAAGTGCACAATTAGTTCAAAAGATCTAGCGCAGCAGGAGGTGACTTTATTTTATACGTAAACATTTTGCACGTTTAATTGAATTGTGAAAGACAACAACACAAACAGCTTTGATAAACGACTATTGCCGTCTAAAACCGAGTACCTAGCCATAACGACAGATGGCTATCTTATGAAGTTACTTTATCTATTGCCATTTATTCACAATAAAGATATTGTTTTGTAATAAATAAAGCTAGGAATGTAGGAAAGTAGCTAAGGTGTTTCAGACAAGGATAAACGTCGCTCATAAGTCTAACTTACGCGTATTGTCGAGATATGGTAGACAGTTTACACGTTAGGTGCGAATGATAAGGATCCGATACAACAAAGACTTAAGTATAGGGTGAACGGTTTGTAACGTTTTTTGTGGTATTTTGTGCTTATCTTAGGCTATCATGAGAAGAGGGTTTACACTGTACTGCCTACAAAATGTTGGGGCGTCTAGACCCAATGGCATTATATTATGTGAATTAAATATATTGCCTACGCATGTATGCCGTTTCCGAGTTTTTCGAAAAGTTTCGCCGTAGCCCATAACTTGAATTTTAAGTTGGCTTTTATTTCCTGCTAATATCTAATACCTGCCTATGGACCAGCAAGGTTCAAGAAGTTAACTGGAAGAATGTATGGTGATTTACTGCCACAAAAAAAGGAAAAAAATATTTAAAAGCAATTCTGTAGATCTGTATTTAATAATTTTATTGATTTAGAGTTTTGTTATTTTTATTATATAATTGTATTGTTTTAGTTTTATCGATTTATTTTGATTGATTTTTAGTTTTATATAAATTCTGTAGATAGTACTGAGCTAATTTCATCAACACAAATATCTAATTCAACAAATAAATTTATTCTTTCTTTCTTTCTTTCAAAGGTATGGGTAATTCTGTATTTCATGGAAGGTTGTTCTTGCGATTTTTAGTGTTTTTAGGGTTCCGTACCCAAAGGGTAAAAACGGAAACCTTACTACTAAGATTTCGCTGTCTGTCCGTCCGTCCGCCTGTCAACAAGGCTGTATCTCATGAACTGTGATACTTACAGTTGAAATTTTCACAGATTATGTATAACTGTGGCTGCTATAGCAACAAATAATAAAAACAGAATAAAAGAAATGTGTTTTTCTTCCTAACAATTTGTACTTAATTCTTGTTATTTTGAGAACAAAAATATCGCTTTAAAATTGCAAATGAGCGAGCAAATCGATGAATAAAATTATACCCCGGTATGTTTGATTAAATCAAAACATGTCGTTATTCAAATTACATGCGCGTACTTGTTCCGTGTACCTGCTTTACGTATATAATTAATTTCTTTGCCTGACTTACTTTACTCGTACACGCAGACTGCTCAATGAGCATCGCGCATAAAATCATAGCGCGCTAATTATTTAGCACTACCTGCAACCAGCACAGAACTAAAATAAGAATAGAAATGCCACGCGAGTTAAAAATCATCATCATCATCATCAGCCTATGTTCGTCCACTGCTGGACATAGGCCTCTCCCATGGCACGCCACTGAGCACGATCCTCGGCTCGGCTCGGGGAGTTAAAAATGCGAAGCGCCAATAGAGAAAACAAGCCAGAAAATGACAAAGATGGAGCGCGTCTGCAGGGCTACACTACGAAACTAGAAACTCGAAGTTCGTATCGTACCGTCCCTCTCGCTCTCGTATTAAATAGTATTAAGTGTCGAGGGACCGCACGACACGAAATTCGAGTTTCGAGTTTCGTAGTAGCCCTGCTGAGCACAGAATAAGTAATAGTACAAGTACAGAAGCCTCACTGCCGTACAAAAGTAACGTTAAGGCATAAGAATCGTGCCTACTGTATGCTTCTCAGTCCATCGCATAACTCGTATTCACTCGCACGCGGCACGTGTAATGGAATAGCACACTCTAGGGGACCCCAGACATCTACTTGTAGCGGAAAATAAAATCGCGGAGTGAGCCGCGCCTGGTCTCAGTTCGGGAGTGCAGGCCTATGACCGCAGACGCCATATTGATATATTATATAGCCTATGTCACTCCGACAGTTATGAGGTTATGACAAATCCAATGATACCTCATATGTTAAAATCCGTCTAGCCGTTTAGGCTGCAGCGAGGACCAAAGAAATGGACATAACCCTCCTACGGGCAGTCGGGTAATAAAAAGGCCCCGCCGCTCCGCAAAATATTTGCTCACCAAATCAGAAAACTTAAGTATTAGCTCTCACAACACATCACACAAATACCTCAATTAACCCGACAACCAACGACGAAGTGGCATGTTCAGCGTGTAAATCTACAGGTTATAGAATTATAGCTTCCGATAATTGCCCCGGGCCCTTTATAGCTCTAAATAAATGTGATAATAATAAATATCTAACTCCATAAATGTTTTATTGGACCGTAATTAGTTCCTTAACGGTACGTTTACCCTAAGGGTGCCTGTGACATTCCCCGTAAGGCACCGGCAACAGAAATAATCACGAATATCTCCGTAGCAAATATTTAAGGAAAATAGACTTCTAGCCAAGAAATGGGCTATTCACATAATATATTTTATGATAACTATCTAGTGCTTGTAAATAGCAAAGATACCGTTATTTATATTATACTAGCCATTACCCGCGGCTTCGCTCGCGTGAACTGGGTTAATACTCCAGCGTTTTGATTGTTCGGTTAAACGTCATTACTATCCCTAGTAAGCACAACGGAAAGACAAATAATTTTAATCACGCCAGTGCCCTTAGTGTAAGTTTTTGGTTACAAAATACGTCACGATCGCGTTCGCGTTAAAACGTTTCGTTCGTGTTTCCATACAAATTGAGATTTTAACGCGAACGCGATCGAGACGTATTTTGTAACCGAAAAGTTACACTAAGGGCACAGATTAAGAGGCTGTTTCATCATCCATTGATTAGTGTTAACTGACGGTTAAATGTGATGCCGTCTCCGTCTATTCGAACAAAACAAATAGAGACGGCATCACACCTTACCGCCAGTTAACACTAATCAATGGATGGTGAAACAGCCCCTTAGTATCTTAGTGTCTGAATTTTTTATAAAATGAAATCATATCTTTGAATATACTTCCCGAAACGGTAATGAGAAAAAAACGCTGCAAAAGCGCTAAATATTTACCCAACTATTAAGTCATCAGTCATCATCACCAGATTGCTACCACCATCTTGCTCGCTAATCCTGCCAATGCCGTGAAGCAGCAGTGCTTGCACTGTTGTGTTTCCGCGTGAAGAGTATAAGACAGCCGGTGAAATTACTGGAACTCGAGGTATCCCATCTTAGGCCTCTAGGTTGGTAACGCATCTGCAATCCCCCTGGTGTTGCAGGTTTCTGTAGGTCTAGCAGTTAAATCGAAATTCCGGGATTATTCCCATGCTGTGGTTTTCATTTATTGTATGAAGTTTCATCAGCTTTTATTAGGTTTCAGTTTTCTGCATATTATATTTCGAGAGGGCTATGCTCGGGGTCACTCTGCGGGATAAGATCAGAAATGATGATATCCGCAGTAGAACCAAGGTTACCGACATGTAGCTCGAAGAATTGCGAAACTGAAGTGGCGGTGGGCGTAGTACATTGCTCGCAGGACTGATGGCCGATGAGGTCAGAAGGTTCTCGAATGGCGTCCACGGACCGGGAGACGAGCTGTCGGTAGGATCGCGGTGGATGCGGAAAGCACAAGACCGGCCTGAGTGGAGAGCCTTGGGGGAGGGAGGCCTATGTCCAGCAGTGGACGTCTTTCGGCTGAAATATCATGATGATGCTGATATTTCAGAGATAAAGGTTTTTTTTACTCGACTGGATGGCAAACGAGCAAGTGGGTCTCGTGATGGTAAGAGATCTACACCGCCCATAGACACCTGCAACACCTGGAGGATTGCAGATGCGTTGCCAACCTAGAGGCCTAAGATGGGATACCTCAAGTGCCAGTAATTTCACCGGCTGTCTTACTCTCCACGCCGAAACGCAACAGTGCAAACACTGCTGCTTCACGGCAGGATTAGCGAGCAAGATGGTGGTAGCAATCCGGGCGGACCTTGCACAAGGTCCTACCACCTGCACTACAAGGTATCTGCATAGTAAATTTCATCCAATTCCATCCAGCCATTTTACCGTGAAAGAGTAACAAACACACACATACACACATTCGCAAATTTTAATTTCAGTACGAGTAGTATTTAAGTGGGAAAATAGCAATATCAATTCTGGAAAGGAATGCAAGGTAACATTTATATTTCTCATCTCTATTTATTACTTCTATGATTAAAACTGTCGATAAATTTTCTGTTAATACAACAGAAATGCATTAAAAGCTAGTAACATGAACAATATTTAAATACAAAACGCAATCGTAAAATTAAGTGAAACGAGTTCACATTCTTCACGTCTTTAGTTAGACAGCAATAAAGACGAATCAAACTAAATGATGAAAATCGAGAAAAACGTCCACCTGCATTGTGTGTCCCTTTCATTCCTTGGACAGATATACGAGACAGTATACAAATCGAGCTAGCGGACAATGCGACTGGAGCTGTGAAAGAATTTACTGCCGACGCAATTTCGCTCGATTACACGGATCGACATTTGTCGACGGCACTAGAATCGACGCCTGAGCTTTAAGACTTGTGCTTTTACAATTATGGCGGCTGGCTAGATAAGAATAAGATAAGAATGGTTTATTAGCTGATAAAATACACAACACAGATGAAATATACACATGCATAGATTAAAAAATTATCATTTAGGTAAGTAGTAAAAATATGAATTACCATTTTGCATTTTTATATCTTCCGGAAGATGGTTATAAATGACAATACGCTGCTTGTGAGCACTATTACCGTACATAATCTTGTGGCATCAAAGTATGTACGTACAGTCAACGAAAAATACATCGATACGTTCAAAGTTACAATAGTAGATTGTACAACGAGAGCATAAAACTAGCCATTTTACTCGAGGCGTTCATATAGCCATCCAAGCCGGTACGGCAAGGGTGGATAGACACGTCAAGGGGAAAATGGGTTTAATGCTCGATTTTTACACTGCTTTTTACTTACATTGCGAGGAACCTAAATCGCAACAGTGGAAACAATTGTTTACTTTCTATGTACTTACCTTTTATTTTTCATAAATGTATGGGTCTCATATTCTTTTTAATTTTTTTGATTTATTTTGATTGGTTTGGTTCATTATAAGTTTTATATAAATTAAAAATTGTTAAAAAAAAACTTATTTGTTTGTGGCTGTTGACGACTGATTATATGTCTTAGACGAAGATTTTACTTTATGCACTAGAGCATAAAAAGTAATTTTATGTCGCCTAGATCCAGCATAAACACTAACTTTTACGAGCATGAGAAGTGAAAAAATATGTATTAGTACACGACCTTAATGTTAAGTAAGTCAATTCTGTACCTTGTCTCTTTCAGTCGGTACACAATTTCGTATGGCTTTTCAAACATGACGTTTAAATGGCAAGGTACAAAAGTTATTACTTATTTACGACGTTGACTATACATATTTCTGTAACTTTGGCCGTGTCGATCTCTTTGATGTTGACTGTTTCAGGTTTATAATGTTCCCGCTTTTGTCCTTCGAACACTTCACCATGCTTTCCGAAGTACAACTGTAAAACACTGGAAAGTAAAATAGTCCACCATTCTCCGACTAGGATAGTAACAGCCGTCAGCCGCTAATGCTGCAATCCATCTAGTCTAGATGACATAATGCCGGCGGCACCAGAGCTTAGCCTATACTACGAAGTGCAAAATTAGAAGTTCTATCTTGCCGTCCCGCTGACGCTTATATTATTTAATACGAGAGTGAGAGGGACAGTACGACACGAACTTTGATTTTCGAATCTCGTAGTAGGCTTAGGAACAAAACAGTCGCTGGTTCCCTTCTGTTTACTTACGCCCGTAATTGTGTTTTGGACAACTTCACGTCAGTTTGCGACGCGATTCTCTTTTGACTAACGACTGCACTCAGGAACGGTATTTAATATTTAATAGTAGGTATATTTAGTGACGAATTTTGATCAGGGTCAGGATAAATTGCAGTTTCATATCATCATAGATTTACGAAGTGTTAAAATTAATCCAGTATATTTCAACAATCTCTTGGGTTCGTTCGATTGTACACCCCAAATTTTGACAATTTCCCCTCCTAATATTGAAAATCTATCCACCATAAATGTCAAATTGAATACTTCATTTGTAAAAGTAAAGCGCAATCCAACTGAGCGTCTATTTAGCAAGTTAAAAAACTTAAATAGTCCATAAACAGAATTTAAGATACAAAGAAAATAGCTTTATTGTACCCTGAGTCAAGTCTGTCAGTAAAAGTTGGCTCCCTGCATTTTTCTTTTGTATTTAATCAAAATGCTACGAAGACAAAGTAACGATAATGTGCGTGTGAAATAAAAACAGTAGCGTTATATAAATATTAGAACGGTGACCAAACATACCTAATTTGAATAAGTTATCTTTTGTTAATTTATTGATAAAATTCGCGGTCTTATCTACGAGGAAATACGTAGTTGACATTGTTTTATTGGTCATAAACAGGGAAACATATAAAATTTATAACTGCTATCATATTTACTAGTAAAGAAACCATTTTTAAAACAAGCAAATGGGTCCCCTAAACACCAAAATGGGATAGCAGATAAACCACCACGCCGGAATACAATATTGTGAGATGGTGGTAACCACCCGAAAGAACCTTTCACAAGCCTTGTACGAGGTTCGTCCTGACATTGTATCCACAAAGTCCTTATACTCGTACCCGTAAAATTGATCCAAGCCTAGCTAGGATTTCCAATTCTGTTTTAATAAAAAAAAATTGCAGGCAAAACCAGACAAATCCAATGCCAGGTACCTAACTAGCTAGACATTACGATAGTATACCAGATAAAATACCTTTCGGCTTAAATGGCTTAAGTTTGAACGTTTATCAAGTAGCTTTACTAGTAGTTTAATTTGTCTATGAGTTATCAGCGTACAATTTAGATAGCAATTTGAAGGTGAATAGTTTAGGTGGTGACAGTATTGAATTAATACCTAATGCGTGTAGGTATTGTTGTGAAAATGAAAGCCGTTGACATTAAATATATTGCATTTACTAGTCCATTATGTTTTGCTTTTCATCTATTAAAATACATAACGGAATTTCACATTATTATTAAAGATTATTGACATAATTACTATATTGCTATTAATAATTTGACAAAACTGATTAGGTTCACGATGTGAACAATTCATCATCATCTCAGCCTGTATGAGTCCCACAGTTGGGCACAAGTCATGCATCAAAATAAGAGGGCTTGAGCCGTAGTTCCTAGTTGCCCTGTTTGAGTTGGGCTAAACGATTCACACGTTGCTTATGGTGAGAATTTGTCCTTGTTCCTCGTAGATAACCAAGTTTGATAACTGTACCTTTAGTGTAAGTTTTCGGTTACAAAATACGTCTCGATCGCGTTCGCGTTAAAATCTCAATTTGTATGCAAACAAGAACAGCGCCTCGCGTATTTTGTAACCGAAAACTTACACTAAGGGTACTGGTATTCTACTAGGAAAAGTAATTCCTTCTAGCTAACTCGGTTATCAAACGGGATTATTTTTTTCCTCGTAGAAAGTTTGGTTTTTGTACGACGAAGACAATTTTCTTCCTAGCTAACTCGGTTATCAAACGGGATATTTGTTTTCCTCGTAGAAAACCGTTATTTTATTTGGTTTTAGTAAGCATTGATACTTCTTACGGCAGAACTCACTTCGTAGGAAGGAATACATTTTATTTTCAGATAAAGCCTAACACCAAATTACCACCCACAACACAATATAGTGGAAAGCATCAACACACCCATTAAGAATCCTTAAGCCCCTTAGATTCTCCGATGTCCGAAGTTTTAAACTCTAATATTTTCACTCCGTTTACTTCGCCAGTCTCATTTCCCTTGCAAGCTGCGTTAGTTTAACGAATAGCCGGTCTAGATTTATTTACAGTCTGCATTTACTACCCTATAGCTGCTACCTGTCAACTTTTAAAGTCAATTTGCCACACGCCACTCGCCCTTATTGGCTCGCCATGACGCTTTCGAACAGAGTACAGATTGCTAACAGTAAATGTTATTTCTAATGGATGACATAAAATGCAAAATTTAATATTAATTTTAAACGAAAACTATACTTTAAAGTAAAAGTAGTTGTTTAATAAATCGCCACACAAGATGAATTACATAAGAGTGTACCCGTAATTTTGTTTTTATGTCTCTATAAGTGATCTCGCCGAACCAGAAGTGTCGCTTGAAACTTTAAGGTCACTCTAATATTTCTTTCGTAAAATTCAAAATCAGATCTAATATTGATAAAAAAGCAGCGCGGGGCAGTTTCTATTTTATCATTTTCGGGATGAAAAACGAAAAACTGTATACTGTGGCTAGGGCGACGCTAATTCGTCGCGCGAGGGCGACGAGAAATTGTCGTCAAATTGTAGTTTCCTGCGCACTGATTGGTCCCCTCCCGTGTTTGCTCACTGCTTATTGCCTAAAGGGTTTGCTTGGCACACACGGCACGAGCTCCGTTGCAACTTGATTGAACGGTGCGGCTACCCGAATGCGCTTAAAGCTAGCAAAGGAGCTGGCTGCGGGTAATTATTTTGTTACGTCAGTGTTTAAACAGGGCGTGGACTGTAAAAGAGAAACTATTATTTTCGAGCTGGCTCGTCAGCTGATTGCAAACAATTCAAACTGAAGATTATTAACAGAGGGGTCATTGACTTTGTACTTTGATACTAGCATCTATGTTGTTGGTGCCGTTATCATTTTCTAATCTGACATCAAAGTACCGGTTGGTTCATCTGAAAAACAAAATGAATTTCATATTATGAGTATAAGCAAGCGGTAAAGTATAAAGTAAACTAAACATAATTATGTAGTTTACGACCCAGCTCATGAAAACAAGCAACTTCAGACGTTTAATTGAGTCGAAATCCGATGTTGCGTAGTTTCGAAACCTAATACGCTAAAGAAACCAATTATTTTAATAATTTAATCTTCATCTAGTTTCGTGTAGTACCCTTGTTAATTGTAATTAAGTAACAACATGTTTAGGCTTCAATTTAAATACCACGTAAATACGTAAGTGGTTAGCGCTGTTTTGGCTTTAGCGAGCGAGCAAGCGAGCAAGCGAGCAAGCGAGCAAGAAAGAAAGAAAGAAAGAAAGAATTGAAGAATGAGGGTGGTGAAAGAGACAGATAACAACATCATACATACAGCTCTAAGGAATCTCTTTCAGACGCAATAATTGCGTTTACGTTATTATTGACAATAAAAAATCCTAAACCAATTGTGGCGAAACGTAACATACATTCTTAAAAACTTCGCTGCACATATATTTAATAAATAGTAAGACCTTAATAATTCAATCGCGTGTCCATTGAACTTCCGCGAGTAAAAGTTGATAAGTAGGTGCTTAACTTATATGTGATTGCGTGGTAAAGAGTTAGACAGTCAACCTTTAACGATTGAGCGTAACCACGCATAACGAAACGCAAGTTCCGTAAGTTCCTTACTTGACCGAAATTTATCTTTAGAGAAAATAGTCAATATTTATTAAATTACTAGCTTTTCCCGGGGCTACGCCCGCTCGGAATTCGGTATCGCGCGCTGTTCCCTCAGGAACTGTGCATTTTTTCGGGATAAAAAGTAGCATATGTCACTCTCTGGCCAAAAATCAAAGACGGACAAACATACAAACACACACACACACACACTTTCGCATTTATAATACGCGTATTTTGTAAGTATGTTTGTTACACCTTCACGCTAAAACGGATGAAATTTGGTGTATAGATAGATAGATGCCTCAACAATATTATTTTCAAAATAAGCAGGAACATTTTCTAGTTAATGAGTAGATCGGTCCAACGTAGGTATTTGGCCAACATTTGACCAAACCAGCAAAGCAGCAAGGCTGAAACTCAACATTATAAGTGCCCACTTATTAAGGAAGTCCGTCGTCAACTTTTAGGACTTCAGGAGTCGGAGCCCCTACCCGAATAATCAGATAATTTTGTTAGATAAACGGGTTCTCCGGGTACGTTACTGAGCTTGCGGAATGTAAGGGACTTTACCAATTATGGTAAAAGGAGAGCGTTTATGCTATGACGTAAATTTAAGACAGGGTTATTATTAAAATATATTAATTAGAAACTATACATAATTACCTAAATTTGGCAGTAACTGTACTGGACTGTAGTCAAGAAAACTAAATTAAGTACGCCAAACAAAGTTAGAGCCTTTTCACAAGTTTCACAACTAATTTAACGACTATTTATTGGGAGATAGAAGTTTCATATTAATGGATATGAAAATCATTTATATACAACTAATTGTAAGATACTTTGAATGCCGTCGTATTCAAGATGCGACTTTTCCCGATGGAATATCTATGCGCTACATTATATCTGTTCCATTTCTGTGGTAATTGTGAACATTGCGTGACCTTGCACAAGTATTCGATAATCTAGCAATCGACTTGCGGCGCGGTGATCAAATGTAACGGGACCGGACACAGAATGGGGACGCAGATGTCATAGTGAATTTGGTGGGTGCTGTTTTGAGCATAGCAGTAGCGAACCTCTCAGAGAATTCAAATGAATTAGTAGATTCACTTTGACATCTGGATAACCCAGTGGTTAGAAAACCTGACGAAGGTTGAGTTCCCGGGTTGGATCCTCTCGGTCGGATATCTTTATGAAAAATACGAATAATTATTCTC
Source organism: Choristoneura fumiferana (assembly GCF_025370935.1). Taxonomy (NCBI): domain Eukaryota; kingdom Metazoa; phylum Arthropoda; class Insecta; order Lepidoptera; family Tortricidae; genus Choristoneura; species Choristoneura fumiferana. The sequence goes on from NC_133473.1 coordinate 4,220,685, forward strand.
GAGTCGAATGTTTACTATGAATGTAGGTATCTATTTATTTAAGTATGTCTTTCCGTTGTCTAGTACCTACCCGTAACCCATAATACAAGCTTTGCTTACTTTATAACAACTAACTAGGTCAATTGGTGTTAAGTGTCCCGTGACATTTATTTATTTATTAACTGATTAATAACGCAATGAAAACTATGTATTTCCTTTCCTTTAGTTTAGAACCCATAGCTAATAATTATAATTATTTTTTTCTAAATTCCGTGCTCTAACGTTTCCAGCATGTTTACAAGTCGTGATGTAGATATAGAATGAAATAACAATAACTAAATAAAAATGAACTAGAGAGCAGACGTCGCAGGCGTAACCAGCTTAACTTAAATAAGCCGTGCTTCAAGTCCATTAACTTGACCATGGAAATACCAGAACTAAAATCTCATTGAGTAAAATAGCAATTTTACTCAACAGTTATAAACCCTTTTAAATACTTCAAACAAAATGCAATACTTTTACTACATACCGAACAAAAAAGCATTCAATGGAGTTACTACCCAGAGATAGTCAACAACAATAGGCTTAGTTGGTCCTGACGCCTCAAAATCACTTCTTTCATACAATAACAATGAAAAAAAAATACAGTAAAATATTAAGTACCTTCTTGAAATAGATCTGTCTGTCTCATTATTACCGATTGACAAGTTTTTTTGTTCAAATTGTGAAATAATCAAGAAACGAATTTGTTATAAACAAGTACTCTCGGAATCTTTGACAAATATGATTGGTATAAGCACAGAATAACTAATAGTACTACCGTAATAAGTTGCGAGATCAAAAAGTTAGTAGGTACTTGGGTGATCGAATAAAAAAATCTTAGTGTTATTTGTCAAAAGATAACGTTACACATTCAAATTAAAATATAGACATAAATTGAGATAAACCCAGTCAGGTTTCATTACCCTAAACCTTTTTTTTGTATTCAATAATGTAGGTATCAATGGCGAATCCTAAAACATATTTAATTTACTGAAGGTTAACTAGAACCCAAAGGCTCTTGTTATTCGTAAATTTTGGGTGTGTTTATGTTTAACGTGTTAGTAAAGAATTATACAATACCATACAATCTTTTTCTTCTAAGTCGCTTACACTCTGTCAGTGTGATTGTGAATCATGATCGTCGGTTGAGGAGCAAAAGTGAACCTTTACGACTACTCTCTTGGAGAAATACACAGTGGTTTCCCCTTGGCTCCTGCACCGCAGTACGTCGTCAAAACAAAGTCAAAAAAAGGCAAAAACTTTAAACTAATTAATTGTAGACATCCCGTTTTGATAGGTGCAAATTAACAACGCTTTGGCGCCTCTGATAACAACGAACTCTTTGTCATACCACCAGGCTAACTGTAACAGACACAATGTCATGTCCAGGTCCATGATAAGCCCTCGATTAATGCAGCCGTGATAACTCTTGTCTTGTCCAGGGAACAACGGCGTGATAGGAACTAAGAAACTAGTTCTGAAGGCTCGTAAGGCCCAATGTTTTGTTGTGACCTGGAAAGGCGATGAGGTATAAGTAAACGTCCGTTGGCTGTGTTCACCGTCAAGTTAAATGTCATCTGCGTTTCAGATTGTACTGTACCTACAACGCAGGAATAATGCAGGGTAGATTAATTAAATAGGTTTATCTGTAGGTGATTACTTTAACGCGAGATGTTTTAAATTAATCTAGAGAATATAATTTCAGTAGGTAGATGATTACGTTATTTTTGACTAAAGACCTCTGTAACGATTTTTCACCTGAGTTTTTTTTTTCAAACAAGAAGTAATGCGTGCCTTTAAAGGGGTCCCCTACGTAAATGACCACGCAAGTTGCGACCCCTCGATCCTCCTTCGGCCGCATGTAGACGTCCGTTGTTTTCACCGGACAACGGACCGTTTTTTTGCCGGACTTGCGGTGCTGTTTGGCTTAGTCGCCGGACAAGTGTCCGGTGCATGTACACGCGTTCATTGTAAGCCATACAACACCGCAAGGCCGCTTGAAGACGTTCACCGGACAACGGACCGTTTTTTTACCGGATTTGCGGTGTTGTATGTACTTGTCTGGTGACATAATTGTCCGGTGCATGTACACACATAATACATAGATCAAGATTGAAATAGGTATAGAATGAAACCTATAAATGCATACTAGGTATATGCAGAGGCAAGATGCATTGAACCCTACTGAAAATAATCCGGCTGGCGCCCATGAACACCCCTCTTTTTGCGTTGAGGGTTAGGATAGGAACTTGTAGATAAGTTGGGAAAGAAGTCATTTAGAAACTGTTGTCATACTGGCGGCTGTGGTCCGACAATTTAAGTTCCATTTGCCGTTACCTTGCGTTGCCGGGATTTGCAATTTTAAAGGTTTGGAACGTTCACTTCTAATTTCTATCGCTTTTCAGGGGTGCACGTTTTCAATTATGCCACACTTCATTCATTTTTACGACGTCCATTGTTATCGATTCCATTCATATTCTGTAACAATAGAACTTGTAAAGTTCTACCTGGATTGTTTGCCCGGCTTCTTTGTGTTAGTTGTTCTTTAAAATTTAGTTATTGTCTTCAAATTAAGCACTTCAGATTATGCAAAATCTAAGTTTAGATTTTTTTATAAAATTTACTAATTGATTCAATTAACTCACTCGCGTCATCGCGTGATCGCTGCAGCGCTGGTTTTCAGTGTGACCCTTTTTCTTACAACCTATGTAGGTACATACTTAAAACTAACGCATTGCAATAAATGCCACCAAACATGCATTAATGCATTGCATTGGTGCATTGATTTATACAGGGTATGTAATGATCAAACAGCACCCATCTATTTCTAGTCTAAATGTCTTTGGGTGCAAAAAGACAAGCTGGCAGACGCGCCAGAATATCCAAAGTATTCATCTAGGAATGTCTGTTAAAAACGTAATGTGAACCATTTTTTCTAAATTTTTCAGTTCTAAATTAAATCAAACCCGTCAATTTATTACATTACAACTACAATTAAATAATATAATATAAAAGTTCGTCGCGAAATTTATTCATTTAGATGTATTTAGATACACCTCGCGACAAGGTTTTATATCATATAAGATATGCGTCTTTATATACCATAGTATACAATACAAATAATAAGTTAAATCCGTGTTGCCGTCTCTATATTAAACTTTGTCCAAATAAGTACAAAGAGACATCACAGATAAAAGTGTCACATATAGATAAACTTACATATAATGTGAATGGTGAAAATGTTCTTTTAAAGGGACAAAATGCACAAATTCGGATTTTTACATTAATTTCTTACAAAATCCTAAATATCCCAAGTAGCAGAAGCTTGTAAAAGAGTTTAAGGTCTTAAATTAGGTTTTAAAGTTTTTTTTTTTTTTCAAATACTGAGCCATTATTTCCATTATCCGCCGAAACAATACGATACTATCACAGTGCGAATATAGTCAATCGCCCGCTACCCGACTTCATTATCAACTCGACCATTCTGCGGTTTGTTTTTACCAATTGCACCACAAGATATTACTGTCCCGCCGTTTTGTTTATGACGTGGCCCAAATTGAGACCATTGTGCTTCACGGTAAGTAATACAAACTTGTCCTTTTTATGACTAAACAACCAAATTAGGACATAGCGCGAGCAATTTAAGGTAATCGTAATGATCTCAGTTTAATAGCTGCTTATTCCTCCATTCCTACTATCTCTGGTAAAATAGCAGTTATTCCGAATCGTCAACGTTGGAAAAGAGTTATGTAGATTTCTACTGTGAAGACTATTTCAAGTTAATGTGATTGCGATACCAAGAAAGTGGGCAATGTTTTAAAATGCCAAATCATCATCTTATCCGGGAAACATCCACTGCTGGAATGGCCTTTCCTCGACAGTTCCATTGATTTCCACAAGGATCGATGTTGCTTTTGCTGTTGTCTTACCATTAATAGTATTACCTATGACTCTTTTGTATTTACATGGACCAATACTTGTTTAACTTTATGCAATAAATATACGTATATATTTCTTTTTTTCAGTATTGTTGAAGATTTCATCTATCTGTCCATTTAGCCTGTATTAAATGTATTGTGTTGTAAATGTATTGTTAACATTGCTCCCAAAATATTGTAGTCTATTACAGTAATCTATCGTAGCTTTCCGGTAGGTATGCTACTTAACGATTTGGAAGGTTATCGTTAGATTTATTTCACTAGATGTAATCTGAGATGAATATTGGTTTCCAAACGCAACCAGTAAGAGTTTCTTCCTTAGCACCTACTATAAGTACGTACTCAATCTTATTAGCGATTCAGTACGATTCATCTATTTCTGAACGATTATTAATACACGTCCTATATGCATCACCAAGTACCTATCGAAGGCATTATGATAAAACATTCACTCACTGCCACGTTCAGTCTATCGCCACTTTCCATTGTTTTTTTGCAAACGTAGCGTGACACCTTGTTAGCAAATAGTACATTGTTTACTCGAAGACATGAGTGAACTAAGGAAGTAGAATTGACCAGTCGCGAGAAAGCTATTATTATTTACTCGGAACTTATTGGAGGAATTTGAACTCTCAGCTCGTGTTGATTTCGGCTAATTTCTTTCTCGAGGTGTCAATCATTTCTATAAACAAGTGCGCGAAAGTAGGTGACTTGCTTAAAACAAAGGTGTATCTAGATTTCAAATACGCGTATTACTTTAGGTTAATGTTTCATCAAGACATAGATTTTATATTTTTTATGCTGCAAGTTTGAGCTAAAGCAGCAATGCCAGGTAAAAAACTTGTGCTTTTTACTGTCCTGAACCAAAAAATCTCATAGCGATTACACATAGGTATCTTCCCTTTTCCTAGTTTTTTCTACTTTTAATAGGACATAATAAGTTGAGCTGGTTTAACGGGCCTACATACTCGACCGTAATGTTGCTGGGTTCCATTCGGTCAGCGCGGCATTCCGTTCATTCGTTCCGTTTCATTCGTTCGCCAGTACTGGCTGATAAGCGTTTGTAGTCGGACGTCACGCCACTCCGTTTAAAAAAATCCCGCGTAAATACAGTATCGGTCGATATATGTGTATTGAATAAACCATAGGATTTTGTGTTGTGTTCTGTGATTTTATTGTGACAACTGAATGGTATTGTTTGTGAGCAACGTTACTTTTTATGCGCAAAGCTTGGATTTTTCTCCTGTCGAGGTTTTTGTGGTAAGTCGAGATCAGAGATCAACCCGCTGGGAGGTGACGAAATGTTATTCTTAAGCTAAATAATCGATTATCAATTTATCACCTTAAATAAATACCGGTAACAGACATGGAGTTTAACGACATCTGTAGGTACTGTATAAGTATAACTAACTACCCTACATTTCTGTCATATTTAATTCAGGGAATTTGTAGAAATAACAGAGCATGCCACTTCATATTATTATAGGTAAGTAAGTACATAATTTCAGAAGCAATTTCCTATTTTCATTTGCTTCCGAAGTCGTGCATTATTGAGCAGGTTGGTTCATATCGAGTTAAACTACAGTTTTAAATGTCTCTGCCATAAATTGTGGTTTATTTCAGGATTGATAAAATAAATGAAATAGTTGTATAGTTACGCTACGTTATCGTTTTGTCGCACGCACCTGAGTTATCGATATTATTATCTAAACATTCTGCAGTTGACAGAAAAAAACATGCCGCTTTCTTGGCAGGTTAGGTATACGAAGTTGACGGTTAAGTAGGTAGTTAGGTAAGTAGGTAGAGCTTGTCTATTTTAAAATGACGCGTCTCACTTAACTAAATCAGTTCATTATGACTAGTTAGACAGAAAATGTTACAATAAACCGCCGGAGTCCAACGGGGAGCTATGTTTAGTGGCATAAAGGTGTAGGGAAACAATAATGTACAACTCGTAATGTACGCGCAATAATGTAAGTACGAATGTCGCGCATTATCAGGGCGTACAAAATATTGCGCGAGCTGTAATGTACGTACCTAGGTACGTAAAATGTACGACGTGATAATCTGAATCCAATCGATTCGAATGACCATAGATTTTGTGACCACAATGCGCGAGCCGAGCGAGCGTAGCGAGCGTACCGCGGCTTCGGCCGGCGAAGCGCCAGGATTAAATTAAGTTATTTTCTACTAAATTTATTAATATTACACGAAACGAATGTAACACAGAAAAAGTACACGAAAAAAATGGTCGATATTTTCCTAAAAATAGGTCGAGCAATGTTATAAGTACGGATTATCAGGCCGTGCATTATTTAAGCGTGCATTAAAAAGTCGTATATTAACTACACTAGTGCTAATTCGGTACGGGGTGATAATGCACGGCATGATAATCCGTGAACATAAGCACGGATTATCAGGCCGTGCATTATGTGAGCGTGCATTAACAAGTCGTACATTAACTACACCCAAGGAGTATAGATATTTTTGACGTTTTGGTAACGTGTAGGTATATATATATATTTATGCCCTTGACCGTTCATAGGTGCATACATACACTCGAAAAACAGAACCCTCATTTGGTCAAAAGTGGTCAAAAAACTAATCACGTGTTGAAAAGCATGTTGAGTTTTTTGTATTAATTACCTAATTGACAACACGCATTGAGATAATGTATGATTAAAATTATCACTAAAATATCTCTAATTAAATTACTTTCTTGGACTAAGTCTTAGTTTCGCGTTTGCGTAATATTTGATTTGTATTGCGCGGTCAGACCGCACCGAACCTTCGGTGCGCGGGTCTGACCGGGCAATTCAGAGGAATCAGCTGTCCGAATCGAATGACAGTTGTGTGCTACACATTCGACCGCTAAATTAAGTTGGTTGTATTAGGAAAAATGAGAGAATTTCAAAGAAAGTATCCGTTTTATTAGGTTATAAATATTTTGACTTGTTTGTAAAATAAACGTAAAAATAAATATAATACTAAATTTAAAATTCATAGTCCATTGGAAAATTAAAAAAATCTTCAGCAGGTACATAATTTTGTTCTTTTGAGGTACGAAACCCTAAAAAACCTGACTGGTGGCTGTTTTTAAAAATAGGCACTGTTTTTATTTAGGCAGGTACTTACTTAATAACTATAAAGACTTCTTAACAAAAAGAGGTACTCGTACTCTACTTGATGGGGAAAGTCAGAAAAAAATAATCGCGAATTCCTTTAGGTGTAAGGGTGCCCTCCATAAAAACATTTAAAATAAAATTACGATATATAGCTTTGGGTCAACAAGATGGTACTTAAAAATTATAAAAAAAAACTAAGATTGTGGTTCTAACCGTTTGGCTGTATTTAAAACCTGTGGGACAGACGGACAGACGGATGGACGGACGGAAACATGAGTGACAGCGATAGTCTTTGTTATATTCTTAAGCTTTGTAGTCAGGTTCTCTAACCACTATGCTATTCGGTCGTCGTTTACGTCGCGTAGGTACTACTATGGTATTTAAGTCTTTGAGAATCAAATTATGTTGGCGTTTTTGATTCTTACCACTTATAATGTTCGTTTTATTCTACAAGTGGTACATTAAATACATTTATTAATAACTATGATACTTATACGTAAATCTACATAACCCACGATACCACAGAAGAGATAATTTCAATATATTTATTAACACAACATATCGCGGATTTAGAAGCATCAATAGGTTACTGTTCATTATCACATTCTTATCGCATATTTGCGAATTGATTCCTAAGTGTCAAATAATTACCTTTCTTCTACCGAATTACGTGAAAATCGATCGTATCTAAATGACTTACGGATTGAAACGAATGCTTTTTTCGCGGCGCTATATATCAAAATGATAATGATATGCTTATGCAACCGCATGCCTGTATAAATAAATACCTACACAATCGATTGAAAACTACACAGGCTTAAAAGAGACTAGGTAAAGTAATCAAATAAATTATGTACTTAGCTGATTATAAATAATTCAGTTATTGACAAAGATGGGATTGCACCTTAGGCTGTTATCACACTGCCACTGCATCCCGCTGGGGTGTGGCTGTGCTACCTACAGCTTTTCACTTTATTAATCCATCCTTCATGTCATCAAAAAGTACAGCATCGACATTGAGGAGGACTGAGGGCAATGTTTACGCAATACTTGAATGGATCTTAGATCTTATTTATCCCATTGTATTAGACTGCATCAACACTTCAGTCCATTGAGGAATGGAATCTCACTGGCATAGCATGCTATTATCTTGACACTAGCCATTCTTAAACATTTATTCTTAAGCCAGACTTAACTCAAGCGCGAATGTGTCATAAAGATTGACATTAATGTATTATGCAAGCGAATTCCGAGACCCAACCTTCTCATATCCAGAGGTATGTTAGTTTTTTTGGATATTTATATGCGGAATTACATTTGATTGAACCTTACAGCTGGCTTCTCAGTAAAGGAAATATTTCAAGAAGAACTGCAATCGCCCGCGAAGTAGTGCGTGTAAAGTACCTAATTCGTACTAGGCCCGCATGGAATCTACAGCCGCATTCTGAGAGGCATCTGCCCAACAGGATGAATATTCAGCGTTTTGGCCGCTCGGTTAAACGTCATTACCATCTCACGTTTATTAGCACAACGGAAGGTCGCAAGAATTTTGATCACACCAGATTTATCAATAATCGCTAAGTACCGATAGTCTTTATGACGATGATCTATAGTTTTCATAAAAATGCAATTCTGAACATCATATGTTTATAACATTTTCCGAAACGGTAATGAGGAAAAAACGCCGCAAAAACGCTGAATATGTACCCAGCAGTTGGAGGTTGTAGAGATGACAATGTTATGCAATATAAAATGCACACACAGATACTTATCTCGAACCTCGCAATATCTAAAGTTCAAAACGCATCCCTTTCGGGCATCAGGCATGAGACCTCAGACCTGACTGCGAACACTGGCACGTTGCATAATATTTTTAATATTGATTATTAGTTAGATTAGTTACCTCATTATAGTCACCGGCTAACCCTTTGACCTCACTCTCACGGCTAATCTCTCGTGTTGTCGGTTAGAACTGATCCGTTGCACTGACGTTGGGTAATTTTTGATTGGCCAGTCTTTCACAATGTGTTAATCCTACTAATATTATAAATTCGAATGTTTGTGTGTAGTGTATTTGTTACTTTTTCACGCTGAAAGGGCTGCACTATACGAATTTAGATGTATTAATGTGGTCGTGAATAACGACTACTTTAATTCCGATATTCACTCAAAATCAAGATGGACGCATGTAAAATAGTACAATTAATATCTAAAACTATATTTATTAGTAACATAACTGGGCCATTTTTTATTTTGTTGTCGGTATTTTTTTTTCTCAGATTTCAATGCAATTTGGTGAATTGGTAAAGTTGCTTATTCTGACTATGGTAAGCCCAATTTCACACTATGTCCTACAAATTTTTCCATTGAGTTACACAAAATATATGGAAATTTCGTAACTAAACTGAAAATTTAGTATAAAATGAGGAACTGAAAATGAAAAAAAAAAACGACAACAAAATAAAAAATGGCCCAACTACCTACATGATATTACTAAACACGTACTTACTACTTTTAAATTAAAACTATGTTCATAAAAATATATACCTAAACCTAAAACTAAAACAAACAAACAAATCGAAGAGCTGGCAGCTTCCTCGGAACCTTGCCCATAAGGGGGGTACTTTAAGTACTTAATTTGTTTTATTTTTAGTTTTATTTATTATTACTAATAATAATAATTTATGTATGTATTTTAAGTCTAAGATATTTTATGTACTTACATAGTTTTAATTTAAAAATACCTAGCAAAATAGAGACATGTAGGCACGCGCCATCGTATTCGTCATCTTTTTCTACCCTCAATCTTCAATAAAGTCCAAACGCATACAAAAAAAATAGCATTTAACATTTATTTTCATTGAAATTTACTAAGAAGTATTTTTACTTATAACTTACGACTCTACTACTCAACTGAGAACTATATATAAAATGATTATTTTATTCACTTTCGCTGATTTTTATTTAACATTATACGTGAAAAAAAAGCCATTTGTTTCGTCCGTGTGCAAATAAAATAAACACAAAACGCAACCCCTCTCCGGAAGTGTAATCGACACTCGCGTGAACAGTTGGTGTTTTACCTACCAATGCCCTCCGTTTGTTTACGCCACACAACACCAAAAACGTTAATGAAAAAAAAAAGTTTCTCCACTCGATGAACCATTTCTGGTAGTATGGAGATTTTGAAATTGCTTATAAAATTAAAATATCAATATAAAAACTGACTAAGTGCGAATCAGAGACCGAGGATTTCGTGCAAATTTGTAGATATTATATAATGAATATCCAGTGCTAGCAGAGCCCTGCTTCTAAGCAGAATCTACGGTGTGTAAGGTCATTTTAACCGAGTTCAAAAATATGATATAATATATCATATGTTTTATATATATATAACACTAAATTCCAGTTCAATGAGAAGTTAAAATATTGTTCGTTACAAAATTTTGTAATAAAAGCTGACTGAAAAATTTTAGCCAACTTTCCTGTGTATGAGCGAGTGCCCCTTAAAAACATTCAAAAATATTTTTCACAATTCGTTTAGTTTTAGGGCCACAACATACTTATTAAATAAGTCTTATTTGCTATTTAAGTCATATCGCATAATCTTCAGTCCTTGTGCATTCAACTACTTACCTTGGGAACTAAGTGGCTTTTCAAGATCATGATAATACCTTGTAATAGGTACCAGAACATAATAGCTACTAATTATCCATCGAGAGCTAGACGTCAGCTGTTCTAAAAATAGGACAATAATAGCGAAGTAGCTCGGCTAACGTCGTCTTACTTATTATTTTTACTTTGTTTAATGTACAAGTAATAACTCATTTTAATGATTAACTATTAATTATATTAGATATATTTGCCACTAGTCGTGGTCATGGCGATGACAGACGTATCGATCGATATATCGAGAGCTCGCGTAGGTAGTCACGGCCTCCGACCCATAGGAAATATATAAAATAAGGATTAAATAAAGTCGCCAAGAGAATTATTAGTTATATGTCTTGCAATAAGACGTGTTTAGTCGCCTAGGTGTTAATTTAATTAGTTATCGCAGATCACTTTTGCACAACACGAGGCGACAAAACCTCTAGAGTCTAAAGTAAAGTAGGTAGGTAACTCAAAAGATTTGTACTTTGCGGATGTACCCTTAACAATACTAAAGCTGAGTGAATATTCTTTTTTTTTTCAAATAGCTGGCTTACGAGTATGTGGGTCACCTGTTGGTAAGTGATCACCGCCGCCCATGGACACCTACAGCATTATTAGGACTGCTGCTGCGTTGCCGGCCTAAAAGGGGGGCTAAAGGGGAGGGAGAGGGGGTTGGGCCTCCGGATCTCCCTCCCACTCACCGTACGAAATACAATATAATACATTACAATACAAAATTACTATTTCACGCCGGTATTCTGTGGAAGTGTGACATTTGAATGTTTTCGGTTAAACGTCATTACCATCCCATGTTTATTAAGGACAACGGAAGGACAAGTCGCAAGAATTTTAATCATCATCGGTGCTGTCTTTGATTTTTATAAAAATTTAGCCCTTAGCATGATCTCTTTAATAATACTTGCCGAAACGGTATTGAGGATAAATACGCTGCAAAACGCTGAATAATTGCCCCGAAATTTGTTTGACATAACAGAGAACGTCACTTAATACTAAGTGGTCAATTCTATCACGGGAGCAAAGCCGCGGGCACATACTAGTTCTTCATATTTCAGGTTACACGGCACTAAAATATCCAACAGCTTTTGCGGCCAATGTACAGGCAGCAGCAAAAGTGGATGAGCAGTTACGGTGCTCAAAATGATCTACACACTATCTTATTACCTTGGCAGTAGAGTCGTGTGTAGATTCTGAGAACCGTTACTGGTCATCCACTTGTGTTGCTGACTGTACTTGCTGGTATCGGTGGCAGAACGGCCGAACCGGACATGTAACCCGAGCGTCACCGTTTGGAATGTTCCCTCTAGTCTCTGGTTTGGATTACACTTTCGTTTAGGTACTGACAATAACGGTTAACACTTTAATAGCTCAATATACAAGTATTAATTAAATAACTGAAAACTTGAAAGTAGTTTTTTCAGAATCGAGACCAGAACCGATAATACTATACTTTAAAACAGTTTGTATTTTTGATTTCCCTTTTTTACAGTGCCCTGGCTAAATAAAGGTAAGAATACGATTTATACGCCCAATAAATGTCTTAGGGAGGTTGCATGTTTGTTATGTAGTTAATTTAATACTGGACGTTATTCCGTCAGTTTTGATTTTCTTGCAAAACGGGCGAAGCGCGACTGACAAGTAAAATTTTCCATGTTGAGTTAAAAAAAATACAATTACGAACTTAGTTACTTATATTTTTGGTAATGGTTAAGTTATTTGTACTTACCTATAAGCATTAAACTATAAAAAACAAAGGGTTACCAAGGTTTTCAGTTGTTAAATTAATACCTTTTATGTAACTGGATGTCCACGACTTCGTTTGTGACTTGTGTGTGTCTATCCGCAAAAAATGGCTTTTATTCTCCATATCCTGTGGAAACTTTTATTTATCTTGGGTAACAGTTAAGTTATTCTCATTCTCAATGGTGTATTGTCAAATTTTATGACAAACATGGAGAAATATAGAGAGGTAAGAATTACTATCACATTTGTAATAGTATCAATATATAATAATAGGATAAATACTTGTATACAAAGATAAACCAAAAAGTAATTAATGTTTAACTACATAAAATACATAGATATCGTTATCTACGTGTATATTGCTTGACCCTAACCAAAATAATACAACACAAGGTCATGTTACCTTCGATAAAACAGAACACTTGTGATACGTAGGTACTCAAACACAATTTTAATTAATATACCTTACTTATTTATAGAACTAAACCTACCTACGGTACATTAAGTAGAATTTAACACTACAATTGCACTGTTATTTGTGAAGAGTTGAAAATAAAGAATATTCATAACATATGAGTTTTAAGATAAAATTATATTAATTAACGTACAAAATGAGTTTATATTTTAAAGACCAGACTCAGACCATAGACCTCATCATATAATTAAAATAACGACGTAACTTAATTAAGAGCACTGTAGTTTAAGAAGCTTTTACTTTTCACTAAAATACTACTTGAGACTGCTTAATGAGTCTGCATTTAGTTAGTACTTTACTAGCCAATGAGGCCGACGCCGTACAAGTAAATGACACTTCATTCCGCAAAAACCCCAACGTCAACCATTAAAACATCTCATTCACTACCGAACGCGTGAAGGCATCCATTCACTGTCCTAACTGTACGCAAGTTAGTATAAGATCGAGCAAGCCCATAAGTAGAAAGTATGCGACCTACAAATCGTCGAGTGACTTGTTATCGGTTGAGGTACTCGCTGATACGGCTCGAGATATAAACTTTACTGGCAATGAAATTGACGGCGATGTTATGTTGTATTGACGATCTTCTTTTATATAAGGGGTTTCGGCTAGACTGTGCGATCGATGGCATCGTCCATTTTGAAGGTTATTTTAGATGACACTTTTAAATCACAAAAATGTCATAACAGCAAGTAACATTATTTCAAATGTTGATATACATATGGATGGTTGCGATTTTCAATATTGCAGCGGTAGTTAACCTATTCCTTACTGGTTAAGTCACATTAGAAACAATTTGTCTGTTAGATCTTAGATCTGTTATTGTATATTTTTACCTTAATGTTTTTTTATATGTATGACATTATTACAAATTTCGACGAGCTTCATTTGCAGTATGCGTCATATAGGTAGAGTCATTCACGATGACGCGTGCCGTGGTTCTTATTACAATGTCATTAATGGCTAATTTTGACAAAATCACGCCTCTTCGTGGATGGCACTAGGTATAATAATTGTACCTAAATTAAAATAAATATTTCATCCAAAACAATCTTCACACTAACTGACGTAACAGTACATAACATAACCTATGACGCCAATGACTTGGCCTGTCATTCAACTGTCAAATAGGCAATACAACATGGATACGACGAAACTGGACCACTTTGACCGATGGATTCTGTGAGCCAGTCTGATAGATGGATTTTGTCGCTTCAGTGATGCAATGCTACATATATCGTTATAGATATGTCTATTGCCTCCAATACGCTCTTCTCTTATGTATTTATAGAAATGATTCATCTTTTTGGCACAAGAGTCACCTTAGTGTTTACTTAACGTATCACTTGGGTTCCTATTTCGTTTTATGATCTAACACCGTATGTCTTTGTTGAAGGCTCGTATAAGAGTACAGTCGCTAAAATAACAGTAATGCATAACAGAATCATAGCAATGGGATTACGAATCTGCGTTCCACTCGTGTATTTCCAAAACAATTATGGACTAGCATTGAGTCATTCAAACACAGAGATGTCTTGAATACCGTATGGCATATCGTTAGCTACCTCAAGTGAAAAGTCTGCATATTTAGAAGTCCAGGGGACAATTTTTTTCAATGTCAATCTTAAAATCCCGGAAATGTTATTCAATGATTGATAAAACCTGCGTATCGCTCAAAAACTTCAACTAAAATTTAATTTTTAACTGGATCAACCATACACAATCTGTTCTTTATATGGGCCACAAATGTGTTGTAATGTGCAGCCACAGCATTGATTATCAATAACACTAAGGGGCTGTTTCACCATCCATTGATTAGTTAAATTTATGGTTTAATGGTATTTGTGAAGGCCGTCTCTATTTGTTTGTTGGAATAGACGGAGACGGCATCACATTTAAACGTCAGTTAACACTAATAAATAGATGGTGAAACAGCCCCTAAAGGTTACCATAGTTAAAATCTATTTGTATAATTTTTATACCAGGTAAGTACCTACCTCAGTGGCCACTCAGGCTGCAGGTTGTATAAAGTTTTCTACTACTCTCTTATTTCAAATTCAGCACAATTTTACAATTGGAACTTTTGAACTGATTGAAAAACTTCTTTCTCCATTGGAATGCCTTACTATTATAGCATAGACTATTTTTCATCCCGAGAAAATGCGAAGTTCTAACGGATCGCAAAAGAAACTGCAGGCAACAAGTCTTTAAAACGTACAATCTTGCATGGGTCAAAGCAAAATACTTTTTCATTTTGATTTACGGATTTGATAATATCTTGCTTGCTTTGTTTTAAAATGCTGACACGAGAGAACATCGAAAAGCAACTAGAGTCAGTGTAATAGAACCATTAAAATAACGAACTGGCAGTAAAGAGAACGTCCCAATTTTTCAAATATTTCACACCATACCGCGAACTCCTATATAACGCATGGGAAACAATTAAGATGTGAAAATACTGGTTAAACTGCAACCGGTCATACATCTTTGAACAACGAAATTTTATATCTCCCATCTCTGTCAATCTTTAAGAGTTCAATATTTGAGAGAAAGGGACGAGATTGATGAGAGAAAAACAGGTTCGATGTACGCCCTGCAATTCTTCAAGAACCATCAATGTCAATAATTAACCGTATACCGTTGCGTGCGACGCTTGGTGCGACGGTATTTTTTAAGTTCGATTTCCTTAAAATTTGTACACTGTGCCTACCTAGTTATTCCAAAGTGAACTAAATGAACTAAAAAATATTCCTAAATTAAATAATATTTACTTTTAGCCTACTACATATATATTACACCGAATATATTTTCGACATGTAGACCGCGATTACCGTTCACGATGTACACCCCGTAGAAAACGTGCCCAGAGAGAGTGGTGTTGGAATATAATAACATAGCATATATAACATTCAGAGTATTGTCTACATTTAATCGAAGCGCTGAACTTTATCTCCTATACAGGTATGACCTATCCTATTTTTTATCGTGTTTCTAAAGCCGCGTATCCACTAGAGGCAGCCTCGGGCCGAGCGGCTGCCTCGCTCCGAGGCCGCGCAAGTGGAGACGCTGCCAAAGGCACGGCTCAGACTGAGGCTCCTTTGAGCACGGCCAAAAACCCGACAAAATATGGCTCGGCTCGCGGTGCTCGGCCTGAGGCTGCTCTAATGGATACGCGGCTTTAAAGTGACTCCGAAGCGGTAAAGTTTCGTGTGCTCTGCCTACCCCATTTGGGAATACATGCGTGATGTTTGTGTGTGTGTGTGTGTGTGTGTGTGTGTGTGTGTGTGTGTGTGTGTGTGTTTCTATTCAAAATAATAACAAACAACCATCTCACAACCATCTCTTTTTGATATCGTTCCGGTGCCCCCAGTCCAATCAAAGATACCCTCATTTTACTTGGTATTTCTTGACTCCGGAAATATCTACGAGCTAACAACTCTTTCCTTAATCCGAGCGATAAAGAGATAACCTTGCAGGAACAGGTTTTAAACTGTCTAGATAATTTACCAGGTGAAGTGAGGAAAATGTTTTCGTGGAACTTAAATTGACATCACTCAAAGAAAATATGACAGACTGACTTGAGTCATTAATTGAAGAACCATTAAATTAAAATGAAATGAAAATGAAAAAATGACTTTGGTCAATGCAATGGTTGTTGTTCGTTGGTGGTTAGCTGTTTCTCACATTCCATCTTCATAACAGTTACATAAACATCTTCGTTATAAGATGCACGAAAGTATGCTTAATTGTTTATTTATTCCTTGAATGACTTCGGATCGTCATTCCTGAAGATAGAAAACAAAATTCCAATAAAATATGTAATTTATATCATCGTAATAATGACCAAAGAAAAACAAACAACAATCATGAGTTATGCTAAGTTATTCATTAATATTGGATACAAACATGCTGATCTAATGAACTAACGTGTCGTATACATAATATACGCATGTAATGGAGTGGATTAGTATTTACCAGGCGCTATGGCTTGATACATTATTTACGATCGCTTAATTCACTTTGTTGACTAACAACAAGGTATTTAGTCAAACTTATATTCATCTGCTCTTGAGTATTGTAGATACAAAACAGATTAAACTTAAGCAAATTCAGACCTTACCTTTTGTGGTAACATTATTTTATTACTTTATATTATAACGCAATTAAAAATATCGCTAATGGTAATTTACGAGACTTCGTAAGCTATTCATATTCAAGTCTTTGAACAAACTTAGTACCTACAAATATTAACAAATATAGTTTGAAAATTCTGACGATCCGATTGGCAGGATCGAATCGGAAACAGCTTCTTGATTGTTATTGCAAATGGTATACTCAAGAGGAAATCGGGAGGAGCTCTCGTTGAATGTGTCTCGGAAAACGAAAGGCGTATATTTGCTAAGCATTTCGCCGATATACGACATGATTAGGTTTAACTTTAAAGTCAAATATTCATGCCGTATTTCTTCAGTGATATATTAGAAATTATGTATGTATTTGCTATAGGTAAACAGATGCAATCACAGTCGTCATAATTAAGTAGATTGCATTTCTAGAGGAAAAAACCGGCAAAGTGCGAGTCGAACTCACGCACCGAGGGTTCCGTACAAACATTTTTCTATTATATGATGTAAGTAACTAAAAATTTATGCTTTTCGCAATTTTTCGTTTATCTGCTATAAGACGTTGCTTTGTACCAAATTTCAAGATTCTGAGTTCACGGGACCCTGTAGGTTTTGATTCCCTTGCGAGTGTCGAAAATTTGCAGCATAAACGGCTGTATCTTTTGATTGTGTTAGCTTAGAAGTTTGATTTTTTTCACAGCTCCAAGGGACAGTAGACCTGAGTATTTGATATAAATTTCAGCTTGATACCTCCACGCGTTCCTGAGGAAAGGGACAGACGGACGGACGGACGGACAACAAAGTGATCCTATAAGGGTTCCGTACCTCAAAAGGAAAAACCGGAAAAAAGCCACCAAAGTTCTAAAAACCTCAATTTTACCAAATCCGTAGTAGGTAATCATTGTCCCGATGTCAACTACGTTTAAATTGGAGACGTGAATTTGCTAATAATACTTTTCTTTATAGTAAATGTTGTAAATGAACTACAATATTACCAAGGTGAGCAGAGCAGCAAAGTATGCTACGGTAGGTAATTACATAAACAATGTACAAATCAAGTTTAAAAGAATCCACAATGCACTCATATATGGAATTCAAATTATCCGTGTGTCGTATGACAAGTTCGATAGCAAATAGTGCATTAATATGAGCATTATAGGCAACCATTGACCGAGTCGACTTGTTAGTCACATTTCTATTGTAGAAGACTTCGCAACACAATGACCGTTGGCGATTTCTAAACAGATGGTGAATGTGTCATTAATTTACTTTATGATGACACTGATGGACTAACTTAAGTATTTTGACACATGGATGCGTCGTGGTCAAAGTGTTTCCATCAAAATGTGACAGCGTATTGTATTGTCTTTAGATATTACAACGATGTTTGTCGTACCTAAGGAAAAAAGGTTAAAAAAACATTAAATTATCAATTATATACATTGCATACATTAGAAATGAAATATTCCTGGTTTTATGATGCACAAAGTAATAGACTTCATTTTTGTGTCACCCGTTTTCTCTGTTGTTAGCTAGTTACATACTCGTTTTAAAACCAACACACACTGAATAACCCTCCTTCTTCGCAGTCGGGTAAAAAAAGAGGTAAAGATTGCTTAGCTCTTCCTCACACATGCGTGTGTAATCAGTATAAGGATGCTCCTTTATATTATAGATACATATTTTGATTTTATAAAGCAGATAAAACTGAACCTTACTCCGTTTGTTCTACGACGCTGTATGAACAAAGCGGAAATCCTATTTTCACAGCCGTGACTGGTACGAATATTTTACGTAGTCGTTTCAGATATCTTTATGCACAGCCACGTTCTCTTCAT
This sequence comes from Choristoneura fumiferana, assembly GCF_025370935.1. NCBI lineage: Eukaryota > Metazoa > Arthropoda > Insecta > Lepidoptera > Tortricidae > Choristoneura > Choristoneura fumiferana. The sequence continues at coordinate 4,239,621 of NC_133473.1, forward strand.
TTTCTGGGCTAGTTTAATTTCTGGTGTAGATTGTTCATGATCGTCGTTTGTCTAATCAAAATTCTACTATCTCTGCTAGACTATCACTTTTTTTCATTCTGAACGAGTACTAAATTAAGTCTGAAAAGACATTGACAAAATGCCTCGATTACTTTAAACTATGTAAATGTTGAAAGAAATTTCAAAAAACTTTTTCGAGCTCTGTAAACTTATTTCAACGTGTCAAAAACAGGCTAGACTAGCGAATTAGCTGTTGTAAAGATTCATAGGTAAATATTTAAGTACCTATGTATTGGACGTAGGTCAGATAGGTCAGGTTTTAGTCCGTATATATGGGATCGTATAGACCGTACAAAGAGGAATGTCGAGAAACTGGGATAGAAACGCGACTAAAAGCAACTATTGGATAAAATGAAGTTCCCGGTAAAGGACGGCGTTTAATATTAATCAGTTTTATAGCTCCGCTACGACTCTGCCTCGTGTCTTTGGTCTCGGCAAAGGCATTCGATTCGAGATAAAGATCTGCAGAATCGTTAGTTTAATCGACTTTTTCTGTTAACTATTGTTCAAAGGATTGCAATTGAAAACGATGGAGGCCGTGATAACAGTTCTCATTTAGATTTCCGAGTAATATAACGTACTTTAAAATACCTATGCGTTCAAAATCGGATAGAAATCCTGCACATAAAAGAGACTAAAAACCAAAAAACCAAACGTAATCTTCCAACTGTTCTATTTTTAATCGTCATTAAAAAGTGTAATAGGTATTGTTTATTTATTTGCGATACCATTGTTAGCAAAGCCCACGCCGATTCCTTATCGAAGTATTGAAAATAGAATTTTTTATTTTTTAAAGCAGATTCACACATTCAGAATTCTCGTACCAGTCAGAAGAATTAACTATTTATATGATGCTGTCTTTTTTTTGTTCATTAACACAAATTACCTCAAACTATGCCTACTGAAGAGATAAAAGGTCAAGTTTATTAAATTGAATTCCAGACAGTGGCGCTTAATTTAAACTTAAGTGTTGATTCACTGTAACAGTGTAACGTAAAGGTTTTGAAGTTTTGTGCGATTTACTAATTTTTTTTTAATACTTCAGGTATTTCTACTTCTATAAATTTATTCTCTACTGTAGTTACGCACTCTGTACAGCAAATTGTGAACACAGCTTTTAATTTGATAGCTGCATTATTTCTTGAAATCAATACTTGACTAGTGGGTTTTTCAATTGATACTGTTGCCCGTATAAGGTCCTACATCCACGTATGATTGATTTATCCATTAAATTGGATCTGCGCCATAATAAATGGGAGAGACCAAAACAATTTCTTGAACTTCCTTCATGGCCATATTAGGAGGGTCGGCTCGTTATCAATATTTAAATTTGCGCCCATTAAAGGTTTGCTAAAACCAAGGCTAGTTAATGAACTGGTTTTATGGCAGAGCTGGTTATTGAGATATTCTTTACCTTGCTGTTTTTGAACTATTTGTAATTGAAGAATTTCAGTATGATAAGTATCTAGGTAAGAATAAAATCCAATATAGATCGTACAATATTTGAGCTACCGCTTTGACCGGTTCTATTTTGAAGAACAATGAAGCTATCTTTAATTATTTTTTTTAAGTATCTGCTGTTATTACACGTCTACAGTTTCATCGTATTAATGGACTATTCAAATATTGTTCAGTACCTCGTGTTTCTACATTAGTTTTTAGGATTTAATTCTGCAGACCCTGGTGCCCTAGCACGTTTTAAGTTTTTGTAGCTGACGCGCGGAGCAGGTGAGTGGCCTGCCTAAGAGTACGTGATTGTGGCACGTGGCTTTGTGAAGCATCAGGGAATGTGTTGAACACGCAAATACGATCTGAAGGCGGCAATAACATCAAGTGATGCTGTTGTTGACGAGACTTATTGAACAGACTTCTAACTGTAGTAAATTTTTTGTACTGTTTTTTCCTATTTTTATATGATGTTTTAATGACTTATGTACTAAATTAATATTAATTTATTTTCTTTTAAAATATATGGGTGTATTAGAAATACGACTTACTGCAACTTATTATGACGGGCAAAGTGGCTGGTAAACGCGGTGTTGGCCGAAGAAAAAAGTCTTGGTTGAGAAACATTCGAGAGTGGATCGGATTCACGAGTTCTGCTGAGCTGTTCCACCTCGCGAAGGACAAGAAGAAATATACTAAGTTGATGGCCAACCTTCAGTAATTGAAGAGGCACAACAAGAAGAAGAAAATTATGCCTGCAATAAAACGAATTATTAGTAATAATATGACCAAGATTGGCCTCTCTGCTGAGTTAAGGGTTGATTATACATACCTCCTTCATAACTTTTCTTCATACATAAGTATACAATCTTCTTATTTGTAGTGCGACATCTCTTACCGGAGTTGGACAGTATTTGGCTTTTGGATACTGTTGCCAAGTAGGACCAGAGATCTAGTTCTAATTTTGTATCACTTTCTGTGATTTTTGAGCCAAGGAAGGAGGCACCAGCCGAATCACACACTTCAAACACAATAACAAAATATATTGTTGACTTGATTTCCTGATATCCTTGTTGAAGTAATACTTTAAAACCATTGTGAAAACTAGTATGTAGTTTTTAATCCATCGCCTATTTTATCTAAGTCACAGTTGTCTTTATCTAGGCGCCTATTTAAAGGCTCTAACTACTGTTTAGTAATTAAGAGAACGAAGGGCAATTGCCGATTTAGCATACCAACTGGTCCGCCTACCGCCTACCCGTTGACGAGTGGGACGGTGGAGCGGTGTCACCGGATCAACCAGAACAACATACCATTTCTCGATTCTCAGTACGTCTTGATCTCGCTCAGCCGATGTAAAAGGGACTTACATAGATAAAGGCTAAGGTTACACAAGACTATTAATCTACAAAAACTACAATAAAAACAAGGGGACACAAACGTTTAAAAGAATGATGGATCAATTAGATTTACTTAATTTGTCATGATCACTTTTTCCATTCAAATTCTAATATTTTTATTTGAGCCGAAAACCATATTTTATAGCTTTTCTATATTAGGTACAACTAAACTAAAACGAATCAAAACAAATAAACAAAGTATATATAACTATTAAAGTGAATTAAATTATCATTGAAATTAAATCGGATATCAAATTATATGAAACTAAAATTAAGTTATCAAATAGAATTTTAAGCAAATCAAGTTATATATCAGCTCAAAAATATTCCTGTTCTTCATTATTTATATCATTCTATTAATTTGGTTTTGAAGTTTAATACATCCCGATACCAAATGGAAGAGTTATGTGTGGTTATTGGCCGATATACCGATGAAACCTTCTGAGTGAGTTATTAAATATTTGCGCTAATATTTGAACGTATGTTTAATGTTATTAACGCAAGCCATGTTGCTACGCCTACCGTGTTTATCAACATTAACTACACTTTTCACACCTCGGATTTCCGCTTTCAAGCCCAAACAATGCATCAATGCTTCTGTGAATTACGACACAAAAGTTCTTTGAAATTTTAAGATTACGCAAAAGATGTCAGCTATGACGTCTTCGTTGCTTTGAACGTTTGCCCTAACTAACATTGTAACTTGAGAAGCAGCAAAATACAAAAGCAAAGTCGAAAAAGGGTCAAAAATAAGAAAAACGTAGTGACGCGAACGAAGAAACTTATGTAACAAATATGACACCCGCAAACTCCTTTCTTAGTGCGCGTATGATCCTCACGGAATATGTCCGTCAAATTTCAAATCTCAAGCTCCAATGGTATAAGTAGCTGTGCGTTGTCTACCAGTCACGTTAAAACAATTTATTAGTTATTTAGTTTTAATAATAAATGAACTGATTATTTTGTGAGTATTGAAAGATTGCACGAAGTTCGACCTTAAGATAGGATGTAATAGTGAAAACTCGGTTCGTACACTAGAGACAAGTGGTGATCGGCGAATGAATCGCGACGAACCGATCGGAGGGCAACGAACTATCGTCTCATACCTATGGGTGGACTTTGCGAGAGCGGGTTTGGTTACGTAAGTTAAAAAAATACATTAATAGGCAAAGAAAAACAATACTCCACAAACTGATGTGACCACAGATCAAGGGACCTAATATGTACAATAAGTTATTGTTAAAAGCTTATAAAAAAACTTTTTTTTGTTGACTGTTCTTTTTGTCGACTTTTTATTACAATCCAAACTGCATGACCGTACTAAATTTAAAGTTTAATTTTGTTTAATGTCATCATATGGTTGAAATTCGAACTATAAGAATTGAATACAACTTACAAGCGTACATACGAACATTGCAAGTAAAAGCTTGCAATAATTGAAAACGTATAGAGAAATACGACATAATGTATAAAAGAATCAGAAAATTTGAAACTATCCGAATTTAATGATGGTTGTTCACAAAAATATGTACATCTATGTGTACACTAAACATTTAAGACTAGAAGAATAGAATTCTAGTAGACATAATAATATCCTAATTATCTGGCTGTAGAATGTCAATTTTTACCACTGATAATCTGTGTTTCAACATATTTCTAGATGAGATGATTAATTTAACAAAACAAACAACCTTGTAAATAATTGTACACGTAAAAAACTCATCGTTGTTAAAGTTGACTAAATTGTTTCCTCAAGGTCTCGGGGTCATTATATTGGAGTTATAACAACTTTTATGGTTCATTATGCATGTTTCTACCTTGTTGCCTTTTAATAACTTTTCGTCTGTGTCGAGGAAAACTTGAAGATATTATAACTTAGAAAATTGTAACTAAGCGCTTTATAAAATAAAATATTTTTATACATGTGTGTTAAATACAATAACAACGCATACAACTACAAATAATGTAGGTATACACGAATCCATTAAACTGTATAACATTTCGAGGTGCACTAATTGATTAGGCAGTTTGTGCGATAAAACCAATGCCTGTAATAAAAACAAATCTACTTATTTAAAAAAAAAACAACGTCATATTCTGACAGGATAATCTCACATGCATGATTCAATTACTTACGTACAAACAATAACCTAACCAATCAAAAGTTGGGAAACCCCGACTTTGTCACTTCAAAGTTCAATATCTCAACACCGGCCAAGAGCGTGTCGGAAACGCCCGAAATAGGGTTCCGTAGCCATTACGAAAAAATTTAGTAATATTTTTCTAAGGATTTCGTATTTTGTACGGAATATTCCAAGTTAAGGTATGTTTTATACCTGAGGCTGCTATTTACTCTTAAACTACTTATAATTCTCAAGAAAACTTAACCGTTATAGTTTTCCTTGTAAGTTGGATATACCTACTACCAATCTGAATTTTTCAAATTTTTCCACCCTCGCGCTCGATTTTAATGAAAATTTGCACTTTAAAGTTGAATATTTTGCAAACAAATCACTGAATCGAAAAATCGTTTTAGCAACCCCCTAATGGTTTTAAAAGACCTATCCAACGACACCCCACACTACAAGATTGGATGAGAAAAAAAATCACCCCCACTTTACGTCTACGGGAGGTACTCTAAAAAAAATTGTTTTTGAATTTTTTATTGTACCATTTTGTTGGCATAGTTTACACATACTCCTATATTCGTGCAAAATTACAGCTTTCTAGCATTGATAGTCCCTGAGCAAAGCCGCGGACGGACAGACAGACACACATGTCGAAACTATAAGGGTTCCGTTTTAGCCATTTTAGCTACGGAACCCTAAAAACGACTAAACCGATTTTGATGAAACATGTCTTAGGACCATCGCTAGAAAATCTGATCTCAAATAAAAAAAAACATTCAAATCGGTCCACCCGTTTAAGAGCTACAGTGCCACAGACACACACAGACACACATAGCGGTCAAACTTATAACACCCCTCTTTTTGCGTCGGGGGTTAATAAGATGTTGCTATCTGTTACAAGTACAAGTTTAATGGTTTTATTTTTGTGAAGCAGTCAGACCCCTAACTAGCACCATTATGGTTTAATGCAGAAATGCAGTTTGTTATCCAACGCCGAAAATTAGCTGTTCTTGCTAATGCTTCCGCGTCCACTGCAACGCGCTATTTACCGGTAATTATAATAATTGCAGACGTTACTTCACTATTTACCGAGAATCCTAACTCGTCTCGGCTAGTTTTTGCCGTCGTAGTCTAGAAATCGACTAAGATCTTGCCTTAAGAGGAATAATTTGTTGCAATCAGTAATCGTAAATATCTTGTTGATTAAAGATAAAAATGATTCCACGTATATGTTTTGCAAATTATTACAAAAAGCAAGTGATGGTTTTAATATTGTTTATCTTTGATCTGGTCTGTGGCAGTAAAAGTTTTACTTACTATAAATTTATTTATTTTGTAATTATCATCCTTATCAACGGAGTCTAAGTAACGATACCGAATCGTTGTTAAGAACTTTGTCAGTTTCGTTGGTGGCATCCATCCAAGAAGAAATCCCAGATGACAGCAGGTACTTAGAAAAAAATACGCGGCTCAGACCTTCAAGAAATATAAATGAAGTTCCCTCTGTTTGAACATTTTGTTTGTTAAAGGAAAATTACTTTTGGACTTGAAATTATTCAGGCGCTGTTTGCAACAGTTTTAAGGCGATAAATTCTTCGTTTAAATATCACAATGAGAATTCAGGCTCGGGCAAATAATGTAATAGAGTTTTAAACATGGTTGACTTTCTTCATTATTGTTGTTGGCTCTGTATTTAGTTCAGAGGTTTTCAAACGGTATGCCGCTTATATTTTCGGGTGTGCTGCGACGCGATCGCCAGCAAGTGTATGTGATTCGTACAAAAGGTGTCAACGAAACCCTATTAATAAACCGGAACCCTTTAGGTACGCGCCAGTCCTACTCACACTTGGCTATTTTTTACTGGTGTGCCGTGAAACTTTGATAAACGAAAAGTGTGCCGTTAAAACTAAAAAGTTGAAAACGTCTGATTTAGTTAGTGGTACCTGGCTTTGCCATGCAATCCTTTGATAGTTTTATGTTGTGAAGTGCTTTGTTTTTTTTTATCACATTCTTATATAATGTAGCGACTGACGTTGGGATAACGTTTGGTTATTAGAAGTGGTTCCGCGTGTGATTGTAAAAGTAAGTAAAAAGGTTTATTAAAAATAAAGGTTATAAATCGTTTACAGTTTCATATTTGGGATTCACAACATCAGCATGCCGAGATGACTAAAATTATTGTGAAATTATTTAGTGAAACGTGAAATCGAAAACAAAACAATGTACTGTCTAGCCGACCCCAAACTAGGCTAACCCTAACCTGTATCTTGGGGACCAGGTGAGTTTCAAATAAATGAAATGAATTCTGCGGATCTACTCATTTCTGATTCGAAATACTCAGCATAGCCCTTTCCATTATTCTCTGAGTTACTTATAAGACCAAATCGATAAATATAAGTATTTTAATGAAGTAAGCTTCCATCATCCAGAGTACCAATTTACCTTGAAACATTATCAAAATATATTATTAATGTAGTTTTTGCTGATGCTTCCCTTGAGAACGTAACGGAAGGCTTCTATAAAGAAAAACCTTCAATTCTCGTCTTCTCACCATTACACAGCGTTTTATACGCAATTAATGAACTCGATGTTAATTTTTTCACAGACAATAGTTAAATATTGAGGTCTCGCTAATTATTATTAGAAAAGGTAAAATAATAATTTATCAGAATTTCTAATCAATTGTTGAATGGATTCGGGTGTACATAGAGAAGTCAGAAACGGAGACAGCGGGATGAATAAGAGGTATATCAGTAAGAATAACAATAGGTACGTATCACCTTCGTATCACTAACAAGGAAAGGAGAAGATAAATAAATTCACAGTTTTAAACAATATGTATAGGTACAGTTAATTATATTTTTACCCTAAATCACGTGCATGCAAGTGTATCAAAACCAAGGAAACTCATTAAAGTACCTAATTATACGAAAATCTAAACGTTTTGGTCGTTTTAAATTGATACAGTTGTACCTTAAATGCAAATATATTAAGTAATACATTACAGCAGTCACTCACACATCACTAACGCGTTTTAGACGCAAACTGCGCACCAGTGAACTTAAACCTTCTTTCTTGTAGTAATTATATTTTCCTTTCATGTCTTTTACATTTTCCTACGATTTGCATTTCTGAGTCTTACACCTGCGTTGTAATTACAATAGCTACATATAATTGACAGTTTATCAAAGCCATAAGCGAAATATTTGATAGCATCAAGGTCACCTGTTCTGGCAACACGTGCTCAGCCAGCAACTATCGTGAGAAAAGGTCTCAACCTTGCTCGACCACAATTGAAAGGAATTGTTACACTTGTAATTATTAGTTGTAATGCCTTTTTAATCGTACTACTATTCAGTGTTAGGTTAACTCTAGTATCTTCTTTTGTTTTGTTATGAATTAGAAGCTGAAGGGAGAAAAATAATATTAGTGAACGTCCACCGATTATGATTTGTCATTTTATATCAAATAGAGCTGCTTTTCCGTTTAAAATAATCTATGTTTACAACATCTATCTAAATTTACATAGTTTAAAACTGTCTTGTCTGGTTCTAGACACGCGTTTTGTTTACATGTTTGTTTTTTAAAAGGTTATAATCTGTCTGCGTATGGTATGTTAGCTAAATTGCACCGCACATCACAATCGATGACATAAGGTTTAGCACATTCCATTCAAGGGTTGTATTATTATGTCATACTTAATAGTGGAGAGCCCTGGTGGCCTAGTGGTTTGACCTATCGCCTCTCAAGCAGAGGGTCGTGGGTTCAAACCCCGGCTCGCACCTCTGAGTTTTTCGAAATTCATGTGCGGAATTACATTTGAAATTTACCACGAGCTATGCGGTGAAGGAAAACATCGTGAGGAAACCTGCACAAACCTGCGAAGCAATTCAATGGTGCGTGTGAAGTTCCCAATCCGCACTGGGCCCGCGTGGGAACTATGGCCCAAGCCCTCTTGTTCTGAGAGGAGGCCTGTGCCCAGCAGTGGGACGTATATAGGCTGGGATGAATGGTTATAACAGAACAATCAAGCACACTATTTTAAGTACAGCCTGCGGAGAATACGTAAGGTTACGGTACCTGAGGCGTTTTAGGAAGTTAATACATTATGTAGTCGGTGCTAATAAAGAAATTCAGTTTGGTGCTAGTTTTTGTGGCCACTTTCACTTGTACTTTGACATGGTACCTGCGAGTACATCAAGTACCGTTATGAACTCAAGAGGCTGGTTGGTACCTTGAGTAAGTGTGTGTGTTTCGATTTAACTGTTATTTATACATGTCGCGTGCCGACTAGGTATTTTTAAATGAATTGTGTATGATGTTGATGTCATATTTTAGGTTATTTGTTAGCAATTCATTCGTTACCGGGTTCCGTGGGTGGCCATCGAAGCATAGCCTGAAAAAGTGATGGCTATATAACCTGGACGCGTTTAAAATTGCGTGACAGGATCTGGCCCTATACCACTAAGTGCAAAACTCGAACTTTGTATGCTGCCGTCCCGCTGACGCTTATGTCATTTAATACGCGAGTGAAAGGGACGGTGTGATACGAACTTCGATTTGCGAGTTTCGTAGTAGCCCCTCTGCTCCTGACAGTTAAGATACGAGTGGCGGAAAGATGATGTCCTTGCCCAGCTGTGAACACTAAGTAGTCTAAAAATATATATTCGTTAGCAATTTAAGTTCGTAATTTTTTGCCTTTGGGTTTAGATAGGTAGGTGTCTGCAGGCATGTTTGAAGCTGCTTTGTTTGATCACCTGAATCAGTCAAAATTCTTATTCAAATAAACACTTCAATTGTCCTAACAAATTATCTAGGATCAAACTTGTAGGGGCTGTATTCAGTAATACCTACCTTTAAAATAAGGATCATTTTTTTATAATATAAATATTAACTACTGTAGTTTTAACTATTTTCCAACGTCTTTATATTTATATTTTTCTGGAACTGGCCCAATTTAACCCTAAACTTGGCAAGGTGAGTCAAGTTTACTCAATTCAAGCCTCGTTGGATGCTTTGTAGAGCTAACAAAAATAATTAATAAAAAATACAAAAAGATGATCTTAAATTATATATCTTATTAGATACGGTGCCAATTTTAGGGCTAAAAAAACTTTCAGAAAGCTTCGACGTGCTTTTTTATCCGTCCGCGATGTAAAACTTTGAAAATCGGTCCAGAATTTCGGTCATACTTTGTAAGCAAGAAATACTTCGAACTAAAACTTCTGCATCCGGCTCTGGAGCTCGGAACTTTAGCTTTCAAATTGCCCTGGTTTAGCGATTTTATAGATTACAAGCTTAAACAACAATGGAGGCTGGGAGACGATTCATAGTTCTCAAAAGCCTTAATTGCTTTTTTAGTTTGGTCGCAAAATAGTTTCAATTTACGAATTTTCTTAAGAATTTTGGATAAAAACGGTTTGTCTATATGAGCATATGCTTTAATGAATCCATCCATACCTACTAATACCTACTAATATTGTAAATACGAAAGTGTGTATATTTGTATGTTAGTCCGTCTTTCACGTGGAAACAGAGCTACGGATCGACGTGATTTTTGGCATAGAGATAGTTTATCGGCCAGAGAGTGATACAGGCTACTTTTTATCCCGGAAAAATGAACAGTTCCCGAGGGAACAGCGCGCGATAACCGAATTCCACGCGGGCGAAGCCGCGGTAAAAGCTAGTCCAGAATATTTTAGATGCCTGAACAAGTTTTTTTTTATTCGACTGGATGGCAAACGAGCAAGTGGGTCTCCTGATGGTAAGAGATCACCATCGCCCATAAACATCTGCAACACCAGGGGTATTGCAGATGCGTTGCCAACCTAGAGGCCTAAGATGGGATACCTCAAGTGCCAGTAATTTTACCGGCTATCGTACTCTCAACGCCGAAACACAACAGTGCAAGCACTGCTTCTTCATGGCAGGATTAGCGAGCAAGATGGTGGTAGCAATCCGGGCGGACCTTGCACAAGGTCCTACCACCGGCTAAACACCATAGTTTGGCTGAACACCTCTGTAATAGTTTTTTAATAGTTTTCAATGAAGGTTTTTTGGCAGAATAAATATCGCTAGATGCCTTTAGTATCGAGACGTCTATTTGGCGTTTCAGTTTAGTTAGTTAATTTAAAAAAAATAATAATAATAAATAAATAAATATCATGGGACACTTGACACCAATTGACCTAGTCCCAAACTAAATACAGGTTCATTTTAGGTTTTGCCGTTGTCCGGTAAAAAAATGTAAAAAATGAAATATGAAACCTTTGATTTTTCCATGCTTACACATTGCATTGTAGATGTTCCGTTTTTCCTTTCCAAGGTAGGAACGTTAAAAGAGGGTTTAGTTGCATCACTCGGTACGAGGAAAAAAGCATTTAATACTCTCTTGCAACCTGTGCACACACGATAAGGTGCTCTTGCGCCACTGTTTGTCCGCTCAAATATTTATGCGACGCGCAGCCGGTGCAGCGCGGGCGCATGCAGCCTATACAAAAGTCAGGCCATAAGGCTATGAAGTCCGAAATTCAAACTTTGTACCGTGTCGTCCCACTCACGCTATTGGATTAAATAGAAGAGTAAGAGGGACAGCTCTATATCAACTTCGAATTTCGGAGTAGACCCCCAATTGTAATTGTATATAGGATGACACACGATAAACCTTACCCCCTTATTCTTAAAAAAGTAAAAAGAAAACTTGTTTTTTGCCTATTTCTCACAAAGGTATATTTCAAAGAGACAGATAAAGACGAATGAATGTTTAATAATTGACGAGGCGTTACTTTGGCCATATAATTGAACTACAATCTTAACTGACTTAACCTTGTTACTCTGCTACTAATGAGAATTTGAATGATACACTTCCCTTCTGCACTTTCATATAAATCAATAAATACACACAAAATAGCTACTACCAAGTTTTTAACTTTACAAGAGTTCATTCTGAAAGCTCGGTGAAGCTCAAGACGAGGTCTCGAAAACGCACATGTGCGTTTAATAACTGAAAAACACTAAAACGCATATATGCTTTAACGGCAATTTGTGCCAATAGCCTAAATACGGTAAAGTTATATAACTTTCAAATAGCGCCACTAGGAGATTGACGACAACCTAATTAAGCTTAATGTCGACGGTCGGCTATATCAAATAGCTTCGAGACATAATTACTCGCATATTTGCCCACATTGCGTATGCGTTAACCTGATTATTGCTATCAAGACTTGAGCAACTAGCAAATACATGTTTATTGCTCTTTTGTAAATTAAATCAAGTTTATAGAGACGGTATATTGAAAAAGTCGCGGTACATAGGTACATTACATATTTATGTGACTTGATCAATGGACGAAAACTTTAAGAAAAGTTCCGTTAACAACCTTTGAAATTCTGTGTCATTCTACCGAACCCCTACATATACATCTTTTCTACGACACTCCCACAATAGCCTATGACCAATCATAGGTGTACTGTACCCCTATGGTGAATGATCAAATAAAAGAAAAACGTATAAATTATTTAATCGCTTATATTAGCGCTTGATCAGCTTATGTGAGCTAAGTTCACATACGCAGAACAAGCGTTTGTCTTTATCTATTATAACTATTATAAGTGCTTACATTATCATTTCCTTTTTCCAGACTAAAAAAAAACTACAAGTAATTTATTTAGCATAAAGCCAATCGTCATTGCCTTCTACCTAAACATAAACCTTGCTGATATACGAAAGTTTTCACAAAATACTGAATTTTACTCTCAAGTAGACACCATAAATTATTGATAAATAAAAGTCTTCACGATACGAGTTCTCCTATCACTTCATCGGTACATTTATAAATTGAGTAGAAAACTTCAATTTACATTATTTTGCACGTGCAAGTAATAGCTCAATCTACGCGGTAACTGACTCCATTAGTTACGGTGACGCGTCTGCGCATACATTTAATTAACAACTACCCTATCGGCAATTTATTTAGTGGGTTAGAAATTGATTAGATAAATATTGATGTAATAGCAAATGTTAGATAAGTTTTAATTAAATTTGTTGATAAATGAAGCTTTTATGGCGGTGTCACGTTTTTACTTGAAAAATGAGGACATTGCCTAACTTTTTGAGAAGGACATGTTTTCTACAAATAACAGAAAATAACTAAAGGCTTAACTAAAACATGCATCCATTTAATACACAAAAACCAGAGAGAAAGTCCAGCGGTGGTGTAGGGGTTATAGCACGCAGCACGGATTGCTGAGGACCTGGGTTCGATTCCCAGCGCTGGTCTCTTTTTCTAGTTTTTCTGTGCATCCATGTCTCAGTTTGTATTTTCGTTATAATAGTCGCTTAAAGTCCTATAAAAACGTTTCCCTCTTCTGGAAACCTCTGTTTTCTAGTTATGGTTTTACTCGAATTATATAAGTTATACATTTTACTTTGTTCGTTCCTTAACTTTCCGGCTGTACTAGGTACCAGCTTTACGTTCTGGCATTGCAAGAGTCGGAACTGTCATACAATAATTAAGTACATAAATAAACATAAATTGAGACAACTTTGTAGGTAACTCGGGATACGTATTACGCGAAATTCATAGGTAAACTTCAGCATTACCTACAATCACGAACAAACAACTAATACACACTTTTTTATGGAAATAGCCTCATTAATCCACGATTAAAATTGAATTATTAAACTGATCCTTGGATTAATCAAACAGCGGGATTAAAATACCAAACGCTAAGTTGGGATTTGAAAATAGCAGGATTAAATTCGAGGCTTCTAATTGGTCGAGGAGCCAATATGGCGTCACACGCCGCGTCGGCGCAGGTATTAATTACAAGATAACGTTATCTTACTTTTCTAACACAAAGAGGCTAGTCACAACAGAGCGTCTTACAATAGGTACTAGTTTTAAAACTAGACAAAAATTCCACTAAAAATATGAAATTGCACGAATTACGATAAGACGCGCGGCCACAAAAACTTATACTTGGTGATGGTTTTAGTTTACTTTTTAGTACTTGTATTAGAAGTTGATGCAAATAGTTATTGTATGCATCAATATTTATAACACACTGGAACAGGCGGGCAAAACGCTCGTGAGCCTTACCCAAACATAAACAATGAAACATCAAAAACATACAAATTAAACATAAAAGTGTTATACCGTAAAACTGACAGCTAATGAACGATGAAATTATTTATGATGGTATCCAAAACGAATTCTTAAATTTTAAGGAATATGCATGGAGCACAAACTTTTCTCCTTAATAATTTAATATGATTCAAAACTGAAAAGTAAAACGAATGCCGTAAAAATCATCAATAATATCTGTTGAAAAGTAAAAAAAATATGAACGGATGAAGTTTGCATTCCATTTCTTTCTAGAAAAAAATAAATTATCATAGTTCTATGGTCGTCGTGGAATATCACGTCATAGTCCATGTCCGCTATCTTTGTTTAATTGACATTTAAAACGTCCATGTCCATATCTTACTATTTTTTAAAATATTTAAAAAGTTCTCCCACAACTTTATCAAACATTATCGAACCTGCTCACAAAAACGGATGAGAACAGTTGGACATCCACTGGACAATACGAAAGCATTTTTGCCCAAGCTGAAATAGACGCTTCGCGCTCGCGCTCGCTCGGTCAATTATTTCTGAATGTGTATGCCTAGGAAAGCTGTACTATGTTATTCTTAAGTTGACTTTTACAAGTTTAGTACGTGTTGTAAAAAGAATCCTTTGAGTATTTAAGGATTTCATTTTATGTGCTTGAGTCGTTTTGCAAGCAGTAAAGTTTTACTATTGACAAGTTTATTGTCATTGCTCAATACGCTTATTCTGTTGACGTTTGCTTCAAGTCGAATTGCGTTTTTAAGTAGGCGGTAACGTCCAATAAATAATACTTAAGTTATAAAGTCACTAAGATCAATCAACAAGTATTAAGTATTTCCATTAACACTTACTATCAACTTGGCATAAAATGTCTATTTGTTGACAGTTGCCCTTAACTTCTTTACCATGCAGCAATTATGTACTTTTTCGAAATGCAAAGTAGCCTAGACAATTTAGTTCCTAAACATAGAGTCGAACTAAGTTTGTACACGTCTACATATTAGCAAACGATTATCAACTTTAGGGTTAATCGGTTCAATAGGTACTTCCACTGATTATTAAGTTAACTTAATTCTCTACATAAAAGCAAACAAAAAAGTTTCCTTCTAGTAACCTTGTATTTAAGTATAGATAAATATGTAAAGTAATATTGTTTTCTGTATTTTGAATAGCAAATTTCACTATACTTTTCTTACAAGGTACAGTCAAGAATCACGCAAATTAACATTAATCTCAAATTTAAATATATCAGATTAATCTTTTACTGCCACATCAGCATGCTGCATTGCTACAGTTGAACCTATTTATTTCAAGCATTTGTAAAATAGCAATTATGTAATTATTATGTTGTAAAATGAGGTAGCCCGTAGCCCTGTATCTAAACCAAATCATGAAATAAAAAATCTTTTACTGAACCGCATGAAACTGACGTTTTATCTCCAAACCTTTCAAGCCTTCATTATACAGTCCTTTTCCTAGTCCACCCACACAAATCATTTCCCGGATTTGCCTGTTCCAACTTCTGGCAAATTTACGTGTCGAGATTCCATCTAAGCCGTTTTAGCATATCCGTACGATAATTCATCTACTAATGCTTTGTTTCCGATTTTCAATTGTATGCTAATTCAAATAACCGCCGTAAACCCTTAATTTCTGTGGTGTTAAAGGATCATGGCGTATTTATTAATCGCTGGGTATTTCTGTCGATCTTTATTTTTAATCAGCCGAACATATTTATTGTTTATCATTATCATTCACATTTTTTAGTTAATTAAATCAGGTCATGTGTTAGTTTGAGTTAAATTATTATCATATCTTCGGTTAGTAGGTAAATTTTGTTTACCTGAAATTTTGCGGTTGCAGAAATTTACTTAACCGGAGTGCCGGCTGGTTTGATATTGCTTATAGCTATAGTAACTTGGTGCAACTCATACTAAGTAAGAATTCTAATAACTTCTAGAAAACTTACTTTAGCAGCTGTTAGCATGATATTGTCACTTCATCACAATGTCGTGTCCCACAGCAGACAGTTGACTCTTTACACAAACGGTTTCCTATGTAGTTATTGGGCGGACTGTGGGAGCTTCAGTCGCATATGCATTAGGTATTACCGCTTGTTCTCGTTCACCACATTAATACCTATTAGATATATTTATTTTACGAGACGTACCTAATCCGTACGTACGTACCTTTAATGAACTCCCGATATTTTCAAGTACTACTAGTGTGACCATCATATTAATTAAATGAGAATCATTTAATGTACATTAGTATTATTTGACATGACTATTAACAAAAATACTGTTTTTGTTAGTTGTCATGTTTAGCAGTTTTAACTTATTCATAAAAATTTTGTTTTGTACCTACCTAGTAATTTCACTGGTAGTATATCGAATCTTAGAAGCACCCCTAATAACAGGAGCAGAATCTTCTAAAGTATAACTTAAATATGCAGTACTAGGACGGTCCTAATTTTCCTCAGAAACCACAGGTAACAAAACATCGGCTATACTAAAGTACCTTAATAATGATACATCATATCGAGCCCTCGGCATCCGCCACACGATGTAAATGTGTAAATCAGCCGCTTTCCTAGAACGCGATAAACGGTTGGCGCCACTGAATTTGAAGTTGTTACTTCAAAGAACTGCAACCGGATGCGTCACGAGACGTGCGCAGTCGCAGGTAGATTGAATAAGGATATAGGTATTAATGTATACGTTAGTGTAGCTAATTATGCTATTGATATTGTAATGACGAGGAATGTAGTTACATGATGAACGGAGTTGTTATGATAAATTTGTGCTTAGTGGACAAGTAATAAAAGATGAAGCAAGCATTTAGGAAGTATTTTTGAATGAAATGAGTTAGATGATTGAAATAGTGATTCATCTGACGCTAAGTGATTACCTCTACGTAAGTCTGAATGAGAATGTTGTGTTCAATTTGTGGTCATGCAACAATTTAGTAAATGCCACTTGTATTTTGAGAAAAAACACTGCAGTTGCTGCGCCAATCAACTTTTTTACCGACACTAATCTGCCCGCGACATTTTTCAAACAATTGCAGGTTTTTGTAAGTAAACATGTTTTTCTGTAATTTAGTGGATGGTGTACATGAATACATGCCATCCTACGTAAGTTCAACCTATTAAACCGTGAAATATGTTGTTGGAAGTACGATTTTTTGGTAACGCCAGAGACAATTTTGGTAACGCAGGAGACGCCCAAAGTGTCGGAAAAATAGTTGATTGGGCTTTCTAGCAGCGCATTCTTCTTGGCAGTGGTGGTCTTCTCGAAAATGGTTTTTTTTGCTTTTATACGTCGTTAAAATAAAAATTGCAGATGTTGTGCAAACTGCAAAAGCTGGCTAAAATAGAAGGCATAGTAGTATAGATTTTGCTTCATGTAACTAGCGTTTTCCAGCAGCAGGTTTTACCAAACGACACTAGCAATCTTGAAAGACCTTAACAAGATCCTTTTTACTAACCACATCGGTTTTTCTGTACAGCTCAACAAAAATCAACAATTAGTGTTATCTTTCAGACTACGTGGTTCTATCATAATTTGTTTGTCTCCACTATGCATTATCATAGCCTCTGACTAACCTCTGACTGTCACGTCTCTTGTTAATGGCGGTAAGTGATTTTCCGCCGCGATCCGCCATTCATCCAACAAAGAATTATGCCGACAATACACGCATTGTGAAACTACATTTGCAATTCAAGCAGTCTGTTGACGACTTTTCGGTTATATTTTAATACCAGTCTTTACTTGTGGTTTCACTTCGTGAACCACTAGGTCTAGTAGTTGAAGTGGAATTCTGGGATTTCACTGAATTCCTATGAGAATTTTCCTGTGGTCTCGATTTGAAGAATACCGGACAATACCGGTGCAAATTATGTGTCTCTAGGCTTCAGATGAAATTTCAGAATATTATGTACATCGCTTACAACATCATACGAAGTCGCTTATATGATATACCAGAGATCCAGAGACCGTATTATACTTATATATAAAGCAATGACGCTGGAGATCGAAGTACATATATTTTTTGCTGCACTCATCCTATCCTACACCGTTTAATAGAGAGAAATAGTTAAAACGATTCGATTTTAGATTAGTGGTCCAGGTATCTGTATACCAAATGTCATCAAAATCTTCAAGATGTTTTAGCGTAAATCTTACTGATGATTATTTTTGAGAAGCAAAGTAGAAGGCCTTGAATAATATGGATCTCCATAAAGTACCACCTAAATCTGTACTTCTATAGAAGTGATATTCCTATTCTAACAGAGGTTTGGTTTGTTCCAGATGTCGTAGCGTAATGGAGGGCGAGTGTACGGAGGGGGCCGAGGGTTGGCTGCTGGTGCGAGTCCATGTGCCAGAACTGAACGTGCAGAAGAGCCTCCAGTTCCCGCGCGACCAGCTCGTTTGGGACGTCAAGCAGCAGTGCCTGGCTGCTTTACCAAAGGTCAGTTCTAGATCCCAATAATACCTACCTAACGGAAAGAATGCGCGTTATTTTTATTTAGTGAGACAAGCCGGCCACCATGGGTTGATCAACAGAAATGAGATTGTGTTAGGCCAAGCTTTTATTGCTGTGCGTTTTCCAGGAGACTAAGTATTGTTAAGAAGGTTACATATTCTCTGGATGAATGCGATTGATCCGTGGACGGTGGAATATAAAACTACCCAAAACGGTCGTGAGGAGACTCAAGAAATAAAATTACTAGCTGATGACAAACGTGGATATTTCTCTTGTAGCACAAATACCTACTTCAAATTCAAATTCAGAAAAAACATTGTACTATTACGAGCAGCTTGTAAATATGTAATAGATATTCAAATCAAGCAGAAACGCTTATAGGCATAGTATATTACCTATTTTAGGGTTACGAGCTTATGAAGGCAAGTGGCATATATTTATAAATTCCTTGGTCTTGTAAATATCTGTGATGATGACGCAGACGCAAAATGGAAAAACTTTACAATAAAAGTTGGATTTATAGACTTATTCTTTATTTGACCTTGCTCATAAGTAAGTATACGTACATTACAGTGGTCAAACTTTAGAGGTCAAACCTCAACAGCGGCCGCTCTCCTTTACCAAAACACCTACAGGTGTAAAGATTATAATTCCGAAATACCTCGGAAACTTCTCCGACCGGTATTATCATGAACTTTCGCTTATTCAGATTAACCGTTGATTCATCGATTATTTAATGTTACGCTAAAATATTTCTCTCACCTTTTCATTTTAAATGTAAATGGCTGATTTACATAACACTTAGTGAGCGTTATGTGAAACAACGCAATGTTCATGCTTTTTTAAAAAACAAAGTGGTGACTAAAGGTTTTGCAGCGCTCCAGTTTTGTTTTGTTTTTACTGTAGCGAATTCATAAACGTTTAAGAGAGGACGAAAGATATAAACATAATCATAGACAATATTAAATTCAACTAAGCAATTTTTGGCAGGGCATTATAAATTATTCGTAGTTATAATTAAAATCTTTCGAAGATGTTTGAATTCCAATCAATCGAAAGTAAATCGTGTTCTAAATTCGTTGCAGAACGTCGTACTTAATCGGTAATCGGTTTTATTTACCATTCGATTAGTAGATAGAATCTATCTATCGCTATCGATGCAAATCACGAATGAAGCGCCCTTAAGAATGTTTGTCTATGGAATGTAATTTGAATTTGGAGCGCATCTGAACTATTCCTAAGTAAAAAGTAATTTAAATTTAGAATGTTCTTTGATTTTTTTAGCATCTTTAAATAGCTTAACAACGAGTACCTACTTTTAATTAAATTGAAAAAGTAACTTGTTCCTTAAAAAAACTTAACTTTCAACTATTGTTTTAATAAATTAAGAAATTTTGTAACGAACCAATATTAACGAAACGTGTAACTTACTTCTAATTACTTGTCTGGAACTCTTGAAGTTTTATTATTTAGCTGTCTAACAATTCATTCTTAATTTTTGTGAAGGTTTTTGCAAAGGTTAATTAATTACACATAGATATTATAAACACGTAAGAAGGTGTAATTAGTTAGGTATATTAAGTTATTCAGTCAAGAATCAGTTACGTATTCATTTGTAAAAAAAAGCTTTGATTACGTTGCCTTTTTAATAAGAAAATTAAATCAATCACATTTAATTTCTACCCACTAACATACATTAACTTTCAATTTATTCGTACGCTTATACATGGTTGTATGTTGGTCTGTTATACCAAAGCGCATGTAGGCAGCAGTGGGCGGGCGGCCGCTCGTAAATTGCAATAAACTCGCTTAAAGCATCGCGGGTTCGGGCCCGGACGATAAACATGTCCTGGACCTTAATGCTCAGTCTTATAATACAATTAGAAATATAAAATACATCTGGGTTCCCTTTTTTTTAATTACGAGTACAACGACTTTATATAGTCAAATAATGTAGAGATTTAAATCCACATTGCATAGACATAGCTCCCTTTGCTATCGAATCTAGCGTCTAAAAATTGTTAACTGCCAGTAAAACATTAAAAAAACTACGTTGATTTAAAAAAAATGTATACCGTATACCCGCAGGGTGTTTGAAACTCGACGGCCGTTATCTTGCTAACGCGCCTCGACACTACAACACTACACATGTGCAATGTTTATGTCAACTACATGCCCCAAGAACCGGTTTGCGTCCATTGAGAATTGTGCCAGTTACCGTTCTTTAGCTAAACAGATACAGATAATCATAGAAACTGAAGATAAGGTGTTTCTTCAGTTTAATAGTAACAGACGAGAGAATATAAAGCTCAAAGCCATAGATTAGCATAGATGGATGAAAGCAGATCGACGATTGTTGGCAAGAATAGTACCTACCAACTTGTGATCGACGTCAATCAGTAATTGGTTAAAATACGTGATTTAAGTATTAAATTTAATTTTTGTAATTATTAGTTAAAGTCTTAGTACTCGACATACTATGCCCATATTATGACACCCTGCTGCCACGTGTATTACTAATGACCAGCACTCGGACGTCCTTATTTTATCGTACTACACCAAAATCATGTTTAAAGAAAGTTGATGTATTTATGGGTACCATTAAACAGTAGGTCGATTTACTTGATCTGCTAACTATTTTACTGCCTTATATGCAACACATTGAATTGAGACGCTCCATCAAGCATATCGTAAACCACAGAAAAATCGCCGGTCAACATCGATCGACTCTGCAACACGAACCTGTTCCCACCTACCGTTATGTTGAAGTAATATCTTAAACGGCGGTTTCGTTAAACGAAACAAAACGTGCTTGTACTTATGAGCCGAAAAGATCTTCAAAATCTAAGCACATTTATCTGTACTGTTACTTATTCTGTGACATTACTTCAGTGAATTCTTTTAAAAACAGACTTGATAAGTATTTTGAAAACAATTACACAAGTGAACAATGATATGCACGCATCAGCAGGGCTACTACGAAACTCGAAGTTCGTGTCGTGCGGTCCCTCTCGCTCTCGTATTAAATAGTATAAGTGTCAGAGGGACCGCATGACACGAACTTCGAGTTTCGAGTTTCATAGTAGCCCTGCAACTATAAGCTAAATAATAGTAATAATAATCATAATAATAAATTAATAATAATAATTACATTTTCTGCTGTCGCACTTTGACTACTTTGAAGTTTATACACTGGGAAAATAATAAACACAGGATAGGAACGTGAGTGCTCGAATTTTCTAAAGTTTAATGTGTCGAACTACGGCAGTGCTATTCTAATATAATTCTAAAAAATATTACCAGATTGAAGCATTTTAAAACTACCTACTAATAAAAATAATAATTTTTCTTTTTTTATGAATTTGATATTTATTTTTTAAATATTTGTTATTTTTAATAATTTATTTATTAAAAGATAACTAACAGCTCATACAACAATATGATATCTAAACTAGATAACTAGATTTAGTTCTTCTATTACAAATGCAGTATCTAGAACCTTTTAGTTATGAGTATAATATAATATGTATGTATATTGTTTTCGGTGGTGACTTCGGCGCTAAACCTCAGGTGGCCACTTGGTACAGGGTACGTGACAATTTTAATGCAACCCCCTATATATATAGCCTGGGATAATCCTGCATGAATCAGCTGTGATTCAGTGTTATTATAACGCCGGAAAACGGCGACGAGCATGACTATAACGATTAATCATGGCATGCACAACCCTGATATGACTGGGATGTTGCCTGTGTCAATATTTAAAAACAAAAATCCGTATATAAACGGTGACCCACATCGATGTAGAGATAACGTTCTATTTTCAAAATGCAGCTTTGAAAATGGAACGTTCTCTTTTTAATTCTCGTGACGCGAGCTCTCGCTTGATCAGTCGCTGCGATGCATGCATGTCCTACTTGGGAACAGTATGTGTTACTGGCTGGACACTTTCCGCTTTCTGCTCTGTGGATGCATTGGGGTGCCATTGTCGCTGGCATAATTTAGCGGGACATCGAACAACACAGAGGGTGCTCTAGTTTGGGAAGAATATGAGAATATTTTTAGTTCTTATTTTGAAACTGAAGAAAATGTGAACGCCAACTTTACGTTAAAGCTTACTTGATTCCATCCAAATGTTTTCGAAAATACAATAATGTAATTGTGCATCGTGTATAATTACGTACTTACAATTGATAAATTGTTCGTGCTTTTAAAAGCACAGCTCTAATTTCTTCCTTTCTAAGTGACTCTAACTTTTTTAATTGCATGACTAGCCATGACAAGCTTCACGATGTGCCATCGTGATCAAGTATTTACTTAACGGTTGCTTTCTTAAAAATAACTATGTTCTATATCAAAATGCTCGCTTATATTGACGACTTTTCATTCAAATGTAATTTTAAAAAGTGAATAAGCTTATCTTTATCAGCGACTTCGCTCGTTTGAACCGTTAGCCTCTAGCAGTTGAATGATATCTGGAATACCATCGAGTACTACGAGTAATGTAGATAGACATGCCAATTACCGACTTAACAAGCACACTATCATAGAAAATCTTCAAAATTTTCCCCAACGACAATTTCAATAAAATGCATTCTAACTGATATTATATAACTGGTGGTAGTTATAAATTGTTGATCATCGCATACTTAAGCACATCATGACAATACATGTAATACATACCTACTTAATCATTATCATTGTGATATCATTTACAAGGTATGCCAGTCATCATAAATATAGCATCTTGGAAAGACAGTACCTACCAGGAACGAGGATTTATATTTAACTTTTTCTATGACTAAAATAAAATCTAATCGCTATTTTTTCCATTGACATCATCTTTTACCGGCCTTTACAGTTCCAATTTTAAAACATGTAAGGCTCCAACTAGTTCGTCTGCCGGTCCGGCATGTGTCACTGAGCGGGCGGGAGTTACAACAGGCTGGCCGAGAAACATAGGTACCTACTTGCTGTAGTCAGGGCCGACCGGCTCCGAAAACCACTTTTTTGTCTCTGATGGTATTCATAAAGCCTTTAAGATTGTGTAAAAAATAAACTTAAAGAGAAGTGGACTTAGCAAAATTACAATACAAAGTACCTACTTAAGTAATAAGTTAGATTAAAAATTAATTGCTATCGTAAATGTGAGAGATAACATTATGCGAAAGTATTTCACACGAAATGTCAAATTTGCAAGTGCAACGTTAAATGGCTTACTTTATGGGGGTCACACACTTAAAAATACAATTTTTAACACAAAGGACGTAAGGACACTGTTTGTTGAATGGTAGTTTTACACCTTATAAGCAAAATTATAAGCTTGAAAGTTCCACTTGACAGCTACAGCTTTACGTATGACGTGTTGAATGAAAGGTGTAACCGCCACCGCCGCAACTTACCATGAGAGTGGGCGCTTTACAACATCGCTTATATGGAAATGCCGCGAGTGACGTAACGACTCGTATTTTTGTACGTCCCAGACAACTGAATGTCACGACCTCACTGATCAAGTTAGGCTACTCAACTTCTTGGCTCGCCTGCGGCTAACTTAATCAAGCATCCTGTAGAACACTGGAGTTTCGAACGTTTTATTGTATTAACAGCTCTTTCGTCTGAACCAATAGATTGACGTTGGCGCCTGCTGATTTTTCATTTAGTTTGATGCTAATATCTACACATTTTATTTTTTTATTCCTAAAAACTTACACAGACTTATAAGACAGAAAAATATCTGGACGTTATAATCGTCAGTGAAATACAGTCACTTTGTTTCTGAGAAACCGCGAAGAATGCGCACTAAGATATTCCTTTTTAGGGTTTCATACCTCAAAAGGAAAAAACAGAACCCTTATAGGATCACTACGTAGTCCGTCTGTTCGTATGTCGAGACCCTTTTTCTCAGGAAAGCGTGGAGGTATCAAGCTGAAATTAATATCAAATCTTGTCTTGTCTTCTCTGCTACATCTTGATGCAATGATAAAACCAAACTTCTAGCATAGCTTCTAGTCAACGCTATCAAAACAACAGTCATTAAAAAAGGATGTTGTCTGTACAAAAATGCAGTAACAGAAAACCCTATTATGATTTTTATGATACTTTCGGTTGTCCTATAAATTGGATATGAAGGTAGCTCTTATGAACAATCAATAAGAAATGTCTGAAAATCTTCTTCCTCTTCTTCTCTTTTAAAGATATGGCTTTTCTGTCCTAATTAATAGGAGAATTTCGCCAGTGTCAAGGTAAACTCTCTTTGAGAGGGAGGTTGTACGGTGATTGTAGTTTTTGCAACTTGATAGTAAAATTCCAGAAACCACGTGGAGACAACTTGCGCATTAAAAAATGCCAGACACGAGAGCAATATAGAATTTTGTGATCACTGTTCACTGTTAAGGTTAATCGCCGCATAAAACACTATCAAAATTATACTTCAACTAGCCAAAGAAACAGAAATAGCAAAATTAGATATTGTCTACATCCGCCATGTTCGAATGCTACAAATCGAATCGTCTGAAAATCTTATTTTTTGTCTGTCAGTAATCGTTTAAAATTACCCCACACTGCGTACGGTTTGCTTCGGAGAGGCTGTGCTAACACTGGATATTCAAACATACCTACATACTTGTACGGAACCCGCACTGCGCAAGTACAACTTGCACTTGACGGTTTTTAAATCCCTTTCAACAAATAACTTATAGATTTTAGCTCGTGTTTACTCTCGTATGAAACAAGTTAAATGAGGTCGACTGAACCTCATTACCCGAACGACGTAAAAGACCGACACGTTATCCATCGCTGACTCTCTTCAACTACCTTATGAATATTAAAGATCATAACGAGCAATGTATAGTTTTAGAATAAATTTTGCGAAACACGGTCGCTTGGTATTTTTTGCAATTAGTAGGTGTATTAAGTTGAGTTGGTAGACTACGTGGGCTGAATAACTAGATTGTGGATATGTTGTGAGGAGACGGACATAATCTTTAAAAGATAACTAGCTTTTGCCCGCGGCTCCGCCCGCGTGGATTTCGGTTATCGCGCGCTATTCCCTCGGGAACTATGCATTTTTCCAGAATAAAAAGTAGCCTATGTCACTCTCTGGCCCATAAACTATCTGTATGCCAAAAATCACGTTGACATTTCGACGTGAAAGACGGACAAACATACATTTACACACACTTTCGCATTTATAATATTAGTAAGTATAAGTATGGATATTGCGGAAAGTGTCTTTTAATTTGCGATTTACTACTTTATAAAAGGAAAACCTTGACGTCGATATCTGAAGACTGCGATAGTCCACGAATTTTGTGCTTGACTATAACTTTGCCCACGACTTTTCCAATGAGAAAAAGTTAAAAAATAATCTTAGTTCCCTAGTTCCCGACGGCGAGGTAGTTTCAAATATGTTTAAAGCATAGGCAATTTTAAAAACATAACCCTCCTTCGGGCAGTCGGGTAAAAAGCCTTGGTGGCCTTGTGGTTTGAACTACGATCTCTCAAGCGGGGGATCGTGGGTTCAAATCCGGGCTCGGACCTCTGAGTTTTTGAAGCTTCGCGAAAGCGTGTGTGAAGTTTCCAATCCGCACTAGGTCCGCTTGGGAACTAAGGCCCAAGCCCTCTCATTCTGAGAGGAGGCCTGTGCCCAGTAGTAGGACATAGGCCAGAATGATGATGATGAGGTAATTTCAAAATGTCCTTTCTTAATGCATCTGTAGGTACGAGTACCTATAGTATTTGTATGAGGTACATAAAAAGGTAGGTTTACTGTTTATGCCAAAGATCGAGTTTAGGCGTGCGTTATCTGTCTGTCAGTCAATTAGTCACGTTACTCTTTTAAAAGCACAAAGGTTCATAAATATAAAATAATCCCTGTATCACAAAATTAAAATTATTTATTAGCATCATGTTCAAACTTGTCTCAATAAAACTGGTCCAAGGTCCAAGCTATGATCATCTATCATGTCTGTAATTAAAGTATAAAAAAATGTCAGTTTGCGTGACTTTATCGAACCTAATGGCATAAATCACTACAAGTTATGGACTACTAATTCTTAGATCATCTTTCCAAGTGTACCCATTATTCCGTTCACCTTGCATCATAATATCTCCGTCTAGTCTACACTAACTAGTGTATGAAGAATGCTGCTAAAGTGTAGTAGTTTTATTAATAACCCTCCTTTGGGCAGTCGGGTAAAAACTGACCAGTGTTTAAACTTGTACCGACTCCTAACGCCATCTAGTGAGCAACTATAGAAACTCCAAATAGCAACTTCCAACTCTTCCTTCTAACTTCGGTTCCCAGGCATAACATTCGCCTGGAGAGGTTCTCTATTGTAGCCTTTCCCCCACAACCGGTATGTCGCCTGATGGTAATTGCAAATGAGACCGAAAGTGTATCTATAGCTGACTGGTTCCGTAACAACCTATTCTCAGCCTAAATTGTTTTTATCGGGAAACACAGACGGAAATGAATTCCATTCTGCAGCATGATATGGATTATTGCGTCCAATATCATTTTCATGATAAATATCGAAGCCTGCGCGGATACGGCAAGCCGTAGAATACGCTAAAGGAATACGCGTGGCCAGCGCTCAATCTTTGTATTGTCCACAGATATAGATTGAACTAGATAACGCAAACACCTCAATCTGTATGAAAACCAACCGTGTCACTTTTTTATATCTACTGTGACGTCTCAAGAGCGAATTAGCAATGTGAATTCCCCGATGTCCGCGCAAAATCGATTCAAATGCGCCGTAGCTGTCTGTTACAAAGTTAACTGCTCAAAAAAAATGGGCTATTGCAGAGATACTCGTTCTCCGATTAAAGTTTATTGGAGATTATATTTATCTACTAAAACCTACGAAAACAAAAGTCTTTGACAGCGGAAGAGGCGAAAAAGGTGCGGCCTAAATTGTGGAAGGAAATACACACGAAAACATTTCTATTCGTCTTCTTACTAGTCCTGTGTTTTTACTTGTACCTTTTGCTGCTTTCGCGTATTGATTTATGACTACTTAGATTTGAAATATACTCGTATTTTAGCTCTTTCCTTACCCCTTCTTACGTTTCCTCTGTTTATTACCTCAGAACTGCCTCAGAAGTTTTGCGTAGCTGCAACTGATTCTTCATTTTAATACGATCGTAAACTGCGAGCTTATGGTTTTATTACATTGTTATCTCGTGTACTGTTGTCCGTTAATCATAAATTATATTTAACTACTTTGTTGTAGAAAAATTATGACCATGTTTAGATTACAATATGAGATGCAAGTTTTGTGGATGACATAATGATTTAAAAGTTCTTAAAAGTTAGTATCTTAATTTTGATAAAAAGCTAAGTTATCTTAGACTCGTGGAGAAGGAAGGTACAAAACGTTGTTTATCTAGGCTAACTAGGCTAATAATAATCGCATTTGGTACCGCAAATCCAATCAGTTATTATTGAGTGCCAGCCCAACCGGGGGACTTTGCTCGTAATCTCATCTGGGTTAGAAATGTCCACTAACGCAGGAACATATAGCTTTACCTCCTTATTATCGCACTCAAAATAACATCGAACGATATTATTAGGCCGGTCAAAAGCAATTTTTGAGTCCCTCGCACTTGTCAGCAAAAGTAAGCAAAGCGCATGAACCTCTGAAAACTCTTTTAAAAAGTTAGTGTTAATCAACTAATTACTGACTTAATCACCAATAACAACACCCCCCATCTAACTTATTAAAAATAAGCAAAGCATGGATTGAGCGTCACCCACCCACAACGAAATTTTTTCCAGTAATCTTGAGACATGGACTACCACAAATTTGTACTTTTCCACTAAAACCAATTAAGCACTTAGTTCAATAAGAAATAATACACCTAAAATAAAGTGAGTAAAACACTACTTCACTACTCTCACTTGCAAATTACACTAATGATAGCTGTACACGAGTAGGTATTATTTTTATCTGCTTACAGTTATTAAAGGTAATGAAATCCAAATGAGGATGTCTCACTTAAGTTCGATGTCAACGACCCGATGAAGTGATACGGTAATGACTTAACGAAAGTCATTACGTTTGACCAAATTTGACTGGACTCAGTAGCATCGTAAAACGGTGATAATACTAATTTACCTTTACATGAACGGATACAATAAAAACAAATGTATCTTTAAAAGAAATGAAATGGTTAAGTGGAAAGTATTCATATTGTAACAATTGCATCCCTATTTATTTACCGTTTTCTACACCTGAGTAAACCTATTCAACGTTTTTGCGACGTTTTTTTGTCTTTACCGTTTCGCTAAGCATTATTAAAATAGATGATGCTCAGGGGATAATTTTTTATGAAAAATAAACACAATACCGATGCTAAATCAAGCGTGAACAAAATTTTTGCGTCTTGTCCCTCCGTTGTGCTAATAAAAGTGGGATGATAATGACTTTTAAACGACCGGTCAAAACCCTCAAATATTCATCCTCCCATATTGAGATTTACAATCAAAGTTTCAGTTATCTAATTAGTAAACGTCTGTTATAAACGGCGTGCAAGTAAATAATCCATAAATGGTATTAGTAAGTGTAGGTAATTACTTCTATTTAATTGTTCTAGCATCTTTCAACGCAGTTTCTTATTGACGTATTTATCACATTGAAAACCAGAGAATTTGATTTTTAAAGAATAATATCTCACTTAAATGCATTTCTGAAATGAAAAAATATTTTGAGAAACCTGCAAAATGCTTAAAAGACATCCAACATATTCCGCACCACGGGTGTGAGGTATTTTTATTCTCCCATTTTTGCAGCGTAACTATTATGTACACCCATGCTAAATTACAGCTTTTTACTGTCTAATAAAAGTGTTTGAGCTAAGCTTAACGTATAAGGGTACCGTTTATGCCATTTTGACTACGAAACCCTAAAACGGGTTCAAGTTTCAAGTAGTTAAATCAACCGCACAACCAAATAATGATGAACCCACAAACGTAAAACAACGGGAACCGGTACAAAACGTGAAACAAAACCGGAGTTGAACTGACGTCCACCGCAGCGGCACGACGGACAGATAACATCTGATTGGAGTAATCACGGTCCCGTTGCTGAGTCAGGTGAATAGCGTTCAATTGAGGAAATAGATAAAATAAAAATAGATTCACGTTACTTTGCGGATTATTGATATGAACATCATTACCGGGCGAACGTACATCTTAAAATATCATTTACGTCAGACGTCTGGATTTGAGACACAAAAATGCATGATTGCATAATTTCAAATGAATTATCCTTAATTTAGAGCAAATTGGCTATGACAGATACATATTGGCTAAGCAGACCAGACACATACATACACCATCGCACTTAAATTACATGTGAAGTTTTTAGTTTTTTTTTAATTTGAAAAAAAAAAAGTTCTACTTTATAAGTGACAATGTCAGGGCAGAATGGTTATTTAAAGTCCTGGAGGTCGAGGTAGTGGCGCGGGTAAATGAATTCTGTAAATGAGAAACAGTTCTCATTCTCTTTCTTTCCTTACGTACTTATGAGTAAATTAGGTACATATCTTTAAAGTGTATCCTCAAACCAAAGTTCGCCATTAAGAGTTGATAGCGGCTCACAATGTGGGTAACATATTTTGAGCTTGGCTAAGACTATATTGTGGTTTTCAAAACATTTGCAGCTTATAAATATTCCTAAAATTGAACTTTGCCGATTAAAGGCTGTCTATTATTAACTTTTTGTATTTATTTAAAGACGCTCTAAACTTGAAAGGTAATGACAACGCTTATTGGATTCTTTGATCTCCAAGCAAATATTATTTTAATTAATTATAAATTGTTGAGGAAGTTTTGTTGAGGAGGTAATAAATAGATATCAATAAATTAACCGTCTAGAAATAAGATAAATAAATCAATTAGCCGTAATTGGACTTTTTAGGGTTCCGTAGTCAACTAGAACCAAAATAGTTACCAAATCACCAAATTAGTTTTAAATATTTTTGATTATGAATATGTATGTATGTTATGTTAGTCTGTAAGGTATTGGGCTCCACAGAAAACCAGCGTTACTGCACATAATGTGCGGCAACACATGATGAGTGGAGACCCTTTTTGGTATCCTGCCGTGTCACCTAGTAACATAGTTTTAGTGCTAGTTCTAGTCTTAGTTGTAGGTGGTACTTTTGTAGCCAAAATAAACTTTTCTTTCGTTCTTTCTTTCTTTCTTTCTATTTATTGTATGGGCCAAGTTGCCTGAAATAAATGAATTTGTTTATTTATTTATTATAGTTTCGCCATGTCTGTCCGTCTGACTGTCTGTCCGCGGGTAAGCTCAGAGACCGTTAGTACTAGAAAGCTGTAATTGGGCATGAATATACATACCAGTTACGCGGCCAAAGTGGTATAATTCGTTACGTAAAGTCGGGGTGTTTTTTTTTCTCGACAAACCCTAATGTGTGGGGTTTCGTTGGATAGATCTTTTGAAAACATTGGTGGTTGCTAAGACAATTTTTCAATTCAGTGATCTGTTTGTGAAATATTCAACTTTAAAGTTCAATTTTTCATTAAAATCGAGCGCCCCACCTCTAAAATATAAACTGTTGGGTGGAAAACAGAATGGTAGTAAATGTATCGAATTTACAAGGAAATTTATAGTGGCTAAGATTGCTTGAGAATTATTAGTAGTTTAAGAGTAAATAGTAGCCTAAGGTATAAAATATACCTAAACTTGGAAGATTCCGTAACCGATACGAAATCCTTAGAAAAATATTACTTGATTTTTTCGTAATGGCTACGGAACCCTACCCTGGGCGTGTCCGACACGCTCTTGGCCGGTTTTTATCTTATGAAATCATAGTAGGTACATTTTTCTGTATCTTTTTTCACTCTGTAATGCTGATTGACGAGTATAAGCCAAATTGTAATTAAACGGCATTAACATAAACATATTGATCAGCATTTTCTTGCAAATTTGTAATAAAATAGCGTTTTACAATTTCAAAATGCCTATTATTTTATACTTACTAAGTGTTTGTATTCATATCATAACATGCCTAAGATCGCTTGATTATCCGACATTATTCCTATGTGCTAATAAAATCCTAATTCATCATGGATTATATTACATCAAAATGCTCTACGGACCGCAAAAAGACAGAATCACTTATTACAGTAACATATGGTCAACGTAATAGCGCATTTCAATACTAATTACAATAGTTTAACGTATAAGGTACAGTTGGTCTAAATTAAGTCCCAGTGGGCTCCCACGCGGGCAATTTATATTCGATTGCTAGTCGCGGCGAGCTTACCGCGACGGCGTATGAATATGCGATACAAAACTATGAATTAAGATCAGGATAGTTGTAGGCGACTTGTATAATTGTCTGGCTTTAGCTGTATAGGTGCTTGTAATAGGTGCTTTGCTTTTGTTGTCATAGACACAATTGAAACATGTAATAAAGTAGTAAAAATACAATTTAGGAAAGAAGGGTACTTAGGTCACTAGTGCCTTGGAGAAATTATTAACTTCATTTGACCTCTTGAATGTTCCCTTAAAGTTAGCGGAAAAAACAAAAATACGACGGCGTGTATTTCGTATGAATTGTGTTATATTCTATTTTATATTTGATTTAAATAAATTTCCCCAAAAAGTGCGAATGTAATACTCCCTAGAATTAGTATTTTTCTCGCGGGGAATATAGTCATGTAAACAACATGGTGGAAGCCGTGGTGGCCTAGTGGTTTGACCTATCGCCTCCCAAGCAGAGGGTCGTGGGTTCAAACCCCGGCTCGCACCTCTGAGTTTTTCGAAATTCATGTGCGGAAATACATTTGAAATTTACCACGAGCTTTGCGGTGAAGGAAAACATCGTGAGGAAACCTGCACAAACCTGCGAAGCGATTCAATGGTGCGTGCGAAGTTCCCAATCCGCACTGGGCCCGCGTGGGAACTATGGCCCAAGCCCTCTTGTTCTGAGAGAAGGCCTGTGCCCATCAGTGGGACGTATATAGGCTGGGATGATGAAACAACATGGACTAACTAAATATAATCTTCTCTTTCATTAATTTTCATGAATGACGTCGATAAACCTTTATACCTATTATATCCTGTGTCGCTCGAGCATCATAAATAAGCTATATCCGTACACTTTTATGGTTTTCACGCCTAAAAGGCGAATTTTATAGTTCCATGTAAATAAACACCGATTTGCCAAGTTTCACCAAGGTGGCAAAGAAATTATTGACACCAACATCGCTTAAAAAACCTCGTCATGCACAGTCACAGTGCATTACTACCTCAAGTGCTACACTGCCGACTTTTTACAACTAATCACAGCTGCAATCGAACAAATAACCGTTCTATTTCGTTAAATTAAGGTTTATAACAGCGGAGTTTTGCGTCCGTTCTTTATCACGCGTTTACAACATCATGTCATGCTGTATAGAGGCGCTATAGAAGCAGCGACGGCTCTATTGCTGTGTTATAAGCGTCACTTTTAAGTGATAAATGCATGTTTCGTTGGTTACGGTACCAGGTTTGTTTGATTTGAGCATGGTGTTGCCGTTAGGGTAAACACTTGAGCTATTGAACCTAGAGGAATGTAGTTTTTTGTTTACTTTGTATGGATACGTTTTCACAAGTGTCAATGCTGTATTTACGATATTTACGATGCCGTGTTCATGATAACCGTTGCAATTGCATTGATATAATTTTGCTAACTAATGTCATTTGTTGTTATATTTAGAGCGATTAAACGAAAGGCACTAAAAACTTCTATTGAAATGTGAATTTGTTATCAATTAGGAGCTATTACTGGATGATTCGTTATTAAAACGTAGTAGGCTCCAATTAGGTTTGAATTCGTAATTAACGGCGATGGAACAATTACACGTAATTAATGCATCTACATATAGAGATACAACGATCATTTTAAAAACATAAAACCGAGATGACAAAATATATGATATTTTTGTCCGGAAAGACTAAACTTATTAGGTACCTAACCTACTAGAACGTTTTTTGTATTCCATATTAAACAAATAATAAATAAATAAATATATTTTTACTTAAAAAAAAAAAACAGAATTAATTTGACGGACGTCTCTGGCTCTGACTTTAACCGCCGCATCTGTACTTTAACCCAAAGATAACTGATATTTATATACTTATATACTTTCGTGATACAGATTCAATTTTCTTTTATCAGTATGGGGTAATGTTATCATGTCATGAAAGATTAACGCAATTTGATCCGTAAATTTTAATTTAATCCTATAAATTTATTTGCTAGTCCTATGGCAAACGTAACTAATGCAATTGAATACTGTTTGGACTACTCCAACACAGGGTACTTTCACAGAACTTTTTGTTATTATAGATTATTGCTGTTTGGAACGATTTAAATATTAGTTTTTATTTTTTAGTAAAGTTTCAAATTTTTTATTGCTGATCCTA
This sequence comes from Choristoneura fumiferana, assembly GCF_025370935.1. Classification (NCBI taxonomy): domain Eukaryota; kingdom Metazoa; phylum Arthropoda; class Insecta; order Lepidoptera; family Tortricidae; genus Choristoneura; species Choristoneura fumiferana. Next base: position 4,273,699 of record NC_133473.1, read on the forward strand.
AGTTGATACTGGCCAACGAATACTTTATAATATTTTTCAAAGAAAGTATAGGTAGTTTTTATTTATCTGTTATAAGATAAGAAACATGTCGTTTAATTTTATAAGTTAATTAATATTGTTATTAAACAACGGGGATTTACTAAAACCTAACTCTTTTCTGGGAACCTTCTGACTTATTATAAAGCTATTTAATTAGTCGAACGTGTGTAAGTTGAAAGAGATATCATATCATGATAAAGATAGAGAAAGAACCCGACACTTAGACCAATTAATAATGAGAAGCAATTCCGATTATTAATCGATACATTATCATCTTGGCTGTGGATATCGAAATTATTGACCTTGATTTAATTTATTTTATTTCTTTCCAAAAGTATTATCTCATTTTAATAACAATCTTCAGAACACGCCTTATTTTCATATTCATAAGGTTAAATTTTATAATTTTACTGAAATTTAAATGAGACGTTTTAAAGGATTAATTTCCTTTACGTTAATACATCTTTCATGAAAACTACTTACCATTATGGTATTGTTTTATTGAAAAAATTGGTCTCTGAACAATATTTTTATATTATAAATACATGTACTCTTGTGTACTTCCGTAGTAAGTCGGTTCGGTATACATACTCATACGTAAGTTTCATAATTGCCTGTCGTCATTAATTTTAGCTGCCAGTCGCGCCAATTTGAGCTAGCCGTCTTTTGTGGCTATCTTATTGTTTTTTCAAACTCCTGTTCCTGGGAGTCTCTTATGGCTTTTACGTTTAATCAGCAAGAAGGCGAGCTGTCAGATGGGTCGCTCAACGCAGGTCCTTCATTAAGAATGGTCCAGTCGCGTAGTGTAAATCAAAAGCTGTGGCTACAGACCAATCGCTGTTAAATTGGATATGAGGTCATCGATAAGAAGCGGAACATTAAATTCATTTGTAAAGACAATCTGATTAATGATCCAATTTGATTACATCATACGTATGGCCCTGATTATTTTTATTGTTCCAGTTTTCGTCGATATTTAAGTGCTGCAAAAGACTGTTTTACTAGAAGCATGAAAATGGACAAAATGTTTTTTTTTTTCATAAAAATAAATGTGTTATATATTAATTTCCATCTTCAGTTTTTATCGAACGAAAACATTGATAATAAAATACTTATTATATAAAAATATATAATAGGATAAATTTGATTATCCTTACGTATTAAATGCATCCAACACCTAATTAGTTGTTGTGTATATTTTTTTAACACTTTTGTATAATAAGTATTTTATGATCAATGTTTTCGTTCGATAAAAACATGAAGATGGAAATTATAACACATTTATTTTTATGGAAAAAAATCGATTGTCCATTTTCAACTTCTTGTAAAACATACCTACATCTTAAGTGGCGTTTACAGCACTTAAATATCAACGAAAACTGGAACAATCAAAATAATCACGGCCATACGTATGATGTAATCAAATAGGATCATTAAAAAAATGGGGAAACTTGAAATATCATTCATTCAATCATTGTTACATTTAAACGATTAATGCCCTTGTTTCTGTCGTAATTTGAAACTGAAAAACAGCTTTTAAAGAATGATTAATCTTAAAGATAAGATGGACCTTAATGGCGATCCTTAAACCTTTCTCGACGTCAAATGTCGCAATAAAATTAACGTTGAACGTTTTCTGAGTAAATGGGCTATTTTTAATGGTTTGCAACTCAAACGTTTTATGCCTCGGGGCGAGAACAGATTAAAATGTTTATGAGTTTTTATTAGTGCGATGAATTAAATGTAAACCAATTTATTATATCTTAAATAACGATTGAACGTACAATGTTGGTTATACTATTAAAATATAGAAATTGTTGCAGAAAAAATTGTGATTTTTGTCAAAAGCAAATGATGAAATAATCAGTTCACCAAGCATTTATAAACTAGCCTGTTACCCGCGACTCTGTCCGCGTAGAATTCAGTTTTCACTATCCCGCTGGAACTATGAAATTTTCCGGGATAAAAACTATCCTATGTCCTTCCCCGGGACGCGACTCAAACTATCTGCATACCGAATTTCATCTAAATCAGTTCAGCGGCTTAAACGTCTTGAAATAACAAACAAACAAACTTTCTCATTTATTATATTAGTGGGAAGGGTAATTTGCAAACTACTGATCTGATTTTAAACATTATTTCATTAATAGATAGCTACACTATAACTTTTTTGTCCGGGGAACTACTTTTAGAAACTGCGATATATGTATAGTACTACATTAGCTCTTTACATCAAATAAGTTCGCCTTTGTAGTTACATATATCTCAACGTTTGACAATTGTGTTTGTTTATTTATTTTGTACAATAGTTTACATAGGTACATACTCGTACGTACATACTGACCTACGTACATACATCCGGCTGTCAATATAGCTAAGTTGGTGATAAACTCATCAAAATAATTATATTCAGAAACTTAATGGCGCTATCAATCATTAAACTAGACATATAATTACTAAATTTAAACTTTACAAAGTCTAGACTAAGCGTTTGCCCGCCCATTTTAGCTGAACCTCTAATCGCCCTACTGACTTTGATGCCAGGAATGTGTCCTCTGATATAATTAAATGAAGTTCTAGATAACAACGAACTAAAACAATTTCTTCGCTCACCCGCGGGTCCCGCGACCTTATGATGGCTAAGTTTATGCAAAATACTGTAAGTCAAACACACACACACAAATTACACAAACCCTACTACCTACACCTACTAGTGTCTACCTACGCTGACGCGATTCGAACTCAACCAGAGCTAGATGAGCTAGATGGGTTTGTGTGATTTGTGTGTGTTCTTACAGTGTGGAGGTGGAGGAACTGCATGAACACGCATATATATTCTACATAAACTTAGCCATCATAAGGTCGCGGGTGAGCGAAAAAATTCTTTTAGTTCATTGATATGGACCTCCGCAAAGTAACGAATGATTTAATAATTTTTTATAGATAACGTCATACGTATTTTCTATGTAATATTGACCGCAATTACTTTTGATAAGATCGCGATTTTTTGACACAGTTAATGTTTTAAACCCCGACGCCGAAGGGTGTTTTATGTTTGACACCAATGTCCGTCTGTTTGTCCGTGTGTTTGTAACATACGGAGATTCGACATTGAAAAGTCTTATAAGACATAAGAAGCTGCCGTATACCGTCTAAAATTATACGACAATGCGCGTATTTAATTATGTGGTACTTAAATTAAAATATAGTACTTATTTTTTTTAATTACGGTATTATTTTTGCGGTAATTTCCGTTTTTTTTATTTGAGGATGGCAAACGAGCAAGTGGGTCTCCTGATGGTAAGAGATTACCACCGCCCATAGAAACCTGCAACACAGGGGATTTCAGATGCGTTGCCAACCTAGAGACCTAAGATGGGATACCTCAAGTGCCAGTAATTTCACCGGCTGTCTTACTCTCCACGCCGAAACACAACAGTGCAAGCACTGCTATTTCACGGCAGGATTAGCGAGCAAGATGGTGGTAGCAATCCGGGCGGACCTTGCACAAGGTCCTGCCACCTGCAAAACGTTCAGGTACGACTACTACATTTTTTACAGTTTCAACATTGCGTATTCATCAGCCCGTAGAAATAATGCCTAACGTGTAATCAAACTCTTCATGTTCAAAATAATAAACAAACAGAAATGAGAAACAAATATAAAAATAAAATAAAAAAGTAATATTTTTTAGCAAATATTCATCATCATCATCATCATGTCAGCCGAAAGACGTCCACTGCTGGACATAGGCCTCCTCCAAGGCTCTCCACTCAGACCGGTCTTGTGCTTTTCGCATCCACCGCGATCCCGCGATCCTAACCAGGTCGTCGCTCCATCTTGTTGGAGCCCTACCGACAGCTCGTCTCCCGGCAAAATAGCAAATATTACAAAGAGCTAAATAATAATTGAATGGACCAAATGAACTTTTCATTTGTTTTCGTGTAAAACTCGATGCAATACCTTACCGTGAAATCGATTTATTGCAAATTAGAAATACCTTACCCGTGTGTACTTTTCCATTGTTGTTTGATTTTACTGAATAACCTTGACTAGACGGTTATAGTTTATAAATATTGCACTTGAAACGCAAATCCAAAATTAGAGATTAAAATTGAAAATTGATGGAATTGATGGCATTATTTTAAATGATTGAATTTTGATTTGCAACCAAATGTCAATTCAACCACTGTACTTTTTATTCACTCATCTTTTGATTTATCACAGAGAGTTAATACGAGTGAGACACTGGTATTCTGGTATTGCTGTACAATAACCAGACTGGGATCTTCGCAAATTCAATTTTACGATGACTTTAGCAGATTTATTAAACGTCAACATGACGTAGGTACTTATGTAGAGAAAAAATTCTACCCCGGTACTCGATTCAGTTCCGTCCACTACCAAATAAGTTTTATGTGACCCCTTCATAATTTAATTTAAATTTTCAAAAAAAAAACATAATCCGCCTTTGGGCATTCGTGTAAAAAATCCTGTCTCATTTATGTTCTACACAGCTCTAAGATGCATAAAACAATAACGTGATCCATCGATCTCACTCACTATCCCGTTCCCTATATCTCGCATCGCGATGCCCCGATACTGTCAGCTTGCAACGCTTTGTTACACCTTGCAACATACTTGCGCAATATAGCTTTTATTACCACCACTTATTAAAGCCGTGGTAGCTTAGTGGTTTGACCTATAGCCTCTTAAGCAGAGAACCGTGGGTTCAAACCCGAGCTCGCTCCTATGATTTTTCTGAATTTGCAAAATTAATTTGAAAGCTACCAAGAGCTTTACAGGGAAGGTAAACCTGCACTGATCTGTGAAGCAATTCAATGTTTTTTGTGAAGTTCCCAATCCGCGCGAAGCCCGCGTGGAAACTGCCCAAGCTTCCACCTTCAGAGGAAGCCTGTGTCCAGCAGTGACACTAGTAAAGACAGGAAAAAAGAAAAGATTTGAGAAGATTAAAATAAATGAAATAATGAACCTTACTATAAGTAGTATTTATTGTGTGCCCTGCAAGGTAAAGGTTAAGGGTCTTCCCCTTATTCCTCGTAGTACCACCATCTTGTTCCACCAGTGGGTCGAGAAGGAATTGTCTTCCCTCGCGGTACCACTGAATAATAATTGTTGCTCTACTAGCGATAAAATAAAAACTATACAGAAAATTTATTTCGAATGCCTACATCCTACTAATGTTTTATAAGTAAATTTGAAAGTTTGCCCTTCATGCATAAAGTACGCATCATTTGAGAACGAACATTCTTATTTTTTCATACAATATTATCTGCCTTGAACGGGAATGGAACCCGTGACCTCAAGCTTCGTAGGCAGCTCTGATTTGTAGGCTGACCTCCTACGCGCAAAACATTTGCGCCAATGCGACATATCTACCTACATTATTATTCAAAATTCTTCGGTGATTTGGTCGTTGGTCGTGGGTATGCGATGTGATGTGCCTCTGTAGTCCCTTTGATTTGTCTTGTTCTGAATATAGCACGATTCGGCAATATAAATTCAGAATTTCCATACAGGAAGGAAGTTACGCTCTTTGTGAGACAGCAGATGAATAAATACCGGTGTTTCCTGTGTTATTTCGTTACTTTCCTATCTTTTGTTTCGTATAGGGAAATACGATGTTTTTCTTTTCTTTATTAAATTTGCCTTGGTTGAGGAAGGTCGGCTCCTTATGTATCGCATTCTGAAGGACTATTTATATTCTGATTTTCTGCAAGTGATTTACTGTAAATTTCAAAAGAAAATCACAGGTAAAATACTTATTACTGCATGCTTATTTATTACTATAAATAAACCTTTAGTTTCTGTCTTGCCTTTTTTGTTTTTTTTTCATTAAATAGTAAGTATTCGGTAGATACACCCTTTTCCTTGAGGATACTTGATATTACAAAAATCTACGAATAAATATTTATTCGTAGACAAAAATGCACCAACTGACAAGATTTGATAACATTGTTAGTGAGTTAAAGCGGAGCTAACGTTAGGATTTTAAAAATAAGTTTATATACATTTTTATGAGCAGACTAGCTTTTGCCCGCGGCTTCTCCCGCGTGGAATTCTGTTATCGCGCGCTGTTCCCTCGGGAATTACATTTTCCGTGATAAAAGTAGCCTATGCCACTCTCAGGCCCATAAACTATCTCTATGCCAAAAATCACGTCGATCCGTCGCTCCGTTTCGACGTGAAAGACGGACAAACATACAAACACACACACTTTCCCATTTATAATATTAGTATGGAAGTATGGATATGTAGTTTCAATGACAAGCATCAAAATAGCTTGTATTAAAAATGTAATATACGAAACTTATTCACATACAATTTCATATCCTACTTTCAAGGGCGGAAGCGATCAACTGAAGCAACAATAGTCGCCAGTCTGTCCATTGGTGACATGATTTCCGCCTATTATTTTGTTGTAGTTATTATACAACGTCTTAACTATTTTCATAATAACAAGCGGACCACCTGATAATTTAATAAACGTCGCTAATATAACAGCAGCCATAAAATCATTTCACTAACCCTACTCAACTTAGATGAAAAGTTAAATTGCTAAGATATACCGTTTGACAGATCAGATCTTGATGACAATCTATTTCCTTGAAAACAATCTTAGAGAGGAAAAACAATTACTTACAGAAGCCTAATTTAATTCGCCTTAAAATAGTCACTTTAAAGTGTAGCAACAAATAAATTAGCCCGAAAACGTTTTGCTACTTTCCGAACTTGAACTATGCCCGAACTCTTGCCTTAATTACATTAATTGTTTCGCGTTCAAAAACAAAGACATCAGAGAGTTTAAAGTAACTTAAAACTTGAATAATTCAATTATTAATAAAGCCGAAGAAGTTATTGCTTGAGAAATTGCTTCTGATTAAATATTATTTATTTTGATTTTTAGCTGCACTTTCCAACGGCATCGTGAGAGAATACATTACATAATTTAAAGATAAACTGCTCTTCTGTTCGCAAATAAAATTAACTCGTCACTTACTGAATCTATGTCACTATCTTACCGTTTTTCTCACACAATATCAGAAAGTGTGTTAGTGAACGAGATGAGCGTAATCATATTACTTGTCGCAAATTACCGTTGAGATCGCGCTGCTAGTAATTTGTCTTACTTTGCTGAGCTATTACAGAGCAGAGGTAGCTTTTTATTTAGTCGTTTACGAACATTTACGCAGTGATAATGATTTGATGATTAAAATCAGCGTTAAAATGTAAAACACCGGAATGCTGCAGCGCCAACGATGCTTACGATATCTTGGTAGAGTTTTCGTCCTTCATAAGTCAAGTTGAGTAAAGATATCTTAACGTAATATAGGGTTCCGTACAAATTTGTAGGTATCTATGAGTATCCAGCAGTGTTATCAGAGCCCTGCTCCTAAGTATGGAGTCAATTTGGATTTGTTACTCACCTAAATACACAGACAGACATAAAAAATAAGACTTTCAGAGTTTTCTTATTGGCTGTGCCACAAGAGCTACCTTTATACGAAATTTCAAGTTTCTAGGACAACTGGATGTACCTTTAGGTTTTGATTTCCCGGCAAGTTGTATGAAAATCCCTTTTTAATAAGTGTATCTTTTGATTGCGCTGTCTTAGAAGTTTGATTTTTTCACTGCTCCAGGGGGTAGAAATCTGCACCTGAGTCTATCTTCTATCTATCTTATTCTATCTTCTATATAAATAAAAGTGAATTGCCGAAATGTATGTAAGCGCATAACTTCCGAACGACGGCACTGGAACGGGGCAACAGCTAGTATTTGATATTTATTTCAGATTAATATCTCCACCCGTCCCTGAAAAAAGAGTCTGTTTTGGATAGACCGGCGGATGGAAAACAAAGTGGTCCTATAAGGATTTCTTTTTAAACCAAATTGAAAATGTCTTCCATTTTAGAAATCTGCTAGTAAATCAGATCAGTCTAATACTCCTAACTTTTTACCGTATCTTTTAAATATCTCATTAAAATTGATTCTGGGACGCCACGAATCGCCGCGACTCGCCACGACTGCCCGTCACGACAGCGACCCTCTTCCTGATCCTGCTGCCTCCAGATAAATCACGGGGAGATTTAAACTGGCTGGAGTGTATTGTTGTTACTGTTACTAAGTTACCTGTAGCTCTTTATTTTTTACAAAAGTGTTACTGTTTTGTTACTTGCGCTGTGTTACCAACATTTGGGTTTAATGCTAATCGATAATCAGATATAATTTGGTTTATTCAGTAATTGATAGCGATCATATTGAAGTCGCAGATATATGTAGCCTATCTTTTTTTTCTGTGATATTTTTTATTTCAAAAATAACTTATTATTCAAATTCATTGTCACCATCTAATGATTTATTTTGAGCTTACAGCTTCTTTCAAAAGCTTGATACTTGATGTCAAATACATAACAGTCATGAATACTGACGTAAGATCTAAGACTCACGTAGAATTCCCAATAGTATCTACTAAATTAATGTAGAATGACTATGTATCCAGAATTGGTTTTAACAAGCCATTAATTGTAGTTAATTAATTAAACAGTTTTTGTCATTTTTTAACTCCTGGCTCCCGACCTAACCTTGTATTTTCTTTTGTTAATATTTGACATCAATATACATATTTTTAATATTTATAAATAATCACAAATAAGAATTTTCTTTCTTTCTTTCCATCATTCTATTTAGATTTTTCCCCTCGACTCAATCCTACTCACCTCTTTAAAAAAGGGCTTTGGCTCAATATATCAATACTGCCTATATGCCTGACTGAAAACTGGGGGGAGGGGGCCGTAACTAACCCGGAACTAATGCAACAAATTGCGGTAATTGCCCAAAAACAACTTATTTACACAGTCGGTCATGTTTCCGTTCACAATTACGTTTAATTGTTACTTCGGACGGTTACACGCACACTAATTGGTTATCACCATTATTATAATAGCTTTGTGTTTAATAATGAATAAGTTTACCGAAATAATTCGACAAAATCAGTTATTTTGAGTAACTATTTATATTTCGCCTTTGTACATGTACATATGTATGTATTTCAACGTTTGTAAATTGTGTTTATTTCTCTATTTTTATTTTATACAATTGTTTGTGTACATGTAAACATGCATACTACCCGACATATCGAACGAAAATGCATTTGTGTATACGAGTTAGATTTTAAAAATATAGAAGTCGAAGTCGAAAAAGTCCAATTAATATCTATTAATGTACTACATAAAGTATGCAGATCGGAAAGAGTCCGTTTATCCCCGAACATCAATAAACACACTTATATTAGATTTTTTATTAAAAGTCAATAATTACAAATAACAAAGTAACTTACTTCGAGGAAGTGAAATGCAAATGGATTCCTGAAAAATCAATTATATATCACGGAAGCGAGAAATTAGCGGAACTAGCTTATTTCATGGTGCATTTTAGTTCTAAAATAATAAGTAATTGTTTCAATTTTAAAGATGTGGCTACTTTTTGTAACTTAATTTAAAAAAAAAAACTATAATAGTCTAGTCACTGTTTTTAAGCTGTGTAAACGTACGCTTCCTTAGAATCGGAGAGTTTCATATAAACGAACAACTTTTTTTAACTGTAAATACTCCAGGATTGTTATACTCGTAAAACTAACCTAACCTATAGGTTTCTACAGGATAGCCCGTAATACATCCTGATTAATTTACAATTTCTAAAGAAAATTGTTCGTCCATATTAAACATTTGAGAAAGCAATCGTTTGGGGAAAATATTTTCGGCGAAACATTAGAGAACCACCAAAACTAAGTCAATTACAAGAAATATTAGCAAGACTATTAGCTTAATACAACTAGGCATAAAATATGGAAATGATTCAATCGAAAATTTCGCAAATCTAAAAGTTTCAGTTATGCAAAACTATATTCTAATTGATATTACAATATGAGGCAAGTAAGAGCCACTAATCTAGAAAGGTGTGAATTCCAATTAATATTCTATGAATAGTAATTTGGTTCCAACGATTCCATAAGTGATTATTGGTTTTATAACCGCTCCCGCTTACGCAAAGATTTAGTTAGAAATTTTGCAGTAAAATGAGAGCTACGAGTAGTGCAGTAATTTCATATTTTATTGACTGTAAATCAGTAAAGGGGCATATAAAATTTTATGCTGCTGATACTCGTAGTTGACGGATTGTGAATCGGTTGTAAAGGTTTATCTTATTCGTGTGACAATATTTTATTCATTTTCTGATATGAAAGGTACATTTATGAAATTGCACATTACGAGTAAGCCTTGATTTCTGCATAACTTACCTCCATTGCGTGACAAAATAAGAACGTTTTAATGTTTCTTTTAGTTTAGTATGCTTTTTGATATTTATTATTTTTCTTTCTTCTTCGTCTTCCAGTCTCGTCTTGTGTGTTTGAGTCTTGTGTCGGAGGCCAAGATCCACTTTGGGTCGCTGAGCCGGCGAAGTAAGTAAGTATTATTTTTCTTTCGAGCTTTACGGTGAAGGAAAATATCGTGAGGAAACCAGCACAAACCTGCGAAGCAATTCAATGGTGCGTGTGAAGTTCCCAATCGGCACTGAGCCCGCGTGGGAACTATGGCCCAAGCCCTCTTGTTATGAGAGGAGGCCTGTGCCCATACAGTGGGACGTATATAGGCTGGGATGGGATTATTTTTCTATTTGTGTGAGTGTTTCGAAAACTGAGTTTGTTATTTGGCAAGATTCCAAAATAAGCAAACGGGAGTCATTTTAGTCTACAATTTATTGTGGATTTATCCATGATTTTATTGCGAAAAAAATTATAGTACGATTCACTCTCGGGACTTAATCATCCAGAAATATATTATTTTTGTAACTGACCTCGACGTTCAATTTGGTTCCTTTAAACTTTAAAATTAGCGTATGAGGCTCTGGAAGTGTGCAATTACCTGGGACGTAGTTCGTACTTAATGAAAAATTAAAAATGAGATTCTGACAGGTCGAAATGGACTATAGATGAAAGCCCGTAATCTTCGATGCAACACCCCTGTTAAAATATACACAATGAATGACAGGTTTGATTGCGAAATATAAATGTGATTTTTCAGTATTTTGAAATAATGTGAGTTTCTATTCAAACTTAATGCTTTTTGCCTTAACCAATATAATATTTCAAAATAAAGTAAATCATCACTTCGTAACCGTTCATTGTATTCTCGGAAAATGCAGAATTGTCATTAGGGCCCTAATATGTCCGTAACGATCGGCAATTCTGGCATGCTGTCTCTCAATCGCTAATTACTTCTGATTAGTTTTGCAATATATCCTCTATCCTCTTTAACATATATGGAGAATATATAATGCGCCAAACGCTTGAAAATTGGGAAGGCGGCATAAAGATAGGTGGAGTCAAAATATCAAACCTTCGTTATGCAGATGACACCACCCTCTTTGCATCATCTGAGGTGGAAATGAGGGAGCTTTTGGACAGATTAGAAGCTACAAGCCTAACCTGGGTCTTTCCATAAATAAAAATAAGACCAAGCTCCTTGTCGTGGACCGCTTCGCAACAATTCAGCGCACAGATCTCCTGCATGAATATGAAACTGTTGACCAATTCGTCTACCTTGGCTTTGTCATCACCAATAGAGGTAACTGTGAACCCGAGATACGGAGAAGAATTGGAATGGCTAAAACAGCAATGACGCAACTGAGCAAAGTATGGAGGGACAGGAACATATCGAATAAAACCAAAATTCACCTGGTTCATGCACTGGTCTTCCCCATCGCTCTCTATGGAGCAGAAACATGGACGTTAAAAGCAGCCGATAGACAAAGAATAGACGCTTTTGAAATGTGGTGCTGCCGCCGCCTGTTAAGGATTCCATGGACAGCCCACCGCACTAACATATCGATCCTGGAGCAACTAAAAATAGAGAGTGCTCAGCGTCTGTCTACCTCCTGCCTGCAGCGCGTTATGCGATTCTTTGGACACATTGCTCGCAGAGATGCTAGCAATATGGAACGCCTGATCGTCACAGGGAAGGTTGAAGGTAAAAGACCCAGAGGCCGGAGCCCAAGACGGTGGTTTGATCAGATCTCAGAGCAGATCAACCTACCAATCAGCGCTGCAATCCACCAGGCAGCTGATCGTAACCGATGGAGAACTGCTATTGACAAGCTGAAACGGAGTCACGATCCTCAGCAATGAGGGAGCGATTGAGAAGAAGAGAGTTTTGCAATAATTAATAATTTATGACGTAAAACCGGAAGATGAAGCGTTGGCAGGCCTCCCACTAGATGGACTGATGGCATCGTATAAGTTGTGGAGTTCCGGCTGAGAGGATGATGATAAAAGACATATACTTAAACACTTTAATTATTATTCCTTTCCAAAAAAATAATACTTCTTTTTTGACACTATGTTTTACTTTTACTTTCAATAAAAACACATTTCACTTACTTCCTTTGTCCACTGGTACCATTCGCAAAACAATGGAAATTCAATGAGGAACAAGTACAGTCGGTAACGCGTGGTGTTGCGCAAGAAAATGAATCACATCACAAGCCACCTGGCGTACAGTTAGCGGTAGTAGAATTTTACGTCTGTGCCGAGTAGTCAAGTTGGTAGCAGCCGTTTCGGTTTCAAGAAACACTTTAGTACTTTAGACTAGTGATTACCGATACAGTAGCTTCTCGAAATAAATGTATTAGTAAATTCCGTGAAATTTTTAAAGGATTATATTAGGCTTATATTGATAAAAGACAAAAAACCTCTATAAGCCGAGCTTGTTTTTACTTAGACGGAAAAACTCTTTCATTTACCGAAAAAAGGGATTGACTCCAAAACAACTATTTGCTTTAGTTTTGGAGCTTAAGCATTAAGATTTAAAAGATAAACATTAAGATAACGAATTATTGTTATTCTTTTTGTTTTCAGGGTTTATTTTTAAAAACAAACAAAAATTATTTAAAGATATCGCAATATGGAAGAGTTGATCGATTTTGTTCGCGCGTTCAATTCACTGACCTACATAGAGTAACTAATAATGTGTTAGGCCACAGATGGTCGACTGGATTGTTAGAGCCTAGAAAGCAACAAATATACTCTAACGTACAACAAATAAACACAAACGTAGATAAATAATTTAATTTCTTAGTAACTTATGGAGAAGTAACAATTTTCGTTAGGCCCAACGTCCTAAATTTAGGACATAGGTACGTCAAAGCAAATGTCAACTTTTACTGATTGACATTAAATCTCACATCCTTATAATCGTTAAAAGCAGTTGATACCGACTGAAAAAAACAGTAAGCCTATTTTTTCATAATATTATTTAGCAGGCGCGATATTATTACTTAAAAGGCGCCGAAACTAAGTTAAAAATGAAACGTCTACTTTGATTAACAACTACACACATAACTTTTTTTGATGTACAACCGAGAATCAACTAAGCCTTTGATTAAAAACATTCCCTCCCTTAGGCGCAGTCGCATAAAAAACAAATTGCTTTATATAGGTCACTAGAGTAGGTACTCGCATATTCTTGTTCGGCACAGCTGTCCTCGCACATATCAACGACACCGCCCTATACTCTCACGGTATGTCATCACGCTTAATACTTATATAACGCGGCACATGGCTAACAATACATTATGTAAACGTTATTAAGACATTACTGGAGCCTGCGGTTGTGTTGCGATAGGTTATTTAACTTTAAATTATTGGTTAATTTATACGTTAACACCTTTTGGTTGGCTTTGAGAAACAGCAATCGGTATCTATGAACATTTTATTTATTTATTTATGCAATGAAATTACACATTATGACAGTAAAACTAAAGCACTGTGAATTTTAGAGTCTAAGCTTACAAATACTAACATGAAACTACCGTGACAATCATTAAATATGAGCAATCGGTATCGTTAAAATTGTAACAGAAATTATAAAGTTATCAAAATCCTGTCTGACACTTGAAATTTATTATATTTTATTTTAATATTATGGATTGGCAGGGCAGAAAGTTAAATATTGGAAGGAATGACACTACAATAAACCAGCCCTAGATGGAGTTAACTTCACTTCGAAGACGAAAAATATCGTGCCAGTTTTGTTACATTGCTGGGTCTCACAACTATGAATTCGCAAGTAATCAATCATTAACGGCAATGTACGGCGCTAGTATTATTTCACGAAAAACTTTTTCACGAACGACTTTATCACGAAAACTTTATCACGAAAAACTTTATCACGAATAGACTTTACCACTAAAGACTTTTTCACGAAAACTTTACCACTAAAGACTTTATCACGAAAACTTAATCACGAACAGACTATATCACGAAAAGACTTTACCACGAACAGACTATATCACGAAAAAACTTTACCACGAAAACTTAATCACGAACAGACTATATCACGAAAAGACTTTACCACGAATAGACTTTATCACGAAAAATGTTTGAAACTTCTTCACGCTGAAACGGCTGGAGGGATTTAGATGAAATTTGGCAAAAAGTTAGTTTATAATTTGGATTAAAACATAGGATACTTTTTATCCCGATATTCCCACGGGATAGGGATAAAATTTTGAAATAACAACCGCTAGGCTTAGATACATGAAATTTGGTATGTAGATAGTTGGACGTCTGGAATAACACGAAGATAACTTTTTGACCCGATATTCCCACGGGATATCCAGGGATAAAATCTCGAAATAACAACCACTGGGCTTAGAGCCATGAAATTTGGTATGTAGGTAGCTGGACTTCTGGAATAACACATAGGTTATTTTTCACTCCGATATTCCCACGGGATAGGGATAAAATTTCGAAATAACAACCGCTAGGCTTAGATACATGAAACTTGGTATGTAGATAGTTGGACGTCTGTAATAACACGTAGATAACTTTTTGACCCGATATTCCCACGGGATACCCAGGGATAAAATCTCAAAAAACCACCACTGGGCTTAGAGCCATGAAATTTGGTATGTAGGTAGCTGGACCTCTGGAATAACACATAGGTTATTTTTCACTCCGATATTCCCACGGGATAGGGATAAAAATTTCAAATAACAACCGCCAGGCTTAGATACATGAAATTTGGTATGTAGATAGTTGGACGTCTGGAATAACAAATAGATAACTTTTTGACCCGATTTTCCCACGGGATACCCAGGGATAAAATCCCAAAATAACAACCGCTGGGCGTAGAGCCCTGAAATTTAGTATGTAGGTAGCTGGACCTCTGGAATAAGTTACTTTTTATCCCGATATTCCCACGGGATAGGGATAAAATCTTCAATCATCAAACATACAAACACACACACTTTCACATTTATAATATTAGTATGGACTTATATGTGGCTGTTTATCTCACGCCTATATTCATTTTAGACGTGTATTATATTGTACGATATATGTATGTTTAGGTGTTTTTTTGTTGCGTTTTAATATTCTGAAATAAGGTTGCCTTGAAGAGACCGCTCTTAAGCGATAAGACTGCCTATTGCTTTTTTCTCTCATTGTACCTGTTTTCTGTATAGCTTACTATTTCTGGTGTACAATAAAGAGTAATTGTATTGTATAGGTAGGTGAGTTAAAATTAGTTTGAAATTAGTTAAAAAAAAAACAGTGAATTAGCGCATAATTAGTAGCCAGTACCAGAGACAATAGACTTTTAAATCAGCCCTAAAAAGCGCCTTCGTTATTTTGTTTGTGAAATTATAATGTGCAGATTAAAGTACCTACACGAGTAGAAAAAACGTATTAGAAGTTTACAAAGTAGGTAGGCTTTACAAGTTAACGAGTTAACTTGTAAAGCCTACCTACTTTGCTGATCTTTCCATCCGCCTGCAAAAACACGCATTTTTTTTTAAGTGAAAACAACGGTTTTTGAGACATCATTGCAGTTTTCCTATTGCCTTCTTCTTTTTTAGGGTTCCGTATCTAAAGGGTGCCAACGGGACCCTATTACTGAGACTCCGCTGTCTGTCTGTCTGTCGGCGGCCGAGTCGCCTAGCAACGGCTAGCTATGTCGTTTGAATATTTACCTACTTTTAGGTTTGCGATTTTAATGATGTTTTATAAAAGTTTCGATAGTACAAATAGTGAATGTCTAATTTATTCGTTTTTGTGCCAAATTTATGAACCACAAACCTCAATGAAGCCAACTTTAATAAAGCGCTCGTCAAATCCGCACTGTCATCACTATGTTTGCCTATTGTTTTTAACACTAGAAAAATCGAATCGCCCTTGACCAATTTTTGTTCTATATTTAGTTATGAATTGCTGTTTCGCAAATAAATTAATTTGAATTTGAAGATGAGCTCTGCTTGAGTTAGATGGATTTGTGTGATTTGTGTGTGTTCTTGCAGTATGAAGTTGGAGGAACTGCATGAACACACATTTCTTGCATAAACGTAGCTATCATAAAGGTTGCAGGTGATCAAAAGTAGGTAATTGTTTTAGTTCATCCGTTTTCTTTATGTAATACTTACATGTAATATCTAAATACATAATCCATACTAAATAGTGTTATTGACAACTTACATTGCGATTATGATTAAAATTGCTTTTTTCTGTTACTAATCTATCTATTTCCTTTATTATCCGGGCTGCTATAAAAAAAAAACCTAACATCGAAGGCTAAGGCGGGAGCTACGCTCCGCTTCGCTCCCGCCTTAGCCTTCTGAACCTAACCTATCCGAGTCGCTTCTGCCCGAACCGTCTTGCTCGCTCGCTTCGCTCGCTCGTACAAATCAAGCAGCGCTTTCAGAAAGACCATCATTGCCAAGAAGAAGGCGCCGCAAGAAACTTGTGAAAACTGCATAATACATAAAAACTACAGTATTCAATTAAAGTAAAAATTACAAAATAATAATAGTAATAATACAGAGATGTATGGGTCCATTAGTTACAAATCTATCCCGTGGGATTGTCCGGATAGATACTAGCGTATGTGTTATTCTAGACATCCAGCTACCTTCATACCAAATTCATGGTTCTAAGCGCAGCGGTTGTTATTTCGAAATTTTAACCCTATCCCGTGGGAATATCGGAATAAAAAGTATTCTATGTTTTAAACCAGATTATAAACTAACTTTTTGCCAAATTTCATCCAAATCCCTCAAGCCGTTTCAGCGTGAAGAAGTTTCAAACATTTTTCGTGATAAAGTCTATTCGTGTAAAGTCTTTCGTGATATAGTCTGTTCGTGATAAAGTCTATTCGTGATATAGTTTTCGTGAAATAAAGTCTTTCGTGATATATATGTCGTATTCGTGATAGTGAATTTTCGTGATAAAGTTCATTCGTGATAAAGTTTTTTCGTGATAAAGTTTAAAAGTTTTCGTGAACGTGATTCCGTCAAGGAAATTAATTTTCGGAGAATTAAAGTCGCTTCGATAATTGCTACTTCAATGCTAAATTACGAGCTTCAGGGATGAATAAACGAAAACTTTTTACGGCAATAAAGCCTCATTTATTAAGACAGATGCTGGGAAAAAATGTGCGTGTTGCGGTACATTGCGTGTCAGTACTTAATCACGAAAAACTTTTTCACGAAAACTTTTTCACGAACGACTTTATCACGAAAAAACTTTATCACGAATGAACTTTATCACGAAAAGACCATATCACGAAAACTATTTCACGAAAACTTTTTCACTAACGACTTTATCACGAAAACTAAATCACGAATAGACTATATCACGAATAGACTTTATCACGAAAAAACTTTACCACGAAAACTATATCACGAATAGACTTTATCACGAACAGACTATATCACGAAAAGACTTTACCACGAATAGACTTTATCACGAAAAATGTTTGAAACTTCTTCACGCTGAAACGGCTTGAGGGATTTGGATGAAATTTGGCAAAAAGTTAGTTTATAATCTGGTTTAAAACATAGAATACTTTTTATTCCGATATTCCCACGGGATAGGGTTAAAATTTCGAAATAACAACCGCTGCGCTTAGAACCATGAATTTGGTATGAAGGTAGCTGGATGTCTAGAATAACACATACGCTAGTATCTATCCGGACAATCCCACGGGATAGATTTGTAACTAATGGACCCCATACATCTCTGTATTATTACTATTATTATTTTGTAATTTTTACTTTAATTGAATACTGTAGTTTTTATGTATTATGCAGTTTTCACAAGTTTCTTGCGGCGCCTTCTTCTTGGCAATGATGGTCTTTCTGAAAGCGCTGCTTGATTTGTACGAGCGAGCGAAGCGAGCGAGCAAGACGGTTCGGGCAGAAGCGACTCGGATAGGTTAGGTTCAGAAGGCTAAGGCGGGAGCGAAGCGGAGCGTAGCTCCCGCCTTAGCCTTCGATGTTAGGTTTTTTTTTATAGCAGCCCGGATAATAAAGGAAATAGATAGATTAGTAACAGAAAAAAGCAATTTTAATCAATAATCGCAATGTAAGTTGTCAATAACACTATTTAGTATGGATTATGTATTTAGATATTACATGTAAGTATTACATAAAGAAAACGGATGAACTAAAACAATTACCTACTTTTGATCACCTGCAACCTTTATGATAGCTACGTTTATGCAAGAAATGTGTGTTCATGCAGTTCCTCCAACTTCATACTGCAAGAACACACACAAATCACACAAATCCATCTAACTCAAGCAGAGCTCATCTTCAAATTCAAATTAATTTATTTGCGAAACAGCAATTCATAACTAAATATAGAACAAAAATTGGTCAAGGGCGATTCGATTTTTCTAGTGTTAAAAACAATAGGCAAACATAGTGATGACAGTGCGGATTTGACGAGCGCTTTATTAAAGTTGGCTTCATTGAGGTTTGTGGTTCATAAATTTGGCACAAAAACGAATAAATTAGACATTCACTATTTGTACTATCGAAACTTTTATAAAACATCATTAAAATCGCAAACCTAAAAGTAGGTAAATATTCAAACGACATAGCTAGCCGTTGCTAGGCGACTCGGCCGCCGACAGACAGACAGACAGCGGAGTCTCAGTAATAGGGTCCCGTTGGCACCCTTTAGGTACGGAACCCTAAAAAAGAAGAAGGCAATAGGAAAACTGCAATGATGTCTCAAAAACCGTTGTTTTCACTTAAAAAAAAATGCGTGTTTTTGCAGGCGGATGGAAAGATCAGCAAAGTAGGTAGGCTTTACAAGTTAACTCGTTAACTTGTAAAGCCTACCTACTTTGTAAACTTCTAATACGTTTTTTCTACTCGTGTAGGTACTTTAATCTGCACATTATAATTTCACAAACAAAATAACGAAGGCGCTTTTTAGGGCTGATTTAAAAGTCTATTGTCTCTGGTACTGGCTACTAATTATGCGCTAATTCACTGTTTTTTTTTAACTAATTTCAAACTAATTTTAACTCACCTACCTATACAATACAATTACTCTTTATTGTACACCAGAAATAGTAAGCTATACAGAAAACAGGTACAATGAGAGAAAAAAGCAATAGGCAGTCTTATCGCTTAAGAGCGGTCTCTTCAAGGCAACCTTATTTCAGAATATTAAAACGCAACAAAAAAACACCTAAACATACATATATCGTACAATATAATACACGTCTAAAATGAATATAGGCGTGAGATAAACAGCCACATATAAGTCCATACTAATATTATAAATGTGAAAGTGTGTGTGTTTGTATGTTTGATGATTGAAGATTTGATCCCTATCCCGTGGGAATATCGGGATAAAAAGTAACTTATTCCAGAGGTCCAGCTACCTACATACTAAATTTCAGGGCTCTACGCCCAGCGGTTGTTATTTTGGGATTTTATCCCTGGGTATCCCGTGGGAAAATCGGGTCAAAAAGTTATCTATTTGTTATTCCAGACGTCCAACTATCTACATACCAAATTTCATGTATCTAAGCCTAGCGGTTGTTATTTCAAAATTTTATCCCTATCCCGTGGGAATATCGGAGTGAAAAATAACCTATGTGTTATTCCAGAGGTCCAGCTACCTACATACCAAATTTCATGGCTCTAAGCCCAGTGGTGGTTTTTTGAGATTTTATCCCTGGGTATCCCGTGGGAATATCGGGTCAAAAAGTTATCTACGTGTTATTACAGACGTCCAACTATCTACATACCAAGTTTCATGTATCTAAGCCTAGCGGTTGTTATTTCGAAATTTTATCCCTATCCCGTGGGAATATCGGAGTGAAAAATAACCTATGTGTTATTCCAGAAGTCCAGCTACCTACATACCAAATTTCATGGCTCTAAGCCCAGTGGTTGTTTTGAGATTTTATCCCTGGATATCCCGTGGGAATATCGGGTCAAAAAGTTATCTTCGTGTTATTCCAGACGTCCAACTATCTACATACCAAATTTCATGTATCTAAGCCTAGCGGTTGTTATTTCAAAATTTTATCCCTATCCCGTGGGAATATCGGGATAAAAAGTATCCTATGTTTTAATCCAAATTATAAACTAACTTTTTGCCAAATTTCATCTAAATCCCTCCAGCCGTTTCAGCGTGAAGAAGTTTCAAACATTTTTCGTGATAAAGTCTATTCGTGGTAAAGTCTTTTCGTGATATAGTCTGTTCGTGATTAAGTTTTCGTGGTAAAGTTTTTTCGTGATATAGTCTGTTCGTGGTAAAGTCTTTTCGTGATATAGTCTGTTCGTGATTAAGTTTTCGTGATAAAGTCTTTAGTGGTAAAGTTTTCGTGAAAAAGTCTTTAGTGGTAAAGTCTATTCGTGATAAAGTTTTTCGTGATAAAGTTTCGTGATAAAGTCGTTCGTGAAAAAGTTTTTCGTGAAATAATACTAGCGCCGGTATTTAATAATGATTATTAATAACGGCATCCATACCGGTTTGGAGTATAACCAGCCTCATTTAAAAACGTTCCATTTTCGCATAACCCTACAGCAAATTAAACTTGAATGGTCCAAAAGGGGCGTACAGAACGCGGTCCAGTGTACCTAATCGGCAAACAGTCTGTGACCTAATTAAATATCTTAATTAGAAAGCTTTGTACTTCATCAAATATTCAAATGAGCTTGCGACAAGGCAGTATGGCAGTGGTTCCGTTGTTGGTGCTCGTAACTACGGGCGTAAGAGAGTAATACTTGTGGAAACAAATACTAATATTTAACACCTATTTATTTATTTATTTCAACGGCGGGATAGCAAAGTAGTTAACGACAAAGCTTGAGGTCTCGGGTTCAATCACTGGTTGGGGTAGATATTCGAATGAAAAATAGGACCCAAACCCAAGTCTTGTATGTTAAACGTGTATAAGCGAATCACTATTTTTTTTAATACCAACGTTTGCCATAAAATGTATAAAACCGGTCAGTTTTTTGTATTTTGAAATAGTTTACGTTTAGGGTAAATGAACATTTTATGGCATTTACAATTCGGGCCAACCGCCATAGTGAACTGTTGATAGAGTACTCGTAATTCAGGCATTTCTTTGCAAAGGTCCTTACTATAATCAAGAACTACGTTCTTTTTACTTTGCTAGGTAAAAATAGTACCTACTAAGAGTAGTAGTAGGTGGTAGTAGTAATATATAGGTTAGGTACATTAATCCTCCCTTAGTTTCAAGCTAGGTCAATTTTTGTTAATAGCCTCATGATTTTTATAAAGTCATGACACATGACATCCTAATAATTAAATATTCGAAGTCATGGACGTAACTTTTAATTATTATTACCTATATTAGTAGTTAACTCCCTCTCAGCCCGTATGCACACTTCCTTTTACAACTTGGAGCCCCGTAAACACGGTAAGTAATTTAGCTACAGAAATATTTGCTCGTCTACCTTTTCACTTACCATAAAAACTTCTTTACACCGCGGTAACTGCACCTGCATATGCTTAGGTTAAGTTCTATAGGTCATAAGATGTTTGTAAACAATCATTAGCCCGCGGCATCACTTGTGTGGACCATTATATTCAGCAATTGAATTGAAATACCGGGATTATACTAAAATCTCGTGTGAATTCCGGGAACGTGGCATTTTTAGGGTTCCGTACCTCAAAAGAAAAAACGGAACCCTTATAGGATCACTTTTTGTCCGTCTGTCTATCTGTCAAGACCCTTTTTCTCGGGAACGCGTGGAGGTATCAAGCTGAAATTTATATCAAATACTGAGGTCTACTGTCCCTTGGAGCTGTGAAAAAAATCAAACTTCTAAGCCATCGCAATCAAAAGATGCAGCCGTTTATGCTGCAAATTTCCGCAAATTTTCGAAACTCGCAAGGGGATCAAAACCTACAGTGTACTTCCCGTGAACTCAGAATCTTGAAATTTGGTATGAAGGTAGCTATTATAAAACAACCAACTAGAAAAGTCTGGAAAATCTTGTTTTTTTATGTCTGTCTGTAAATATCAATGAGCAATATATAATCTGCGTACATTTTGCTTAAGACTAGGGCTCTGCATATACTGGATGAATTAAATCACTCGGAAAAAGCGAGAAATATCTTCAAGACACGATTCCCGTTTACTTACTTACCTATAATTGTGTACGGAACCCTCGGTGCGCGAGTCCTACTCGCACTTGCCCGGTTTTTTTAGGAAGGTCGCGGGTGCGCAAAGCAATTCAAAAAGAATAACAAAACAAAATACATAAAATAAATAATGATAATTTATTTGAAATATATATCTAATGGTCATTTGTTAGGTATAACATAATTTTCGGTGACATTGTTGATTAGAAGAAACTTTTATGATCGTTTAATCTTATTTTACCACAGCCCAAGCCCGGTTCTGAAAAGAGGCCATTTCTCAGCAGTGAGACGTCTCACGTGTATAGGCTGAAATTATGTTCTCAACGATCTGCAATACATTGATATGTTATCATAGTTCTACTTAACGGTCCAAGGATGCAAGGCCAGTTTAGGTAATCCTGCTTGTATAAGTAAATTAAGACGTGGTTAATGATGAATGTAATTAGCGTGTAATTGTAAAATTACAGTGTAATGTGGGGTCAGGGTTCGATGCTAGCATGTGCTCCACGTTTATTGCCGCCATGTTTTACTAGTAACGGTCCCTGACGTTGCCTAAGTAAAAGTATTTAGTGCTGGACTTTACCCGCGTCTTCCAATGCGAAAACCGTTAGATCTGACAGTTGAATTTATTCCAGTTCCAGGGTTACGTAAAACTTCCTGTGGGAATTCCAAAAATCACATCGTAGATTTCGTTCATCAGCATACCGGCCTATATACGTCCTACTGCTGGGCGCAGGCTTCCTCTTTGAATGAGAGGGCTTGGGCCGTAGTTCCCACGCGGGCCTAGTGGTTTGGGAACTTCACACACACCATTAAATTTGAGATTGAGATTTCGACGTTGCCTAAAAAATACCGGCACTTAAATTCATTTACTCTAATTTATGCAGTAGAAATTTTGGGATTTTATCCCGATCCTATGATACGATAAAAGAGCTTACGTATTATTCCTGACTTTCAGCTATCTGCATATTAAATTTCATCCAAATCCGTCCAGACGTTTGAGTGAAGAAGTTACAAACACGCACGCTCTCACAGACTTCTATACGGTGATTTGGGTTGATGAAGTACTAAATATAATGAAAACAACTGAATCATAATCCTCTGTGGAAGTTTTTCATAGATAATGTAAATGCCTTAATGATATCGCTGTGCATAACAAGGGACCTACCTATATCGTTATGACGTTTGCGGCGAAAATGTTCTGGGATGGGTCATTGATCAACATAAGTACTGTGTTTAAACACGTAGTTGATTACTTAGTTATAAGTATTTGAAAATCGCGTTTGATTTTACTAACTGACTACGTTTGTCTTTAAACGACATGTTAAAGTAAGAAAATAATTTCGACGTACTTAACCGTATCTAAAATCCTGGTTACATGTAGTAAGGATAAATTTTAAGTCAAGGTTAAGTGAAAAACCTTGTTAGTCTATGATTGTAGGAAAACGTCAGTTTTATTTTATTGTTAATTCTGTTTCAAGGAAAAACAACATGATAAAGTTTTTATTTTGTTTATACCACTATATCAATTGCGCAACATAATTATTACTGTAGGCATAGTAGGTACTATTACTAAATATATATGTAGACAGGCTTTCCGTTGCCTTGATTTCATTTATCGCGTAAAACACGTTAATTCCCGACATAAAAATAGCGTATATTTAATTCTAATATGCGTAACAGTGTTCGTATATCAAATTAAATACCTAAAAGAACGTGCATTGCGTTCCAAAAATTTTAGATGTAAGATTGTCTCACATTCTGAAATGAGAACAATATTAATTAGATAAATATTCGATCGATCAACCGAGTCGGTTTCGAAAGCTCACCAGCGAAATGAGAGCGTAATTCTAAATGATCTTAATAACTAAACACGTATTACTAGTCCCCTGTGGCACTGACAACTAAATGACAACAGACATTGGCATCAATAGGATTTAAAAATAAAACTACCTGGATTGATATTTTAACGAATGTTAAATAAGTTTCTGTTAAAAAAAATGTTAACACCCGATTTTTTACTGACTGTACTTGCAATGCATCCAACTTTCATTTATATACTACATTTCATGTCAATCCGACCACTGTAAATGGATTAAAATGAACTTGCAATATTTTACTCAAAAAGTAAACAACAACAAACTGGACAAGTTAAATAAAAGTTTGTAAAAATAAAATTAATTCACGTTATTTACTTACGAAACAAATATAAATAATCCTGCTTTTAACTTTGAATCGAACTCTATACTCGTACAAACAATAATAGACCGCAACACCTTCGTTTAATTCTATACCTACGCGACTCCAAAAAATTTTCTAATCAAAACAAATCGACAAAAACACGAATTGTTCAAGAAAAACTACCAAGCATTCTCATGACAAAAACTGAACCATTGAAATCTTAAACGTTCCAAGAGATAATGATCGTGATTGCAATCTCAGCTACACACTTGAAATCGATCGAGATCACAAAAACTAGTGCTGAATAGAACCAACGTCATTCGGTATGTATGTAACTGCCCTGAGAACTCAAATTCGCCACTGCAAAAGCCAAACAATTTACAAAGCCGAATGCATAGAGTCCAGTTCAGTAAACAAGGTTAGAGCTGACTTTAAAAAGTGACGAGTGACAGCTGTCATTTGTCAAGGTTAGTTTCGACTGACATTCAGTTCGATCACTTGTAGCTTGTAGACGGACGCACTTGACATCTAGATACTTGTAGCTGTAGAGTGGATTCAATCTGTTATTAAAATAATATAGATTGTACAATAAATGCATAAAACGCGTAATTTTCATGAGCTTGTTCTATTTGGCTGTTCACTTCGATTGTGAAGAAATTAAACAGCAACATTACAAACAAATGTTTATTTAACTTTATGCACTAGAGCATAAAAAGTCATTTTATGAGGCCTATATCCAGCATTATCACGAACTTTATGAGCGTGAGACAAGATAAATGAAAAGTTTTTTTTTATATTTAACCCTTGCACCCTGCACGCAAAATTAGTTTTAAAATAGTTTTAAATAATTAAAACTGTTTGAATCTTAACTTACGAGACTTGAATACTTTGTTTTTAATATATTTTACTACTACTAAGGTTCTCGAATGGCGTCCGCGGACCGGGAGACGAGCTGTCGGTAGGCCTCTAACAAGATGAAGCGACGACCTGGTTAAGATCGCGGGATCGCGTTGGATGCGGAAAGCACAAGACCGGTCTGAGTGGGGAGCCTTGGGGAAGGCCTATGTACAGCAGTGGACGTATTTCGGCTGACATGATGATACTTTACCACGTGAATCCAGACATGGTTAGTTAGTAATCAAAACAACTTGTCATCGTCAGTTAGACTGTCTATCTACATAACAGGTTAAGATAAATAAGTGTTGAATTAGAATCAACCTTTACGACACTAAGCGGCAATTGCGGCAAATCTGACAACATCATCAACCAGTTCTTTATTTTATAATTACATCCAAGCAAAGATATAAGTTCACAGGCTTGGTATACCGTGCGCGTCATTGAAAACCTTTGGTCAAAGACCGAGCTGAGGCGGTTTCTTTTAATAAATTCTATTGTGACGGATTTAATAGGTTTTGCTGCTTAAATTACATATAATCGTTCTAAAAGACACCGCGACATGTACTTCGACGTCCATCATTTGTAAACGATTTTTTGTTTGGTAGATGATTTGCAAAATTAAGATCTACGAGCAATGGGAAGCTTTTGAGTACATGAAATCGCGTGTCATATCTAGGTATTTCTCATTTTTGTGTACACAGTCACTTCCATGAATGAGTGACATTCACGAACATGGATGTATAACTCTTAAAAAAACTGTTAGTGCATGAGTTGCTTCTCTCACATTCCGGGATGTCTAACGAAAAGGTTCACTCAACGCTACTGGTATGTCTATCCATACATAGTCCTATAGTACAAGCTTTGGTTTGGTTTGGTGTAAATTATCCCACGATATTTATTTTTATTTATTTGTTTATGAACAAACAGTTGTCAACGTACACTCATCAAAAGTGCCTATACTTGGTTTGGATAGGTATTTAACTAAATGTAAACAAAACAACGTCAATTGGTGTCTTATATATTGAAATTCCCCCATTCAACTATCTAAACATTTACATTTCTGTATTGAAATACACTAGTCTAGTTTGTATTACAATGATAGATAAGTAAAATGTTTAAAATCCTTGAATGTATTAAATCTGGCAGCTGAAGTTTGTTTACATTTAGTTAAATACCTATCCAAACCAAGTATAGAGATATTTTTATCCCTAGGCGGTTATGAACATTGCAATATAGGCATATTACTACTTAGTCAAATCATCACATTGGTCTAGTGATAATGAGCGTCCCGAGACTTTTATGATGTGTGTAGCATATTTTTATGGAACCTCTTTCGTCTTTATCGTACCTCATTTCGATGTTAGCCAATCCGATCGCACGGCTCTCTTTTACTCCCCACTCATGGCCAGTTTCACTAAGCTCACGGTCACTTCCGAATAAATAACTTATTGCGCTGTCAGAACCTGGCCCTATAACGTAATGCTAAATTCTAACTTCGTATCTTGCCGTCCCGCTGACGCTAATATAATTTAATACGAGAGCGAGAGGGACGGTACGACACGAACTTCGATTTTCGAATTTCGTAGTAGCCCCTCTGCAACTTTACCAGCATCAGTTTCTAATCACCTTGATTGATACTCAGCGCATAAACCCTCGTCATCCGCTATCGCACCTTCTTTGCCCAGTGACCCGAACGTAAACAATCCAAAAGCATTAGCTTGATCCTAAGGTTTAACTCAATAACCCGTGGGTCCGATTACTGTCAATCGAGTATTTTGTGATGCTCGCAAATGGATTATAACATCAATTTGCTTTTAAACAATTATTTAAATGACGTACTGTGAATGAGAGAAAATTTTACGGGTTGAAATGCTAATAACTGTCGTCTGGACCTTTTTAGATGGATGTCGTCAAGTTGGGCTTTTGTCATTAGTAAAATCCTTACTAATATTGTAAATGCGAAAGTGACTGTCTCTGCCCTTACCATTACCTCTTAGTTGGACACCCTGGGAAGGATATAGGATACTTTTTATCCTAAAACTTGGCACAGTTTCTGCGGGATAGCGATAAACGAATTCTTCGCATACGAGTTGCCGAGTTTCGGGCAGAAGCTAGTATTATGCTAAAATATAAATCAAAAATCAAACTTGATTGTTTGTTTACTTGTACGTAGAAATAATCTGTGAAAGCACAGAACAGATTCCTTATTGTCTAACGCAGTCAGAATCACAATCGTTTCCACTACTTCTTTTTGACACACGATATATGATAGGGGTAGAAAGAGATGGTGAATGCGATGGCGAGTGCTCGGACGTTAGACATTACGATTACGACCCCAGGTTTTTTAATTATTTCACTTATTAAAAACTAAGTCTACTTTTATCCCGGACAAGTGCGAATTTCCCGTGAAACCCAGAACTTCTGAAGAACAGCTAACACTAAAATAATTATGAAACTATATATATATACAGTCAATTATATCCTAATCATTAGTATTCTTAGTGGTATCTCTGTAATCTTACGTGACATAGATTTAATACTAGGATAATAGACACAAAATCAGTGTAACAACTGTTTCGATTATGAAATAAACTGAATGTAATTGCGGTAATTCAATTAGCACTGGTCAGCTTTACTTGCCTACAATATTGTTTATTGTTATTGCCTCATTATATACCAGTTTAGTGTAGCTTTAGTCTGGAAATGTTTAATCGAAGTGTAAAGAATATAAAATATATTATTGTTTCAAGATAGCCTAGACATAAATAGCTGATTATTGCTTTGAATTAAACATTTTTATCTATCATAACAAAATGTTGTAGAAAGCCTGGCGCTAGCTGGTTATGCGTCAAGCTCACATATTGTCTTTGATAGTTTATGTGTAATTATCTACCATGTTATCCATCTTTATCTTCTTCTACCTAATATTGGAAATTAGCTTGCTTTCACCATATCATAGTGCATAATGAGAAAAATGTAAACTTGCGAACTAATTTGAATAATTGTAGTAATTACGGTACCTTTTGGTTTTCACTTGAAACAATACCGTCCTTGTTTTCTCAGTTTTCTGGGTCTTACCCACGTACCACTTGCACTTAAAATCGAAAGTAAGTACGCTATTATTACTTCATTTAATCAAAATGTTTCTCTGAATAAGAAGACATAGAGCAGCATAGAGTTTGCAGGTGGTAGGACCTTGTGCAAGGTCCGCCCGGATTGCTACCACCATCTTGCTCGCTAATCCTGCCGTGAAGCAGCAGTGCTTGCACTGTTGTGTTTAAAAAATGATTTGAATTTGTATCGGCGTGGAGAGTAAGACAGCCGGTGAAATTACTGGCACTTGAGGTACCCATCTTAGGCCTCTAGGTTGGCAACGCATCTACAATCCCCTGGTGTTTCAGGTGTCTATAGGCGGTGGTGATCTCTTACCATCATGAGACCTTCTTGCTCGTTTGCCATCCAGTCGAATAAAAAAAATAGAGACAATCAAATTAGTTTGTCCTATAACTTAACTTTAAGCGCCTGTACAAGCAACGAGAGCCCTAAGTCCTTCCCATTAGTATTTTTTTTAAAGATTGATTTAAATGATAGGAGACAAGGGTAAAATGCCCTCCATTCCTGGGCGTAAATTAATAAGTATAGGTAGGTACTTACGTAAACTTACTGTTTTTACTTAGATTTCGATGAGCAAACTTATTGCTTATAAAAACAAATTAACTTTAAATCTACTACAGAAAAAATACAGAGATTCTAATTAGCCAGCCTGACGTATATTATCTATTATATATATAATTTATCGCTGAGTGCCCAGATTCGCGCGAAATGTGAAAGCGATGACACAACCATCGTAATAGGTCGAGCCTGCGCCCGCGCCGGTCGCGAGCCTACGTGCCTAGGGATGGCGATGCTCACTGAAAACAATCGATCTCTGCATCGATTTAAATTGGTCGCAACAGAGTTGGTTTTCAATTACGGCACAAGATTGATCTCAAATTCACCAATTTATTTTCGATTTCATAGTTTTGAGAGCCCTTAAGCGTTTTATAGTGACGAGTTATAAAACCATATTACGACTATCATCAGTGCCGAACATACCCCTACAAGTTATAATTCGTAAAATAAAATATATTTCACCACCACATTACCGGGGACCTAATATGATAGAGAACCTGACTATGCTTTATGCTTACCTCAAGCTTCCACTTAGCAATCCGGTCGTCAAAGGTTTACTGTAAACGAAAACTTCGTGGAAGACATCACCATCATCGTCAAAGCCGAAGGACGTCCACTGTACCAGCAGGACGTAGTTACGTCCACATTCGCCTCCCCCAAAGAACACGCGAACGCCACCATGACCGGTGAAATAACTTAACCAACTTAGAAACGTTAAAAATCCCCCTATTATTGTCGTTTCAAAATTTAATATTTCAAAAAAACGACCAAACTCATTTTTATCAAAAATACATACATCGTAGAACTGATCCCATCAGAAACACCGAACCGCGCTCAAAATGCAGATGTGGGCGCTAAGACCGCTACGCTGAAGTGGGACTGGGGTGGTCATATCTGCCGCGTGCACTCACAGCGATGGGCCAAAATTACGTTACCCATTGGGCTTCGTGGGATGGCCATCGTAACAGAGGCAGACCGAAGAGGAGATGGCGGGATGACTTGGACGCATATCAAATAGAGTGGCAGGAGCATGCTTTCGATAGGGACGAGAGGCGGAAAGAAGGGGAGGCCTTTGCCCGCAGTGAGACACTATCAGGCTAATAAATCAGGCCTGTTTTTCTGTCATCATCATCATCACATCATCATCATCAGCCCGAAGACGTCCACTGCTGACAAAGGCCTCCCCCTTAGAACGCCACAATGAACGACAACTTGCCACTTGCATCCACCGGTTTCCCGCTACTCTCACGATGTCGTCAGTCCACCTGGTGCCTGCCAACGCTTCGTCTTCCGGTTCGTGGTCGCCACTCGAGGACTTTTCTCCCCCAACGGTTATCTGTTCTTCGAGCGATGTGGCCTGCCCATTGCCACTTCAATTTGCAGCTATGTCAGTGACTTTAGTTCTTCGACGAATTTCCGTATTCCGGATTCTATCGCGCAAAGAAACTCCAAGCATAGCTCTCATGTTTTTCTGTATCGCTTACTATTTCTGGTGTACAATAAAGTGTAATTGTATTGTACTGTAAATAAAAAATATATCTTAAAACCCCCGCTTTCACGTACAAAGCCCGCATAGAATTCGGTCCATCTGTTTGATAGCTAGGGGAGACCAAGGAGAGTTGTGACAGAGGACAGTAGTGACAAAGTCGATTTTTTAGAACTAATTACCTGTTAGCGAGCTAGCAATAGCGCGCGTTTTTTATTAGTTCAAGTGTCGAGCTATCAAACGCTGTTGCGAGCTTACTAGCAGTAAATAAGTTCCCAAAATCGACGATATCACAACTCGCCTCGGTCTCCCCTACGATGCCACAGAGACAAACAGACATTAGCGTCAAACTATAAACCCCTCTTTTTGCGACGGGGCATAAAAATTATTGCATGTTTATTCGGTCCTCGGTCGCCACCCCTAGCTGGCCGCATCGTTCTATAAAGATGCCTAGATTAACTTGGGGTTTATGGATTTCTCGCTCCATTCTCATTGGTTTCGACAGACGCTTCAGTGTGGCTGGCGTAAGAAAGGCCGATCATCTAATCTTTATCGCCTGTAGAGGCTGTAAAAAACGGAGCCCTTTTATTTCTCGACGTAATAGTTTTCGAATTGATATAAATTAATTCTGTATTGTATTTCTTCTATACAGTTTTGCAGCGGTTAAAACTTATTTTAACACTCCGAACAAAGAATCAGACAATAATTATTTTAAAATTTTCGTTGAAGTGAAATATACGTAAGTCAATGCGAAATATATAGAACTTAAAAAACATACTTATTTTATCACATCTACCTAGTACGAGTACAAGATGGCGAGGACAAATCGAAAGTGTTTCGCACTTCCAGTGATCCCATAGACTTAAAATATGGTATACTTACATCTCTTTCTAATATGTAAAATTCTCGTGTCACAGTGTTTCTGACCAAACTGCTCCGAAACGGCTTGACCGATTTTTATGATTTTATATGTACGAGTATATTCGGTAGGTCTGAGAATTGGACGTTAACTATTTTTCATACTTCTACGCGAACGGAGTTGCGAGCAAAAGCTAGTAAATTGTAAGTTGAGTGACAATACAAGTACAGTCAAAAAATGTACAATCAGTAAAACATGCTTGTATTAAAAACGTAATTTCTAACAGAAACTTATTATTATCTACATTTTTCGTCTAACAAGAACTTTTGTATAAAAGATTTTGCAATGAATCGCTAAAGGTTAATGTAGTTAAAAATATAGCTTTAGCTGCAGCAGAAAACAATACAGCAGGACTTTATCTCTCAAGTAGAGTTATTGCGGCATGCCTTGTGTTCTTATATCGCCTGCTTCAGATCTCTTATCGAGCTATAAACCACCAACGCATTTCCATATTGCCAAGCCATTGTATGCCAGAGAAAGGATCGTGAAAGTAAAAGGGCAAATCATATGCAAACCTAAACGGTTAACATGCGATGCCCTTGCGTCCAGGGGGCTACTACGAAATTCGAAATCGGAGTTGGTATCGTAGCGTCCCTCTCACTCTCGTATTAAATAATATTAGCGTCAGTGGGACGGCAAGATACGAAGTTCGAATTTTGTACTTCGTCGTATATGCCTAAATAAAACTTAAACTAATGAAAAATAAATTTATTTTGCATTCTTTCTAGAGTTTCTTTATAGAGTTTTTAAACATAGCCCCGCAAAACTGTTTTCACAGTTTGTCTGCAGGATAGTCTCTATAAGAACATAAGGTAATTTAGAATGATGTAAAAGAGACTTTTTCAGTATTCAATTAAATTGCTTTATAATTGGGGATGTCTAAAAAAAATTACCCACGGTTTTTATATTTTTTTGTACAGAAAAGTCAATTATAAGAAACTAATTTCAATATTTTTTCATTTAGTTCATACTTTTTTCAAAATTAATTATTGAAAATATTTTGGTTGATGACGTCACAATTCGATAAAGTGCTACCACATAGCTGATTAGTTCATGACTTTGTCATGTGGCACCCTCTTTATTTTTATTTTTTTATCTGTGGTCAAGTTTAGTGTCAACCGTCAACCAACTTTCACTATTGTCAATCCGTTCCATCCTCGTAACATAATTGTTTTTCCCTGGATTCCGATTACCCTAATATACTTACTCGTCGACCTGTGCCAGTACCTTGGACCCTAGCTGCTATCCGTGATATCGTGTCGTCTGCGAAGAGAGTTTTTGGTTATATCGCGGAAACTACGCCGGTTTTTCGGGATAAAAACTATGTGTCTCTCCTACAGTCACAAACTATCTCAATACCAAATTCCATCAAAATCTTTTTTTACATAAAAGAGAGATTGACCATTTACAATATTAAGTACATATTAGCTTTTCTCCGTGATTTCATCTGCCAAGAAATCCTTTATCACTAATCCGCGTGAACTAGGTATACAATTTTTCCGGGGTACAAACTATCTTAAATGCTCACATTTCATCTAAATTGGTTCAGCTTTTAAGCGTAAAAAGGTGACTGGCACACGGACAGTTACTTTCGCATTTATAATATTAGTAATAGATAGTAAAGAAGTATTGACAAATACATGACAAGATACAAATTTTATGCTACGATAGTCAAAGTAACGTAAACATACAATAAATTCGCTTTAAACATAGAAATTAAAATAAAATGTCAAACATAATTTCCCCCTGGGGAGATAGTCGTCATGTCAAAGTAAAATAATAAAGCAAATAAATTTCATAATGCTGGAACAGTGAAAATTATTTTCGGCTCTCACGGGAATTGTTATAACAGGAATCATTAAAAAAATACCTACAATAAGTATTGTAGATAAATGAAAACAGAGGCAAAAGAATATATTGTCAAATACTCGTAAGCATTATATTTCCATAATTAGTCTTCGAACACAAATCCAAAAAAATGCTCGAAACAAGAATTCGTAAGGCCTAAGAAAATAGTTATTTATTTGTTTTGTATGTTTTTAACCAATAAGCTTTCTTATTGATAATAAGAATATTGAAGATGGGTATCTAGAATATAGAAGGTAAGGAATAATACATATCTTGAAGGCAATTGTAACGTTAGTCCCAAATTAAATTGTAAACGTTTAGCCTTGCAACAACATGTCGGTTGTCTACGTCGTTGGGAAATTTTAGTTTTCTTGTTAAATTGAGCTAGTTGCGTCATTTCACAAATACACTTGAATATAGAGGCTACGGAAAATTGTGTTTTATTACTAAATGCAGTCAGTCTAGTGTAGTTTTGGAGTGGTTATAGTTTCTATTGTGCCTGGTAGCGTTAAATCAGAAAATTATTGATTACATTTATCAATCCGGGTAAAAGTTATGTCAGCACTTCCAGAGGCAGCCGCGCGTTTAACGTAAGGCAAAATTATTATGCAATTTTCAATTCAAACATCTATTTTAGTGTTGGATTAGTAAATTGAGAGAATTTACTTTATAAAACAAAAGATCTTGACTACAAAAGCATACTTCACTTTGTATTCCAGTCTTTAGCTAGAAAATTTTTAGTAAGACTTAGTCGTCGCGGCATATGACGTTTGTCCATGTCGGATCTCTTTGTCCAGTGGGAAATTAGAACATTCATATCTTCCTCAGTTTTTAAGATATTTAAAAAATCCTTCCGCAACGCAATTTTTCAAACAATAAAGAAATATTTGATTAAATAAAAAAAACTTACATATTCGCTATTGTGCTTCATACATTTTCATTGTACTTACATACACTGTCTGTCTTGTTGTACATTCTATAATATTATCAAAAATCTGATGGCAGATAATGGCTAATGGCAGAACTATTCTTTCAAATAAGTAACATAGGTAGAAGTGAAATGTTAATCGACACAGAGACAGTCCAAAAGTGACAGGCAGGGTCCAGTTACCCAAGAAGCTTGGTACCAGCTTATAATGAGGTTGTACTTGACGATTATGTAAGCAAAATTATGTGTTGCTGATTTGCAAGCCTCCATTGTGTTGGTACCAATATTTGGTCAAACGATCAGATAAATTCAACTCTTGCTCAAATATTTAAACATGTTTAGTGCGATATCTTTAAAGAATACCATTTGAGAGCTGAATAAATAAATCAAGACGTCTGTTGTCTCTTTGAAAGTATAAACAAATTTGCGAAGCTCGACGTGATTTAAAATGCATGTTTATCTTTTCGTCTGTTAAAACTTAACAAATATGCTTCGATTTAGAAAACAAACAAAACTATTGGGTTGACTGAATTTTTAAATCTTTTTAGTTTTCTTCGAGAGCAAAACATATTAAAACTTTCGAAGTATTAATTCAAACCTATACCAATATTAGACCACAATTTGGTGGCTTAACAAACATTGGAGTAATTGAGTCAGATTAAGTAGAAAATATGATTATGGGGCGCACAAGTTTGCGAACTTGATATAACAATTGAAGTGGAAATAACAGTGACTAGTGTTTTTTTTCCTTTTTGTGGTTAATTTATTTGTGGGGTCAAAAATATCTGGTAAAAATAAATACAGCGAAATGATCTAGCTTTCCTTTTCGGAAATAGTTATGACTTTTTGATAATATTCAAGAAAGAACACCACAAACTTATCCTCCAGCAAAGCCCACGGTGACCGGTGACTGTTACAAACCTGTCACGTTGACAAGAAAATAACCGTACCACGTAATTCTAAAGTAAGTAATTCCACATTTTCGTGTTCAATTAGTGTCGAAACTTTGAGCAAACCAACCTTGGTCCAAACAATTGGCGAAAACATTGGCGCAATTGGATCAGATAAGTAGACTATATGATTATCGGACTCGCAACATATGATTGAAGAGTAATGGCATGCCAGTGGCCAAATAAACACTCGGGAGTTAGTGGCAGAGGCTCGTAAATTATCGATTGCATTGTTCCAATGCCAATTTCGTTTGTATAAGTAATTGGTGTGGTCCGCACTGACATTTAAATTAAGCCGTTTGCTAAAGGTTACATTTAATTTTGTTTGAATTACAGCGTATTCTTTGCGGCTTTTGTTTGTGGAGCATTATTTATTACACTATACTTGTTTAGAGCGTTTGTAAATTTCTTTGCGTGAGTTTATTTGCAGTCGTTGAATCATAGCAAGAATTTTGGCGTGTTAATGAAGTCAAATTCAATGTCTTAAACAAACCGCACGTGGTACAATGTGATTTTAACTCTACATAGCAATATTAAATGTTTTCACCTCGAAAATATGTTTAATTTCCAATACAGCACACAAAAGTTTTCGCGGGCTGCTTGCTGCCGCGCTCAAAGTCGTCGCCTAATTAATTTTATATCCTGAAGGCCTCGCAAATTGTAACATGTTTCGTACAACAACATTTCTGTTGATAGCGCTGGAATATTTCGTTGAAATCCGCAGATAATGTGTTTTATATTTACATATAGTATTTTTAGCAGTGTTAAAAACTTACATTGATTTTGCCAACTGACTAACTCATGAACCTTTTTTATATTTAGTCACTCCTTTGAAAAAAAATCGTATTACATTTCAAGTCAATACGTATAGGTACGTTAGCAAAATTGAAACAATAGATACAAAGCTTCTCTGAGGTATATTGTTGATTTTAATATGTATACAGTGTCTTAATGTTAAGTGTATAAAGTCGTGTATACATATTTTTGTAACTTTGGCCATGTCGATATCTGTGCCCTTGACTGTACCTACATAATAATTGATACATTTTCCAACGCGCCCCGCTTCCTATTTCCCATTTATTAAAATCCATTTTGTTTCTAAACTGCGAAATGAAAATTCAATTGTTTTTAAAAGTGAATTGTTTAAACGACGGACGAGGTTAACCAATGAAACTATATTAGATTGTACAACAAGAACATAAAATTATAAATATTTAGTTTCTTGATTAATTTTGATTTATTTGAATGATTTTTTTAGGTTTATAGAGATTAAAAAATATTAAAAAACATATATAGAAACTTTTTTGTTTGTGGGTTTTTGCTGTTTGCTGTGGCCTGATTGCCTTCGTCTTAGACGAAAAGTTTACTTAATGCACTAGAGCATAAAAGGTCATTTTATGTCGCCTAGAACGAACTTTACGAGCATGAGAAGTGAAAAGAGTATTTATTCAAACTCACTCGTTTTTAATGAGGATACTGAGGATCAGCATTTGATGGCACATTGGAACTTTTTCACACTGTTTCCGCACATCGTTGAATTGCTTTACGGGTGTGTGCCGCTTCCCTGGCGATGTTCTCGTACACCATAATATAGCTTTTTGGTAAACAAGCTGTTGCCCGAGGCTTCGCCCTCGTTTCAGTTTTTTTTTTAATTTTAACTTAAACCTTGTCCTGATAATAATGTGTTTGTGACAGTAATGTATTCTTCGTTCGTCAAAAAAAAATACCTATCCAATTCGGTGCTGTCGTTTAGAAGTTATGCGTGTACATACTCGTATACATTTCGGCGATTCATTTTTATTTATATTTCTGAAGTTTCTTCTTTCTGATTCTAAAATAAATATATGATTTTTGTCGAAAAAGAGATGAAAATCTGCAGATTCATCCAAAAAATATAAATGAAGTAGAATACTGTAAGATAGGACTAAATTCTCTTGTATTGAATAATGTTTCTCCTTCTTTATTAAACCACGTAAAGAACAAAATTCATACATCATTCCGCGGCATGCAAAGCGCTATCACAGTAGTTATGTTGTAACTGAAAGAACCCGAGGGAAAGCGGCAAATTCACTCATTGCGTCCTTCCGTAGGGGGCTGCGTACTCCCACGGGACATTAGTTAACCCCTGGCTGATATTACGACCTTTATGCTCTCAGAATAAACGCTATTATTGAAAGGCAGA
This sequence comes from Choristoneura fumiferana, assembly GCF_025370935.1. Classification (NCBI taxonomy): domain Eukaryota; kingdom Metazoa; phylum Arthropoda; class Insecta; order Lepidoptera; family Tortricidae; genus Choristoneura; species Choristoneura fumiferana. The sequence continues at coordinate 4,311,296 of NC_133473.1, forward strand.
TTTCGTGAAAAGGAAGGTGTTTCGTATTAGATCTTCCGGAAATGAAAGCAAATCGCTTTTAAATTAGGCGATGAAAAAGTGTGGGGTAATTTTACCGTGAAATTCTGGTCGCCACTAAATATGTTGATTCTTTATGATACAAAACTTATCAGTGCTCAAAAAGAAGCATAAACGTTATATATAAAAAAAACTTTGTAGGTAAGAGCTATTTAATTTTTAACATTTTTCTTAAGAAAGAAAATTAACTCATTGTTGTTATATTTTCAATTTTAATATTTCATATTTTTGTATGTTTGTTAAAATCAAATCGTACATTTCGTATTTCTCCTAGTGATCGGATTGACTTGGGTACATATACTTAATTTGGACCACAATGCAAGTACTATCAACAGTAACCCTCCATCGGGCAGTCGGGTAAAAAAGCTTGTATTAAAATTATTTTTTTAAACATGTTCCTAAATCCAACCAAACAGTTGCATTTATACACAGATGAATGAAGCTCACGGCAACCCAGTTTAATTTGGCCGCTTTGAAAATAAAAAAACTTTTTTCATCATGCCGGGTCAGGCGCAGGTGCCTCAGCCCACTGACCGGCTTTTTAATCCATCACAGGCATTGTTAGAAATGCACATGTTATGCAAAACTTTTCAACTGATGAAGCGGTGACTCATTTCGCAGCGAGATTCTGCATAAGTATTTTGGCTTTGATGTAATAAAAAATCTTCGTTACTAGTTGCCTATAGAGACAACTCCATAGAGATTCGTGTTAATGTCAGTTAGATGTATCGCTGTCTGTCTCTCGCTCTCTATTAGTCCTATTCATCATGACTGACTGATGATCGTGGTTGGTGCATAATCCAATCCAGGGATCTTCAAACTTTTTGACTCAAGGGCCACACTGCACTTAATGTAAATTCGTGCGGGCCAAGACTTTGGCTGGTCATGGGGGTAATACATTAGTTAAGTAGACTTAGGGGCTGTTTCACCATCCATTGATTAGTGTTAATTGACGGTTAAATATGATGCCGTCTCTGTCTATTCGAACAAAACAAATAGAGACGGCATCACATTTAACCGTCAGTTAACACTAATCAATGGATGGTGGAACAGCCCCTTAGTCTTCAGGGTGTACCTAGATACGAGTAACGTGTAACGCATAACGCTTTCTTTCCGCGGCTCGGATTAGAGGAGTTCGCGGGCCGGACTTGGCCCGCGGGCCGTAGTTAGGCGACCCCTGATCCAATTCATCGTTCCTAAGTTTAGTTATTAGCAATCGGCCAATGATGTTCCATTGGCCAGGGAATTATTAACCGATGCCTAGGATGCCCCTTATCATGCTCTTACCACCGCACGGATCCTGAAGGAAACCGCAGCTCTTTGGCACCCGAGGAGGTTAGTGAACTGCTCAAAGTGGACAATGACAACTAAGAAGAAAAAACACTTTGAAAAAGTTTGAAAGTTATATCCATTCTGTAAATCAGCACGCATGTCTTGACGATAATTACTATGGTCAAGTTTAATTGCATACCTTTCACGTCTTATTCCTCAGACTTAGCTTTGACAACCTTATAAATTTCTAACTTGGCTTATAAATCTATCTTATTAACCGCAAACCGGCAATACAACACCCAGCAACCAGGTTAAACCACCATTACGCGGAACAACAACTAGCCCACACTTCTTCAAATTTGAAGAAAGCCAATTATTATTGATTTACCGCCGCGCTTTAATATCGCGTGTTGTTTATTGCTAACCCTTAGAACCTAGCTGTGAAACTTCATATTATCCTTCTTGCTCTTACTGGGATGTGATTTAGTGGAAGAGAGACGGTATTTAGTTTAGAATTGAGTTTTTCGGAGCAGGATTGAGTTATAAATCCGTGTGGCGTGCCGCGAATGCTTGCGAAGGGATACGTATCGATTTATACCCTTTATTCTGTGTTTGAGTGCTCAATTAACACGTATTCAACACTGACCTTCACCTCAGCGACGTGAATAGAAACCTACACATTTAGTTTATACCTTTCAACGTTGTGTGAACCGAATAATACCCCCTTGGGTAGCCCGATCTGAGCCTTTGATAAGGCAAACATAATTTAACACGGTTTAGCAGTAACGTGTTTCTTCGACCGAATTCTCGAAAAGGGTTTTCGATCCGTCAGATTTCTATGCTTGACTTGTAAAATTGTTCCACCTGGCAAGCAAAACATAACTCAACTTCATCTCTTTATCAATACAATACCTACTTCATTCACAATACGCGCTATTCCCATTCATTCTCATTCTGCTTTTGTTTATGCCATACAATCTGAAATGTAATGAAATATTCTATACTCTCTATTTGTTTTCCTAAAAATACACCTACTTGACCAAATAAAGTACGTAACTTAACGATTTGCTTACGACGACGTTTCATAATTCTCACTTCTGCGACAGCAGACATTCGTATCTGCGATCCGACTCCAGATCGCGTATTTGGCGCCGTTCCAGATTCCGAGAAATGCCGCTAAGGGGGCTCGAACACGGCACGATTCGCCGTACGCCAGCCCGGCCGGTGCCAAATGCTTGAAGCTGTATTTGTGGCACTATATTTCGTTGGGGACCTGATAAAAGGCTTGTGTACTTTAACATTATTAATATACACAGAAATCTAAATAAACACTAAACCCAACTTGAGTGCCGTTGCAACACAATATGCACTGCTGTTGAATTAATACATTTCAAATGTACAAAATAAGTTATAACAATAATGAGAATAACAGAAGAAGAGACAGAGAGAAGAGAAATAGAGATTATTTATCAGATGAAGCTGACAAATAAAGAAACGTGTATCAACGCTACATGTTTTGAAGTAAAATCACGGTAGCTTATTGGTTTTAAAAGCTTAAGTGGTCTAGTGATTCGACCTAAGCTTTCAAACGGAGCATCGTGGGTTCGAACCCGAACTAGAACCTGTGGGTTTTCGAAATTAATATGAGGAGTTACATTTACCTGGAACAACAGGTTCAAACCATGCCATTACGAGGGGTCTATGCCCTGCAGTGGGATTATATATGCCGAAGAAGATGGATATATTGGCTTCCTTCCTAATGTCAAAAACTCGTTGAACACACACAACGCTAACAGTGTTGATATTTCCCCTTGAACGCTCGTGAATTCTCACGACAAAATCCGTAACTTCATCATTCCCCTAAATGCAGCTTATGTAATCTTTATATACAACTTCCATGTCATATCCTGAGCAGTATATACAGCTATGTATGCGGATGGTTCAGTAGGTACAAGTCTCGGCAACAATAGGCGAAGTTTCTGTATTGATAAACTCAATTATCAGAGAGTGATAACTAAGGCGTTGGCACGTGTGTCTATTAGTGGCTACGGGATGGCGAGGTGTGAGCTTAGATGATTTTCGATTTAACTTCATCCCTACCGATCCTCTGTTCAACTATCGATGTGTGTACATTGAAAAATCTCACTGGATTCTACGATTTTAGCGTAGTTATCACAGACAGAATATCCTCCTCTCTTTTTTCAACAGATGTACCTATAGTACTTAAGACCTAGACATAGACATAGACATGTTATTTTTGATATGATTTCAACATTCTTAAAATTCTTCATTCAATGAATAATTTGTGCTTTTTAGAGAACATTCGGTTGTAATTCTCAGTGTTAATTTGGTCTTTATAGAGTACGCGAGGACTCACGAGGCTATACTGTTGTGATCTTACTCAAAATATTTACTTAAATAGATAACAGGAAAAGCAAATTTTTAGTATTCTAAATAATATACAAGCTGAAATTTTAAACATGATACAAAATTAAATGTTTCTAGCTCAGTAAATGCCGTATATAAATTATTAAATCAATTGTTTTAATTGGTTTTCGATGGAGTATGAAGCTTGAAAGCTGAATAAATAATCAAACAAGTGAACTCGTTAAGCATTTATATTATTAGTTAATATGGTTTTTTTATAAAACAAAAAAAAACGAAACGCTAGTATATGTCTGATTTATTTATTATCATTTATCATTTTAACTCTAATCCTGAAACATGGTATAATGCAAGAGCATTTAACGGTAGTGCAGTGTTCTAAAAAAAGGCCAGAGAGTGCCCACATTGACGTCAACGTTTAATAGTCCGTAATTGAGTAATTGAGGGTATCCGTATCCACACCGGATAAATTTAATGAGTGCAATGCGTTTAAAAAGTTTACAGAACATTTATATTTAATGCCCATCATTAACCAATACAACCTTGTCAGCCTTCGCCTTAATGGACCACATTGGAACTGCATTTTCTAAAGCATGGTAAGAAATTATGACTATACTCGTATCTATCACTGGTCATTCAATGGTGTGTGTGAACTTCTCAATTCGTATTGGGCCCGAGTGGGAGCTACGGCCCAAGCCCTCTCATTCTAAGAGGAGACCTGTGCCCAGCAGTGGGATGCAAATAGGCTGGAAACAACTCAATTCCCACCAGTTGTCTGTGTATTTTTCATACAATATCTGTCCCGACCGAGGATCCAACCCGTGACCTCAAGATGGTTTTCTAACCACTGGGCTATAGGTACGATTGTCAAAAAACCAAACTCATCCGTCGATCTGGTCGAGATTGAAAATCGACAAATTTAATAGAATTCACCATCTGCCTTTTCGCCGTCTTAGGCGAGCTGGCAAAATACTTTAATCACACGGATGCCGCAATCGCCTAGCACTTATTAACTATATTTAAATACAATTACGTATAGTTCTCCATTGTACACGCAGGTCGTCTAAAACCGGGGGCATTTCTCACAAATCACAGCCAATCTCGCGGAGCATCACGACCCGTCGGGGGTACTGGATGAACTCGTGGTGTTCAGGAGCTAGCGAGTTAGGGATGAGTTCAAAAACATATTGTGTACTATCGAACCAACTGAATCCTAACCCACTACGGAACCTTATTTTATGATTTAAATTCGGGTTTTGTTCCGCGTACCTTGGTTTTAGAGTAGGTCGATATTTCGGCACAGTTGCTGCATGATCACGAGACGACTGGAGAATTGTGGGTATGCTGTTATGGTCGTCTCGTGATCATGGCGCATGCAACTGTGTCGAAATATCGAGCTTCTCTAAAACCAAGGTACGCGGAATAAAACCCGAATTTAAATCATAAAATTAGTAATGATAATGACCGGGATAGTCTAAAACATTCTACTATGGAACCTTTTCGTAAAACGGTCATACTTAGTGACATCGCATTGCTTCACAAGGGAATTCATCGTGTCCATCGCGTCACTTACTGTGAGAACAAATAGTTCAACTGTACAAATACTTGGGGGCGAATATTCAAGCGTTTCGACGTCGGTTAAAAGTCATTAGCATCCCACGTTTAGCAACTGAAGAACAAGTCGCAAGAATTTTGATCACGCTAAATTTGGCAGCGGTATTTTCTTTACTTTTACCATGGACTTTTACTTGGGCCATGAACTGGAAGACTTCTTTTGTCTGACCTCATCGATCATGACAATGACGATGGTGAACTATAGTGCTGTTAGAGAGAGAAAGAGAGAGTAGTTGGGTAGTAGGTGTAGATAATAACTGACGTGAATAACATTTGTACTTTGATGTTTCATAACACAGTATCATTGGAGGATTCTAGATTGCGTTTGTTAATATTTGAACATTAAACAATTATTTCCCCGTAGTAAAACTTTCCTAAAACTTGCCATTATTAAGGTTATTTCTTCGTAAGTAAATGTTATGAATCGTAACATTTCAGTAACGTCTGCGTAAGAGAGGAAGAAAGTTCTAGTTAAACAACGTTTTTAAATTAGCACAGTGTTTATTTAGTATTAAATCATCCGAGCTAAAAAGAAAAATGTATTAAATAGGCACTGGTTATCTTTACTTAAGCATAGACGACCGGATGGCCAAGTGGTTAGAGAACCTGACTACGAAGCTTGAGGTCCCGGGTTCGATTCCCGGCCGGGGCAGATATTTGTATAATAATACGAATGTTTGTTCTCGGGTCTTGGATGTTTAATATGTATTTAAGTAGGTATGTATTTATCTATATAAGTATGTTTATTCGTTGTATAGTATCCATAGTACAAGTTTTGCTTAGTTTGAGACTAGGGTCAATTGGTGTCATGTGTCCCATGATATTTATTATTATAGTAAGTCGTGAAGGTTCACTACAGTCCCCTATGTCACAAACGTAAGTGCCACAATCCTAAATAATTCTTACTTTTTTGTATGAGAAAGTTAACAATTACCTATATCGATTTGTAGCATAATTTTTGTGATACAGAGGCCTGAGATCCACATCCGAACCCACGACCACTCTGTCTAATGTAGCGACTTTGCAGAGACTAATGGCTTCTCCGTGGAACGCAACCCTTTCCTGTAACTCGAACTTGCACTTGGTAGGTTATTTCACGATATATAATCGCAAAAAGTTTCTAGCAACCGTAGTAACGCCGCGGTAAGTAGTTGTATTGTCCTGCGGCGGCGCGCGAGCTCGTTCGTCTCTCAGGGCTACCTCTAAACTGATCTGAACTATCAGAGTATCTTGCACCGTCCAAAAGGTAACTAATGTTTAGCGGTAAGATCTTGGTGTAGATTCATTCTATACATACTTTCTATTTCATTGTTCATTTGTTTTTGACACGTTAAATGACTCACTTTTTTTTTTTTTATTCGACTGGATTGCAAACGAGCAAGTGGATCTCCTGATGGTAAGGGATCACCACCGCCCATAAACATCTGAAACACCAGGGGTATCCAACCGAGGCCAACCTAGAGGCCTAAGACGGGATACCTCAAGTGCCAGTAATTTCACCGGCTGTCTTACTCTCCACGCCGAAACACAACAGTGCAAGCACTGCTGCTTCACGGCAGGATTAACGAGCAAGATGGTGGTAGCAATCCGGGCGGACCTTGCATAAGGTCCTACCACCTGCAAAACTGCACTTTGAGGGTATCAATGCATATAAATATCTATGAACGAAACATTTAAATATCTACTCTATATTATACTAGCCGTTACCCGCGACTCCGTCCGCGTAGAATTCGGTTATCGTTATCCCGCGGGAACTATGCACTTTTCCGGGATAAAAACTATCCTATGTCCTTCGCCGAGACTCAAACTATCTGTATACCGAATTTCTTCTAAATCGGTTCAGACGTGATGAAGTAACAAACAAGCATACCTACAAACAAACAAACGAACAGACTTACAAACTTTCGCACTTATAATATTAGCAGGATTAATATGATTAAGAGTTACCTAACTTACCTGAACTCGTATACATGTTGAGCGTTAAAAAGAAAACTGGATAGAATGAATCTTCATTATGAATACTGCTAAACATTAGTTACCTTTTGGATGGTGTATACTAATATTGTGGTAGTCCAGAAGCAAATCAATGGTGTTACTCGTAGATATGTAAGTTCTCAATCCTGAGCCCGCGTACGAACTACAACCAAAGTTCTCTCATTCTGAAAGGAATCTGTATAGCAGTGGGACACTTATAAACCGAAGATGATTATGATGATGATAATAGATAAGAAGAACCCGTTTTTAAAGTGGCAGCCCCGGGTGCGCCGGCGCCGGCGCTCAGCGGAATTGTCCTCGCGCCAGACGCCATTTCCTGGTTCAGATTTGTTGGATGTCTCACAATCTATTCTTTGTTTTTGATTTAGTGCAATTGATAGCTGGCTGCATGGAATCTGCTTGGAATGTAGGGTCTATTTCTAGAATCGATACTATCATAAAATTTATATAAATACTCTGTATGAAAAATTATTCCGAGTGACGCCGTAACATCTCCGTAAATGCGAAAGTGTGTGTTTGTATATTTGTCCGTCTTTCACGTCGAAACGGAGCGATTGATCGACGTGATTTTTGGCCAGAGTGTGACATTATAGGCTACTTTTTATATGTTTCTATGTTGATTTTATATGCCGATAGATGTCACTGTACTGAGAATTGTATCATTCTGAATCACGCTGGTAAGATTTTTCCTAGCTAGTCTAAATAAGGTGTCAAATTTAATTACATTACGCTCGCGCTTCCAAACGTCGAGCAACCGTTTTGTATGATTCATTTCTATTCTAAACTAAAACGGCGGTTGAATAGGGCTAAGCTTGTGTAAACTAATGTGAGGTGTTACATCCAAACTTATAATTGTGCGTGAAATTAATTCTAAAAAATATATACTGAACGGCAAAAATCTGACCCTCAACTCAAATGTATTCAATATTCAGTATTCAGTATTTATTTATTGCAACACCTTTTACAAAAAATTATAAAAAATGATGCCCTGTTGGGGCGTGGCAATTTTAAAATTAATTACATTAATTAACTTATACATAACATATTATGCTATTTTAACCTCATGTAATTTTTAGGAAGAGGTTTAAGGAACACTTATAAATTAACTTTATTTAAGGTATCCAAATAAACTATACATTTATCTAGAAATAACATAAACCTAGAACTTAGGTGGTATCACAGAATGAATAGATAATAGGACAAGTAATACCTCGTGCAATGAGATCATCTTTAATTACAATAATAATAACAGGATAACTATTTTTCTTTATTCTTCTAAATATTCATTTATACTGTAGTAACATTTCTGAGTTAATATATATGTATGCAGCAATAGATAATTTTGTATCCAGGGTGGGCCGAATTTTGCGGCGCTGAGTATATTATTATAACTTAAAAACACACGTTTTCGCAGAAATAGGTTCGAGCTCGATTGATTGTTCGCCCCCGAAAGCCTTCACATAGTACCTAAATTTCGTGGAAATCATTGCAGTCATTTCCGAGATCCCTAATATACCTGAATAAATATTCAAAAATGGCTAGTTTGAACATATTAGATCCTGAAATAGCTTAAAAAAGTCACATGTAAAAGAGCCCTTTGCGGCCTACTTGTAGAATAAACGTTTCTAATTTTGAATTTGCAATCTAAGTTACTCTAGCTTAGCAACTGAACGTCCACTTGATTATTTAGCTTTATTCGGTATATCACTTAGCCATACAAGGCGGTCGGAAATAATGCCTCCGTGTCCATTAGTCTATGTAAATGAACGGTATCTGTTGACCCGAATCCACCCCGCACGCGTTTTACCTAACACGATATCATACTATATTTACATTCTCGCTACGTTCCTCTCCTCATACAATCGTCTCGTGTCTTGGCACCTCAATCCTGGCAATCCTAGGTCAGATTATACTGAATAATGAACGTAATGCAATTTTATTAATACAGTTTAATACGATTGAAAACATAAATTTATGTACAGTCAAGTGTAAAAATATGAACTTATTCAAAGTTTCAAAAATACACAGATTCTTATTATGACGCAATAAGGCCGTAGTAACATATTTTTGAGTGGTTCGAATAGATACTTATTTTTGCACTTGACTGTACGTACCATCAGCCAAATACGTGGACTGCCACCCTAAAGTTGATAATAGTTTGCATAAAACAAAACAATAATGCCAATAGATTTGTCTATCAACTCGAAAGTTCGACTTTAGCGACATATTCATTTGATAGGAACTTGTTTAAAAATTGATAGACCACTTATTTGACTGATGGTACGTACCTTAGTACATATAAAAAAAAATTGAATATGCACAAAAATAATGTCATAATTTAAAAAAATGATCTTATAAAATTCAGAAATGCAGTGAGTGTTTATGAGTAGTTACAAAAACTGTTTTCTAGCTTCTATTTTTTTTATAAACTATTGGCAAACCGCATAGTTATTCAGAAGGCTTGTTTGCGTAAGTTTATTCCATTCGAGTTGGACGATACACATTCCTTATGCATTATTCCCTGCGCGGACCCCGAAGGAAATCCTTAGAAAAATACTTGCATAAATAAAATTCTATTTCGTACGATGAAGGCGTAGATGTCTACTTAAGCAGATTTATGTTTTTGTTTTCTATTCGCTTGATGCATTTTTAAAACCTTGTGTTTTATGACGTTTGCACTGGGATCTTGTATCAAAGTAACACAAACACACAAAACAACAAAACACTGCACCCCCTGTTTCATCATCCATTGATTAAATTTATCTGACGGATAAATGTGATGCCGTCTCTGTTTGTTTTGTTCGAATAGACGAGACGGCATCACATTTATCCGTCAGTTAAAATGTTAGGCCTGAGGCCTTATTGTCTATCGCACTTGAAATCACGATCGTTTTTACCACTTCTTTCTGTCTCACGGTATAAGACGAGGGTAGAAAGAGATGAGGAATGCGATCGCAAACAGCACGTTAGACGATACGGCCACTGGTATACCATACCCGCTTATATTTAGTTTCAGTTCAGACGCTTTATAATCGCTTGATCAATAATAATTCTTTATTGTACATACTTAAACTACAGATAAGTCACAGGGTATAAAGGATACAAGTAAATGTACAAATGCGAATTAAAGCATTCTGTTCCAGTATAATTTCCATCATTATAAACATACAAAAACTTGTTTAATTCCATGCTCCGTCCTTAAACCTTTTTACACAGACGTCCATGGTTGTGTTGAGCTACAAAACTTAATTGAATAATTGAAAGTGTCCCCACATCGGCTCCCTTTGACCCAATTGTGTCCACAAATTAAACATTTAATTGACAATGTAGTGTTACAGGCGTACAAAGTTTTCGATAAATTGTCTTGACTTTATTTCTTGTTGAGGCCAGTCACAATTTTATTGATTCCAATCTTTGGTAAGTATTTTCTCAAATAATCCAATTGAATAAGGTGAAAAACTGAATAAATTATATTTGTAGTTAATTGGAACAGTCAACTATAAATAACATAGTTTTATTCAGTCAATGTCATGTTCATGTTGCGGTTTTGGCAATGAAAGTATTACTGCTCCTACTCGTATACTCTACCTAGGCCAGTTAAAAACTAACTTTATTTTTTTGATATAATTTGTTTTTAATTAGCTCTATACGCTTAATCAACGAAATCTAAGATTTTTTCAAATACAAAACGGTCATCAAAATTTTCGGTTGGTTCATTTGGATTCCCCGGTAGTAAAGTCCAACGATCCAACAATCCTATTCTTTTTCTTCTTTTTTATTAAGTTGCTGTAAGTAAATCTATCTAGCATATACGAATTTTATATCTACGAGCATATCCCAGGTATGTCGTGAGGGTACAAGTTGCCGCTGGGCAGTTGTGGCGTGTAAATAGGTAATCACACGGCCGCCCTGGGCTCGGAGATGGAATGTCCAGCGCGCGTGACATCGCAATACCTCTGCCTTATGGACGCTAGAAGAGATACCATACGTTCGGGGTACATTGACGCAATGAAGTAACTTTGGCGCATATGAAAACCACATAATAGAAAAGTTCAAAAAAAAACACTAAAGCTTGGACAGCCAGCTAAAACTAACCATATTATTATGGTAATGTGTCATAATTTCAATGGCCAAAGTAAACCGATTGTTTCTAATATATTTTTATTGTTTGACTATCCGAGTTCCGGAAGATTTTTCAATTGTCTTTAAAAAATACGAAGTTAACCGGACGTTTTTAATTTTCAATGAGACAGAGAGATCCGACATGTACTATGCCATTGTCATATGATTTAATTGAAATCGATTTAGAATTGTGATTTTCGGGATCCAGATACCTACTTTATTCATTGCTCATCCATTAGCTTAAGAAAAAAAATTAAAAACTATATCAGGCTGCTGACCCTACATTAGTTTGGTATAACTTAAAAAAAAATAGGTATATATAGATATTCTTATCTTTTAATATAGTCAGTTATCTAACCATTAGGCTTTCCAATCGTCGGTTATAAAGGTACAAATGGCGACTTTATAAGCTGGTAACATAGCTTCTTTAAGTAATCGATTCCAGCCTGTTTTACATCCACGGCCCTCGCATGCTGTCGATCGGTCCCCGCGGCGTGGATATCGCTTATTACCTTCGCCCTAAACATCCTAGAATTACGTTTTCCTTGAGGAAATATTCATGGGTTTTTGAGGCACTATTACTTGGCAATACTTTTTTAAGGACCAAAGGCCATATTGCTTAACGTTTCCGACGCTCGCGATTGCAATCAAATGACAGATTTCGCATACAATAACTGTCATTTGAGTGCGATCGCGAGCGTTAGAAACGTTAGGCGATACGTCCTCTGCTCTATATGATATTAATAGCTACGTAAAAAACAGAAAAATGACTTTTGTATCTGTGGTAAAGTGGCGCCACCAAAATGGATGAGAAAACTTAAGTTTTTTTTTTAAACGCACGTCTATGCTTTATAGACAGCCAGTCTTGTAGAGATAGGATTTCTTTTGGAACGTATCCAATCAGCGGGCACAATAGAATACCAGAAGGATACGTTCTCCGAAGGTCTATTGAGAATGTAAACGTAATTTCAGCTTTGGCGGCGTAGGGAGTTCACAAGACGCTTAATGTTCACAATGGTGTCATTAGGCAGAAAATTGTGAAATAATTCGGGATTCAAACAAAGTTTAATTATGAACATTGATGATAAATTTAATGAAAAGCTCACGGCTCCTTTAAAATCTACCAACTGTCAACCTCCATCGGCACAACATTTTACACTCAGACCAAGGCATAGAAGAATGATAAAGGTAAGAACAGAGTATTAACAGCACATCAGTTTGATCGGTTCCAACTTACTTTACTATAATTTTGCTCCGCCATTTTGTAGGATTGTCTGTTCTTTTCTTTGGTCCGAGATAAAAAAAGTAAGAATTCTGGTCGTGGTGGCCGAGTGGTTTGACCTACGGCCTCTCAAGCAGAGGATCGAGGGCTCAAACCCCGGCTCGGAATTAATGTGCGAAATTACACTTGAAATTTACCACGGGCTTTACGGTGAAGGAAAACATCACGAGGAGACCTGTACAAACCTGCGAAGCAATTCAATAGTGTGTGTAAAGTTCCCAATCCGCATTCGGCCCGCGTGGGAACTACGGCCGAAGCCCTCTCATTCCGAGAGGAAGCCTGAGATGATGCTGATGATGAAGAATTTAACAAGATTCCATATAAAAATTACTTCTAGTAGATACATTTTGTGACAACAGGTGTCAGCGTCAGCATACATATGCTGCTGTTATCAGCCGACACTCTCCTCGCTATACTCCGACAGCCTACAATATGCTACAATATTGTAGTGTCTGGCAGATTGTACAAGAAAACTAGTTTTTTTTTTCATAACTACCAGTCTTATTTTGTTTCCAGCCTGCAACTTTTTCGTAATTTAATTTAAAAAAATGTATCCCCTTCGATCGCTCTATTCACACGTGATCCAAAAATAGATAGCAAATCTCGCAATTATGAGCAGTGAAGTAAAAGTAGCGGCCAGCTATTTTGTAATTAAACACCCACAGTTTCTCAATAAACGGTGTCAATTCTTTCATCAAGCGTTGGGTTTTATTCTGACAGTCAATCTTTGCTTGCTTACATAAGAGACCACACACGGTGTACTGTTGCTTATGTCCGAAGCATACGGTAATGATTAAAGTGTAAATTCAATATATCAAATCTACGACTCATGCGGGTATAATCTCTTAGTGGTTTGACCTATAACCACTCAAGAGAGCGGTGGATTCGATTCGGACTTGCATCGGGTTTTTTAGCGTTGATATGCAAAATAACACTTGAAAATTACGGTGAGAAACATCGTAAGGAAACCACCATACATCAGCGAAGCAATTCAAGAGTGTGCACTTCACCTGGAAACTACAGCCAAAGCCATCTTAAATTCAGAGAGACCTGGGCCCAGCAGTGGAACTGATGATGTGTGACCTGTATAATATTTTAAAAATATTGTTAATGGTAATTGTGGAGCGACGACCCGGGTAAAATCGCGGGATCGCGTTGGATGCGGAAAGCACAAGACGGTCTGAGTGGAGAGCCTTGGGGGAGGCCTATGTCCAGCAGTGGACCTCTTTCGGCTGACATGATGATGATGATTGTTAATAACTTCATTTCAATCTTTACGTCCCTTATTTCTACAAAAATTAAGTCTACATAACAGATAAAAGCCATTCAAAGTCAAAGTCATAAAAGCCATTATTAATGAATACTTGATTCAACGAAATCCAATTCAGTATATGTATTTGAAACTAGACTAAGAATAAAATTTACCTGCTTCAGAATCACAATAGAGAAAAGACCTTTACAAAATTAAAACAAATTTAAACGAAATATTCGTGATTATCGTTAAGAAGATATTCATTAGAAAGAAAAAGTTTTCTCGCGCCACGCACGAAGTTTTCTCAGATGAAAAATACCGTAGGCGGTAATTATTAAACCGTAACGTTTACGTTTGTTTTAATGGTTGCGATAATAATAATAGCTACTTTAAGTTTCTCTAGACGACCAAATTTGGAATGTGAAAATAAAAACTAAACTTTTAGTGCAGTAAAAGCGCTATTAAGTCATTTAATGTGGTGATAGTGCGCCCTCTAACTTAATTAAATATTAAACGTCTTTTGAAGTTTTTAAACTCCATTATGGATGTTTTAAGAGTGAAAGCACATTATAAGGCATAATTATGTGTTTAGAACCAGTTATGTTTTATAAAAGATATAAACTAAAAATATATTAACTCAAACTTATTTATTTGGTTCTTCTAAACTCCTCTGGAAAAACGATATAGTATTTTTTGCAACAGTTGTATAATAGGGGTCAAAAAAGGTGGTTGGCGTGAGTTACGCTCACATCGTAAGAAGAGACGTCACGAGCTTTTTTTGACTTATTTATACAACGTTTTATACAATGCTTTTTCTACGACTATGTACTTATTAAATAAAATACACGAAGAAATAAGAATAAAAAAGTAAGTGGTTGCAGTATCGTTTTAGCAACATTACGATACAGTGCTGTTATGGGGAATAGACAATGTAAACTTTTCCAGAATCTTGTTATGTATGTTTTTATATTACTGTTCGTGATTAAGTAAATCACAGATAACAGTAGGTATTGGAGTAGAAAAAAAATAAAAATATGTTTTCTAAAAATACTACAGCATTTCTTAACTTTCGATTCTGCTGTATTATATAGGTATTGCTAAATAATTATTAAATCTGATATTGTAATTTATTTCTCTCCATTATGTCTACGCCTACGTGGGTCCAATACAAGTAATGAAACTCGACATTGCCCTTGAAATAAAGAAATCGCAAAACATACCATGAAAAACTGTATTGTTATATACACGATAAAAAACTTTAGCCCAATACCAATTACGGCTGGAAAGTATTTTAAAATGTTGCCTTTCAATTACTCAATTTCAAACCTTACCGCAATAGAGATAAAAATGAAAAAAAAACTTCAAAAATATTTTATTGTTTATTTTGATAACTGGCGTGCGAAGATAACTGTTTTTTTTTTCTAAACGTATATTTAACTAGAATTGTATAACTATATTTATACTCATTGAAACAAAAATACGATATTCACGTTTAATTGTTAGGTATAGCAAAGTGTCTAACATTGTTTTCAACTCGATCCCGCGTAAGATCGTTTGAAATTGACCAGCGTAGTAAAAAAAAAAGTAAAAATCGAAAGTTAATATTCTACCTAATACAATCTTTACTAATGACATTTGTAAATATACATTAATTTATTTTATTTTAAATTTAAATCAACAGCGAAAATCAATCACAGATCTACTCATTTAGCTACATAGGTACTTTACTCGTAAGTGCAAAACAATATTTCCTATGTTGAATATCACCTTGATCTTGCTGCTGACATTTCGTTTCATCATAAACAAACGACTGACAGGCAAGAGCGACGAAGTGTCATCACTCATCATTTTTGTCCTTTGTCACCTTTTTACCCGACTGCCCGAAGGAGGGTTGTGTTTTTCGAGCGAATGTATGTAGGTATGTATGTATGTTTGTGGGTATGTATGTCCATTTCTTTGGTCCTCGCTGCAGTCTTAACGGCTGGATGGATTTTAACATATAAGGTATCATTGCCGTGGTAGCCTAGTGGTTTGACCTATCGCCTCTCAAGCAGGGGGTCGTGGGTTCAAACCAGTTTCAGTTTTTCGAAATTCATGTGCGGAATTACATTTGATATTTACCACGAGCTTTGCGGTGAAGGAAACCATCGTGAGGACGGACGTGCACAAACCTGCGAAGCAATTCAATGGTGCGTGTGTGAAGTTTCCAATCGCACTGGGCCCGCGTTGGAACGATGTGGCCAGCAGTGGGACGTATATAGGCTGGGATGGATGGAAGGTATCATTGGATTCGTCATAACTGTGGAAGTGACATAGGCTATTAAAATATTTCAAAGGCGTCTGCGAAAATAAATATGGCGGGGGAATGAAAAAAATATTTTGTAATGTAACAATATGGGTATCAAATGAAAGCTAATAATTAACCCATTCTAAATGTACAGCGTGTATTTTCGATACTACCTCAAACTGTAACCAGAGGAAGATTTAAGTGCTGTAAACCGATATCAAAACAAATTGTTAATTTAGAATTGTCTAACAGAGCGTAATTAATTTTTGAAATATTTTCGAGCAGCAATGTAATGCGTACAATAATTTGATACGAGAGGGAGGCGTTCTGTGACAGCTGTCACGTCAATAAGTGCGACGTTTTGAATAAAAACAAAGTAGTACTTATCATGTAGTGATACATTGCGTGCTAATTAATTTTGTAAGGAAAATAATAAGTATATTTTTTTTACTAAAACATAATAAAACGTGATTATTAGGGCCTTCACTAACTACCCTTAAAGTTTGAGGTAGTATCAAAAATACACGCTGTATATGGGTTATTATACTTTCAATCTACCATTTTCACAGAAATATTCTTCCTTATATTAGTAGAAACGGGCCATCGTTTGTATGCATCAATATTCATAATACACAGAAACGGGCGGGCAAAACGCTCGTGAGCCAAACCCTAAATTAAAAAAAAACATAACCCTCCTTCGGGCAGTCAAAGTACTAAGAATTTTTGAGCTGGTCACGATTTAAATGGGTCCCGACTCCCGACTGTTTAAATTTAAATTAGCTACTTAACATAGTTCAGACCACTAGATTTTTTCTTCCTTTTAGTTTTTAAGGCAGTCGGGTTTATGATTTTTTTTAATTTCATTTTTTATTATTAAAACGCTTAGGAAGATATTCGAAACAAATAAGCTAGCAAACATAATTATTTTTCATAATTCGGCTTACAGGAGTAGGTACGTGAATGAGGGCTATCGCGAATGACTTCGCCGCTAGAGGCGCTAGTGTAGCGTGAGGTCTCCGAAATGTCAAATCTCATAGTTTTTGGGTGAGCTACGCGGGTTTATTTATAATTAGAATAATTTTGTAAATATTTTGCAATATCTGAAAATTTGTTTTCACGCCCGTAGTAACAGACTTTGAAAGCCATACTAAAAACCTCACGCAACAGTGCGCCATCTAGTGAGACAAAAAACGATAGCCCTCATTACGACCGAGTAAATGCTTTTCTTAATTATTATTTTTTAACATAGTCAAGACTACAACCGATATTTAAAATGCGTGTGGGATATGTCCTGTAACTCCTTTACAGACCTATCGTTTACGCCGCAATATGACTTTGCATGACACCTACTAGTATTATTATTATTCCCCTTAATGGCGGCCTTAAGGCTTGTGCCAATGTCAGTTAAATTAAAGATAAATATATTCTTCTTATTCACGTTGTAAGGTGATTGTAGTTATTGCAACTTGATAGCAAAATTCCAGAAACCACGCGGAGACAACTTGCGCATTAAAAAATGACAGACACGAGAGCAATACAGAATTTTGTGAGCACTGTTCACTGTTAAGGTTAATCGCCCCATAAAACACTAACTAGCCAAAGAAGCAGAAATACCAAAATTACATATCGTCTATATCCGCCATGTTCGAATGCTACAAATCGAATCCCGTCTACTAGTAAGTACTATGGGTTCAGCTAACCTAATCTTAACTCAGTTTAAGGCGCCACAACTCCAGTAACATGCGTTAAAGTGCGTAGGTATAGTAACGCACCTAACATAGTTACTTATAATCGTATATTGTTTACAATCGGTCAGAGGCAAAGGCCTATTTCAATAGTCCCTTGACAAAGCCAAATAATCCCATGTTACTGACAGCACATATAATAGTCGGTACCGTCCAAATCGGATTACTAATCAGACTTTCCATATTCCTCTGCGGATCCAGAACGTACGAATAGCCAGAGGATAGATACATAATGCACAGTAGTTAAAGTTTCCGGACCGCGGGGCGGACGGGTTAAATTAGCGCTCGTGCCTTGTCTGTGGTAGTGGCAGAAGAGGCGAGCGGGCGGGATTTGCGTCTAAAAACAATCGGTATCTTTTTAAATTAAATCTCTTTGTATTTTTTGCTGAAGGGCCAGTATCATTAGCAGGTAGGAAGTTAAAAGTGAATAAAATCCGCTATTGGTGTTCAGATTACTTTTGTTTTACATGCATAAATAAAGTTAAAAATCTGAATGGAAAACTGAAATGAGAAAATAAGTCCTGTAATATAGAATTTCGTTTAAATCATATTTTAATGACATTAAATTACAGCACATAAGAGGTCTATTTTGTTGTGATTTTGTTTTTATATTTGATGCGAGAACAGTTGAAGAGCTCAAAAAGAGCTACACATCCTTTTATTTCCTTATGGCAATAATGGCTGCCGTAGGACATGGCGTATTGGGAGCCGTAGCCTAGTATAGCCTTTAGCCCAAATATTTTCAGTATTTTATACTAGTAAGTAATATGCACTTGCTTCAAAAATGTCCGTAGACCAAGCGAAAAATAGTTTTAAGTACAAATATACCTAGTAAATGTCTCAATTCTAGTGCCAATTATAAATTTCCTCCAAGTTCACGAACATAAATTAAGATTACTTAACTATTATTGGACCACGGTTATAACAACACGCTCGTGGCCCATTCTGACATACATACTGAACCCGATCGTTTCATAGAACACGGACCCTCATCCTGTCTTGCTAAATAAGGATATAACTTCCTAACGCAATTAAACGTTATGTTATTTATTACCCAAAATACAGGCTTGGGATGGTTAGTAAAAGTTAACGTCCTTGGCGTAAAACGGAACGTAAAGGTGTAATCATTTTCATCGCAACATGGTAGGCTGCCAGTGTTACGCAATCTAAAAAGAAATAAAACTTCAGAACGCGTTAACATTAACGAAAATGTTAGTCTACTTGAACTTAACCCAATAACACTGGCCGCTTCGTAAGCCGCTGTTTTATGGAAAAAAAAACTGGCCGCTTATTTCGATTTTCGATAATCCGATAAAGCAATTTCAATTCAATATTGTACGCGGAGTTCCAATAATTGGCGGTATTTGCATTGTACGATATTCGATGAATAAGTTGGATATTGAGGGCGATTCTAAAACCGCACGATAGCACCGTTACAGTTATTATTTGCTCGAGAAATGCCACAGCGTTGTGTTATCCAGATATGGTAAGTGGCTGTTCCATTACACTTTAATATTTACTCCCATTTCCGAGCCTTGTATATTTAAAGTTGAGACGAAGTTGTAGTTTTGTAAGGAAACTCACATTTGTTTTTTTTTAATGATTGGAACTGAGTAAGTAATCATAGTATAATTTTATTTTTAACTAGAGTTTACCCGCGGCTTCGCACGCGTAAACTATTCGATCTGGTAGTTACAATTGAAATTCCGGGATTTTACAAAATTCTCCTTGGAATTCCCAAAATGTATATCGTGGTCTTCATTGAGGTTGTGTGACGGACAACTGTCCAAAATTTCAGGACTCTAAACCCAGCAGTAGCATTTTCAAGATTTTATCCCTATCCCGTAGGACTATCGGGATAAAAAGTAGCCTATATGTTATTCCAGACGTCCAGCTATCTACGTACCAAATTTCATTTCTTAGGGGCTGTTTCACCATCCATTGATTAGCGTTAACTAACGGTTAAATGCGATGCCGTCTCTATTTGTTTTTTTCGAATAGACGAAGACGGCATCTCAATTAACCGCCAGTTAACACTAATCAATGGATGGTGAAACAGCCCCTTAATATTTTCCGGAGCTTTATAGTCAAAAACAATAAAGTTAATGGGAGTTGTACTACTCTGCAACCTTACACCACAAGTATTTATTTTAATCATACTCAGGACTTTTGCAGAGCCTTTGCAAAAGTTCCCCGGAGCACGCTTTGAGAATGGCTGCTCTAGATGAAAACTTCACAGTTTTAGAAAATTTAGTGTTCACTTTCTCCAAAATATATTGATAAATTATAATGTCCCTAACTAATTGCTGCTTTCATTCACTCTAAAGGTTGATTGGTAGTGATCCTTTAAAACGCTAAGTCCGCCTTTGTATTTGTATATGTATCTCAAAGTTTGTCAATTATACTTATTTTGTTTCTTTTTTTGTACAATAAAGAGTTTACTTACATAGATATACAAACATTAATGTTATAAATGTTTGAAGACAACTGCTTGGTACGCGGATCTTGGTTATTACGGATTCATTCATTCATTGACCGAATGATTCACACGTCTCGAAAGTGATTTCACGTTACTCACGTTTTTATCATTATAATCCTTATAATAATTTGAGTAACCTGCTAATAATTTGAGTGTATTGACTCGTTGCACAAAAACGCATGAATTGGAATGGATTTGTGTGTAGTGATTTGTCAGAAGCTAACTTAATTGTAAAGTTACTATATGCAAATACTACTATATAAAAATATTAAAAAACAAACAAAAAAAAACATCCGAATTGATAACCGCCTCCTTTTTTGAAGTCGGTTAAAAAACACGGTGTATTCATATACACCGTGTCTTTAGGGTTCCGGAGCCAAAATGGCAAAAACGGAACCCGTATAGTTTCGCCATGTCTGTCTGTCTGCTGTCCGTCCGCGGCTTTGCTCAGGGACTATCAATGCTAGAGAGCTGTAATTTTGCACGGATATAATATTAAACTATGCCGACAAAACGGTACAATTAAAAACTAAAAAAATTTTTTTAGGGTACCTCCCATAGACGTAAAGTGGGGGTGATTTTTTTTTCTAATCCAACCCTATAGTGTGGAGTATCGTTGGATAGGTCTTTTAAAATCATTAGGGGTTTGCTAAGACGACTTTTCGATTTAGTGATTTGTTTGCGAAATATTCAACTTTAAAGTGCAAATTTTCATAAAAATCGAGCGTCGTTGCTTGAGAATTATTAGTAGTTTATGAGTAAATAGCAGCCTAAGGTATAAAATATACCTAAACTTGGAAGATTCCGTATAAAATACGAAATCCTTAGAAAAGTATTACTTAATTTTTTCGTAATGGCTACGGAACCCTAGCTTGGCCGTTTTTTTTCCGTTAACTTCGTCACACGGCTTAGTTAGTACATTGATATGAACTACCTGGGCCCCATAATAAAGTACAAGCTAATAGTATTAGTGAATTTCATACAAATCGCTAATAATATTAGCTTGTACTTTATTATGCAATCGGGCCCTGATAATTAACTTTTTCGTCAAATAAAAAAAGTTTTTTCGAGAATAAATATCTTTATTCCTACATATAATAGCTTTGCAGTCATTATTAAAAGTTAAATTGTAAAATAAACAAACTCAACAAGTGACATCATGACGTGACACATAAGGGAGATATCAAAAAAATTAACTTTATTTTACTAAATATGTGTGAATTAAAAACGGATTACTTATTATGTACTTTGAAAAAACGTCATAAATTAAGAATCATTACGCGGTTTTACTGCTAATATAATATAATATCTTGATTATCTTTAAATCTTTTTAAGCCACTTAGTGTCTTACAGAAATTAACTTAATTTGACGTGTAGCTTGCCCCCTTAAAGTTAACGAAAATCAAAAATAACACGGTGTATAAATTCTGTCCAATAATTTGTCTGTTATAATAAATAAAATAAATATCACGGGACAATTCACACCAATTGACCTAGTCCCAAAGTAAGCTTAGCAAAGCTTGTGTTATAACTTATAACTTTTAATACTTTCATTCACCACACTATCTCTCCAGAAACAAAACACCTATACAGCGTGCATGGACCTATAGCTATTTAGTTAATAGTTTCCAGTAACTGGCACATCGAATTATCTTCACTGACTTTTACTGTTAATGTGTTAAGCAATTATTGGAAACGTGTCAGTAAGTCCTCTGCGCGTGCGCTTGGGCAACGCAGGAGCGATGTGACAAAACACATCTATCACTAACCGCTGATCCACTGACCGGTGCTGCGTTCACTGCTGACATTTGAGTCAAGTCGGCAAGTTGAACTTATCACTTTAAATTTTTGCTGTCTGCTAACGTAAGTTGTTAGCTGAAGACCTCACTATGAAAATCGACGTTCATTAAGTTATGAACAAACATTTGTAAATGCATTTAGTTAACTTGATGTGACAGTATGTCGATGTAACCTAGAGATTATGGCTATTAGCGACAGCCGACAGACTATATCAATAGCTATCAAAAATGCAATGCCAACATTTTTTGATATCAAAGAATGTGGTCACTTTTTAAATATGAAATAAATATACAAAACATTGTCAATCCTCTTCTACATTATGTGCAGTGACACCTAACGCATTCCTTACATAGCACCTATGAGCTACGCACATAAAAATAAAAAAGGAAACCTCGTCAATAAATAAAACGCCTAGCTAATTATATATTTTCCCACTATCTTCTTGTGCTAATTGCCATTGAACTACTTGTACGTACTGTGCAATACAATGACTCTTTATTGAACAACATACTTAATTATCAATACAAAAAAAACCGCCGACAAAGTAAAAGCCGAGTCATAAATATCACAACTAGTCATAAATTACTCGTACCAACCGACTCCCTAGTCAAGCAACCGGTCAAGTGCACAGACAAGTAGAACGTCATCTAAACACTGCCCCGATCAGTCCACCGTCGACTGCGCTCAAGCCACACATCAATTGCGGCCCGCTATAAATTGATTGCCCCGCAACTCTAATGGTCCCGTTTGTTACGAGTACCTTCGGTGTCACTGTATTGTTTTGTATACAAATTGTTGGGCTGATTGATTAATCCATCACGCAGACGCAGATGGAAAGTTCTTAGAGTAGAAGTCAAAAACACAACATGCTTAATATGTTTGTGTTACTTGTGGATGTAGTTTTGTCCGTCCGGTCATCTTAGGGACACGAAAACGGCAAAATTCGATTGAAACAAATAGCTTTACCTATGTCCACGCAATAATTGCTGAAAAGGTAGGGTTCGACTCAGATCGGCTCGGCCGACGCCTACCGCCTTTTTAACCGACGCCTACCGTAATTTAATAGTAATAGGTAACTCCGATATATTTAGTAGGTAACTCGTGCATTTGCTCTTGAAAATCATCATTTGGTGAAGTGAAACTGATGATGAAGACCACATTTGACCGACGAAGCGACTACTCAATAGCAAGTACGTCACGGGTGGAATTTCAATTACTTTAACACAGTTGCTAAGCAATTTAAGCTCATCGTAATGCATATGGTGAAATGAAACTGGTGATGGTTTCGGCAAAAGCAATTTTTCGTAAAAGGTGACGAGTAGTTGACATTAAACTATTGTAAATTAGATTATTTATACATTAAAAGGCGTTAAAAAACATATAATAAAAAATTAAACCGACTACAAAACCATGAAAGTATTTTTCTACCAGTCTGAAGTCGGTGCCTAAGCACGAACCAGCAGGAGTGATTGAAGCCCAATATATTATATTTAGTTTGTAGGTGAGGTAGACGGCTATAGGTCAACTCCTAAATTGAGCGAAATTGAGGAAAATCCTGACACGAACGTCAACTTTAGAGCGCGTCAGAAAATGTCTTCCTCCTGATAGGGCTTAAAATTTATACAAATACCGATATATACTCAGCGGCACAAAATTTGGCCCACTTTACGTACAAAATTGCCTACTACTGCATACATTTGAGGGCCACATTCTTTGCCGCTCAGTATATGTCCGTGATAATTGCAACCAGTTTCAAACCCTGGTTCTTCATATAGTGCTGGCTAACCCTCCTGATATCGAGCCCGAGCAATATTGTTCAAACACGTTCAAACGTAAAGATCCCAACTCAATCTAGTAGATAAGACAAAAGATACCTTTCATGAATGGCAGACCTTGTCGGTTGCAACACGCAGTATAAATCTTAATGATCCTCGAAACAACTATTTAGACCATATTGTAGTCGATCCATGAGCTGTATGTCAAATTAAAACGATATTATTCAAGATTACGTAATATTTATAACAGAAATTACTTTTCTGCGGGAGCGGTTGTCTAAAGAACTGTTTTTGAAACATTTATATTTAGTGTGAAAAATTTAAGTCTGTTAGTGTGTGACAAGACAATATTTAACGAGAAGACCTTAATTCAAGTCGAGCCAATCAACTTTCTATGTAACAATACCGCCTCAGCTTGTCATATCTAGGTGATGTATCCCACGCTTAAGGCCTAAATGCAGATCTACCAAAGTTTATGAGAATTACAATCATTAGTTTCGTATCGTGGAAAACTCCAGAACCCTGGACATCACATTTATAAGATGTTTAAAACTTAAAAGAAAATCAATTATGTACATACCTACTACTTGTCAAGATTATAATAAGCTCCGTATGTATATGCATGAGTTTCTGAATAAGATTTAAAGCATTCTTCACGACAAGCTTTTGTAGTATCATTTTAAATTAAATTTGGCATACAAAACAATACCCAAGGAGCCTTCAAGACTGCTTGAGGCAAATTTAACCGTTCCACGGATTAATCTTTTTAAAAAGTCTCGTTTAATCTTACAGTTTTGTTTTGTTTTTTCTGACATATTGTAGTGAAGTACCTAATAGGATTACAATAGTACCTACAGTTTTTTTGATGAAGATCTTTAAAACGTCGTTTAAGAAAGTTCTTGATCCGTTGTCGTCCTCCATAAGCTCTTTTGCTTCCCTAGTATGATAAAAAAGGACTGACCATTCATTTTTTTAAATAAATTGGTACTGAAAATTTTACAAAGGCACACAAAAGAATATATCAAGATATTATATAATGTGTAATCTCATTAAAACATAAATGTGAAATGAGAGCCAAGTTCAATATTATGATATGCCTTAATTGTTGACTTTAACGACAAAAAAAAATGAGATCTATATGAGTTCCAAGTGCAATGGTCAGTCCTGAAATTTATTTATAACAATATAAAATATTTTATAACAACTTAAAGTATAATTTCTTCTTATGACATAGGATAATATATTGAAGCCTAAGGTCTGACTTGGCTAGTTCTCATATACGAATTATATTATAGCCTTCGCAATTTATTTATTATTTATGAGGGGGTCAAAAGTGGCTCCAAACGGTTCGGGTAAAATTACACACTGTGCTGCTCGCCAGTTCTGTTAGCTTGAACTGTCTAGATTAAATTATTATTAGATAAAAGGGTGGTAGTCTTCTGTGAGCCATCATCGTTAGTTAGGTATAAATATTGAAAGCGCGCTTATAAAAATAACTACCTCAACAATACCGCGCAACTAATTAAACTTTCTTCACAGTTACGTTAAGTATTCGTAGTAAACAAAAACGCTACGAGTTAGTGGGGCAACGGGTAGTGAGAATGGGAACCGAAGTGGCCCAATAACGAGATCAACCGCCATTGTATTCATATTGTGCGGTTTAATTGTTCTACAAGAACCGGAACACCTACGTATAGAGTAGACTAGTTAGGCGCGAAAACTCGACTTTAGTTGACGGTAAAGTCGCGCAACAAAAAATATTGAAGCTAGTTCGGTAGGAGTCATTTAGTATAGTGGCGTTGCCACTTTAAAATAATTGATTATGTAAAATTTCGCAGTTGTATTTGTTGTTCATAACAGTAACTATAAACGGTCCTATAAACAATTTAAAAATATTCTGCATAAGTGGCTCTTAGAAAGGGGATTTTATAACTTAAATGATTTTTTTGACCATAACTAACTTTGTGACATATTAATGAATATATTAGGTACCTAGCTGATTGTAATTAATTCCTGTGTAACTAGAATAAAAGTTTGACATGATTGTTTTATTATTATAATTGCCTACTAGTATATAATCATAATTAATTTTCTTTATTTTGTTAAATTTAAATATAGTGATAATGTTAATATTTTGCATGCTATTTCAAACTTAATAAGGAGCACGTATATTTTGCGACAACACCTGTAAATCAACCCTTTTTCTAGCAGAATAAACTATTTCATTTCATTTCATATTTCATTTCTGAAAGACCATAACACGCTGTACTACTTAATTGGCTTTAGTGATGGACCTATTCCTTCTTTTTTATTACGACTAGACAATCAATAAAAAATGGTATAGAACTGTTGGAGTGTAGAAAAACTTGACTTTACTATCTTCGTACACCGATGCAACACTGAACCATTTTATCCCAACCCGGCCCCCGCCTACTATCAAACTTATATATAATCCATTAATACTTACTTTTTTTATTGCTATTTAAATCTAATCATCACGTAATAAAACGTGTTCCAATATACATACATATAAATATGAATTCTGTCAGTATTTCTAAGTAAAACATGTCCCTTGATCGTTTCGCAATCAAAACGATTTAGGTGCTGGCTGGCAAATACATATCGCAGAAGTTAAATCATGTTTCCCTTTAAATCAGGAATAGAAGAGGGTAAATATAATTCAAACCAACAGAAAGTGTGCCCATTAAATGTGTGTGTTTATTTTTCTTAAACGAGAAAAAATTACTTATTCAAAGAAGATTGTGATGCTATCAATAGCCACGTCTATCGTCATATCTGTCGTCGGAGCTGTCTAGGTACTCAAAAATATCTATACAATGACGGCGGTACAAACGCCCGAATATTCACTCAGTCGCGTTTAGTTATTTATTAACATTTAGACAACTCTAATACATTGTAATGTACACTGCTACTGTTACTATGACTATTGAATATGGATAAAAATCTTGTTCTTTAGCATATAGGTACCTACCTAACCTATGTACCAAGAAATCATTCCGACCTTTCCGTTGTCTTATCTTATTATTGTGTCGAAACCTAGCTTCATTTATTTCTTTTTCCCAACCGTACCGATAAGGAACAAGGCAATCTCGCAGGATTTTAAAACCTCAATATAGGTAAGGCGTGATCCCGAGGGAGTCATCGTAACCTGGATACGGCCCGGATTCAGAATATTTCTCGCCGAATTTCCATATTTCACTGAGCTGATATTACTGAAGCCGAGGTGTCGCCAATATCAAGTTTCTTTACTTAAAGAGGATGAAAAATGTATGTTGGCAAAGCAGATTCAATATTGCTACTATCAAATCAATAAAATGATGGTAAGTTCCAAAATATGAAGTGGATCTAAAATAATGTTGAAAAAGAGAGTCAGTTTCCTAATTAAGTGATAAAGTTTAAGTATAACTGAACGAAGAATTCTTTTTACTTATCCATAAGCCTTTCAGTACTGATTTAAGCACTACAATAATTAACATTTATTAGGTACCAAGATATATCATTGTCCAATTATTGTGCCAGCTGACTTCAAAGCGAACGCATTAATTTATAAAACTGATCGTATTTTCTCTGACCATAATAGGAAACAGACAACATAGTTGCTAAAGGCGATCAGTCCAACTGACATGAAGGAATGACGTCCTAATTTCAAAGAGCAATGCTTTCCCAGTTCCATCAATATGAACAGCTATGGTCATTTATTAGATGCAACATTTTAACATTTTCCAAGTTTGTTATATCTCAATCACGTTACGCCACCTATGTATTAATCTCAGTAAATTTTAGTTTAATATTCTTATTTTTTTCTTATTTACACTCGATTAATTTTTTAGTTCCTAGTAGTAGTTTCTTGTAGGTCTACCCGGATTGCTACCACCATCTTGCTCGCTAATCCCGCCGTGAAGCAGTAGTGCTTGCACTGTTGTGTTTCGGCGTGGAGAGTAAGACAGCCGGTGAAATTACTGGCACTTGAGGTATCCCATCTCAGGCCTCTAGGTTGGCAACGCATCTGCAATACCCCTGGTGTTGCAGATGTTCATGGGCGGTGGTGATCTCTTACCAACAGGAGACTCACTTGCTCGTTTGCCATCCACTCGAATAAATAAAGTTTAAATTGAAATAATCATGATTTAAGATATATATCTATTGATTGATCCAAGTCTACTGTGCAGTAATCCATATTATATCATTGTCCTACCCCCATTAATACATATATATATTTACTACAAAATATATGTGTCACACAGACGGTGGTGCAAAGTATAATGAAGAAACAAAGCATAGTAGTGTAGTTCATTTAACTAATACTTGTTTATAATAGAGACGTCCCAATGAACACTCCCTAGGGCATACCAATTGTATCAGCGTTCATAGCTGCAAAATGTTTATCAAAATTTAAATGCTCATTTTATTACTAAATTATAATACGACTAATGGTAAAACGCATTTACTTTGATAAAGACAGATGACTGTAACTCTAGGTTAACTAACTTTGTTATTATGAATGCCTTATCCTGTTCACATTTAGTTCTACCCACTGCTGGTAAAAGCGTTGCAAATTGTAACCTGAAGGGTTTTGACGTGCATCATCTATCAATGCGCATCGCCAATCTTCACTTTGCAGTCGTTTGTTATCGCAGACCTTATGCCCTTTGCTGTCTGTGGTCTGGACTAATTGCAGTTTTGTCACCAATACCTAATTGCGTCTGATAGGGATATAAAATGATTTCATTTGTTTGTTTATTATCATCTTGACCTACATCGTCAATAATAACTATGTATTTTCTTTGAGAGCCTTATTAGAGCGTTGGATACGTAAATTTGCCATAAACCGGTATTTATAACCGAAACAAAACCAAACTTTTCGAACAGAACCGAAACTTTTATTTTAACTTTTGTACTGTTTCTAGCTTTCGCCCTAAAAATTGATATGAATGAATGAAGAAAGTGAATCGATGTAGACGAATTGCTTATCCATGAAAAATAAGCATATAGTGGATAGTTTCCGCGCTGAAATCGAAACCAAACTGAAACTCCAATTTGACGCCGAAACCGAATATTATGGTCGAACACTAAAAAAAAAGTTTAAAAATTCTAGTGTAGTTTGCTCTGAA
Organism: Choristoneura fumiferana; assembly: GCF_025370935.1. NCBI lineage: Eukaryota > Metazoa > Arthropoda > Insecta > Lepidoptera > Tortricidae > Choristoneura > Choristoneura fumiferana. The sequence goes on from NC_133473.1 coordinate 4,340,493, forward strand.
ACTCCCGCAAAAAACTTTAAAACTATTTTATGCACCCAGTTTACATTTCCACGTCGAAGTGGCCGTTAGACTCCCACCTGGGAATACTGCATTGCCATTAGCACAGCAATTAAAGCCGACACTGATTAACGGCTACGGATTTTTCTTACGTTATTCATTAGGTTTTTTAGGGTTCTATAAATGCTGACCTTTTATAGAAGTGCAGGGTTATTATGATTAAAGCTGAACATGAAGACGTTTAGTTTACCCGTTGCTAAGTACATCTTGGTCACATTAGGTAAATGGTACGTAATAAAAATAGTGCATGTACAGTCACCTAATATCTGGCACAATAAAGCGCTCATAAATATCTGATACGACTCTATTTCTAGGCTCGGTAGGACGTGTCAGATATTTTTGCACTCTCCGTTGTGGATATTAATGCAGGCTACAACATGGTGAGGTAGCGATAAATTATAAGTAGAAAACAAAGAGTAAATTTTAGTCAGCTGTTCTAGTCGAATGTGTTTCAAGCTAGTAATCATTGATTTTGATTTTTCTTTACTTTTTGTTTATCTACCTACTTTTTGTAATTTTATTTCAATATTCTAACAGGTGAGACTTCAGCTACCTAATACAGCTTTGTGTGCCTTTGTCAAACTATTTTTTTCTTCAAGAATCCAATGCAGTGTTACTCATTTAGCATTCACGGAACCCTACTCATCCTACGTTCGTGAATGTACTTACTAAATAAACATTTTCTTCAAAACAGTGATTTAGTAGACTGCTCGCTTAATTAGTAATCGATTACTAAGATGATTTATAACGCATAATGCAACGCGTTAGCAGTAATAACTCTGTTGAAAGCCCAACAATAAATTGATGCAAGTTTTAATATAATTCAGATGATGGATAATCTTCGTGCAATGTTGCGTGTATGAATATTACCTACAAGAGTGGGTTTCATTTCATGTATCTTGTAGGTATACAAGAGCAAATGACAAAAAAGTGCCACGGACAAAATATATACATCTTCAATGTTCGTTTTTTCGTCTGCCGTAGAAACAGTATTTATAACCACTATTTTTGCGGAGTAACGTTTTTAAGAAATACTTAAAGATATCTGCCTTAATGAACGCTTGCGTCTAAATGAACATACTTATCAAGAACTTAATAACTTTAAATAAATCACTTTATAAATCGTATGCATGACTTAATACCCCTTCGATAAGCTCTCAGTATCTTGCATGACAGCATTTCGTAAGTAAATAATAACGTAAATATGAACTCATAATATGATATTCACGTAATTAGATAGCCGACATGACCCAGCTTTTTAAGCTCAAACACAGCATAAACAAAAAAAGTTCTACTAATAGGGATAAAACTAAGAATAGTGAACCAGAAAACGTATTGAACTTAGCTAATTTTGTCTTTTTATAATAAACTTATCAACGATTGACTCCATTATATTCCTAGTTCCTAATCTACTCCTTACCTGATGGAAATCAATCACAGATGAGGCCGAATGAGTAACTCACTGATGCAACCCTCTAGCCTTGAAGAATCAAATTCTAAAGTTATATTTTTGGTTACAGGAGCTGAAAGAAAGCTTCAACTATGGCCTGTTCTGCCCGCCAGTCAATGGAAAGGCGGGGAAGTTCCTCGACGAGGAGCGGCGACTCGGCGACTACCCCTTCAACGGCCCTGTTGGATACCTTGAGGTAGGTACATTTATCATCAAATTTAACACCATTAAAATAAACAAACGTAGTTATATTTAACGCAGCCGTATAGGTGTTGATATGTTAGGCAAGACAGTGATTTAAAACACGCAGCAAATAAACTACGGTTTTGATAACAGCGAGTTCGCATTCTGCCTGAATTCATCGTTAGGTATGTCAAGATGCCAAGCGTTCATTTCAATAGATGTTAAAAACAAAAGCGTGCTCTGACTTCATCTAAAGACGTTTATATTTTCTTCCAATGATGTTTTTATCTAGCACTGCTGTTGATCACTTAGGCTTAGAAATGTGAGCTTATTGTTCGAATCAATGCCATCGCTAGTCGAAGAGCGGCGTCTGGCTAATGTACACACGGAGTAGCATTTGGCATTTCATTTGAAGAAGTCACTATATTTAACTAGCACAAGCATGTGCCGCAGAATAGGTACTGCAAAAGTATTAATTTTAACCATACTCTGCGCCATATCACGTTGATCAGCTCATCGCAATCTAGCAGTTACACACTGCTCTCACACGCAATCCGTCCCTGTCTCTTTTGCCGCTCATGGCGAGCGAGAGAGAGCCCTGGACATGGGTAACAGTGAGACATGCTTCATGGGCGAGTAGCAATACATGCGGTTTGACGCCACGCTACGGCTCTGCCTCCTTGCCTCTCTCGTGGATTGTGAGACGTTCTGAGTGTAATAATCAAATTTTATTCCAGTTGAAGTACAAGCGGCGCGTGTATAAGATGCTGAAGTTGGATGAGAAGACTCTGAAGGCGCTCCACTCGCGCGCCAACCTGCGCCGCTTCTTAGAGCACGTGGCGCACGCGCAGGTTGACAAGATCACCAAGGCCTGCGCCAAGGGACTCGATCCTAACTTCCACTGTCAAGAGACTGGCGGTACGTACCAATATATACTTTAAGGGCCAAAACCACTAGGTCCTTGATTTTTGTTTTAAATTTTATATGATTCAAAATTCAAAATCAAAATTATTTATTTGTTAAACATAGGTTATCTCAATAGATGTTACATTAGGTGATTAATTGTATCACTATGTCTCGCCATATGGCACACAAATATAACTATAACGACAGCTTTACATGCATCATAATCACAACAAAATAAAAAATACTTAAATAATTCTAAATGCAGTCTAACAAATATTCTTGAACGGAATAATATGCTTTCCCAGCCAGAAAATTATAGAGCGCTACTTTAAATTGTGTAATGTCGCCCAGTTGCAGTATTTTATTCGGTAACTTGTTGTAGACTTTTGGTGCCATTCCATATATGCTTTTGCTGAGGAGCGCTGTTTTACATAGTCTATGGTTAATGAAGTGCTTTATAGAAGATGGCGACGTGCAGTCGGAAAAAATCCATTATGAACGACTAGGTAGGGAGGGCTCATGAGATGCCGGGCTCTCTCTCTCGGGCTAAAAAAACCCGACTGCTCGTCGTCATATACCAATAGATACTAGATAGATACCTATTATAGTTGAGGAAAGTTCCCAGATCGTTGATTCAAATTACTGAAGTAATAAATAGAAGAATTGAAATGTGGCGTGAGCTAAAAGCATGAAACGCTTATCTGGCTAAAAAACTCGCTTGAGTGTTCTCAAAAAGTAGGCATTTTTCAGAAATTGTACTTTGCTTTGACTTTATTGTACTGTCGAGGTGCCTACACAGCAATGTTTATTTGTATGCATGGGCGTCGCCAGGGGGGAGCAGGGACGGGCTGCTAAAAGAGATTCTAAAAAATTTGCCAAATGTAGCAACCAAACCAGTCCTAAGTCTTTGACTTGACTTGCTTGATCGATCATCCCTGTACGTCGAAACCGAAACTCGAATGAATTCACCAATTCCAATAAACACCTACAATTCATAGGTACTTTTCTCATTCTCCATCCATATCAACTTGCCCTCCCCCCTGGGCCATCAGCTGGCGACGCCTTTGTTTTTTGTATGTACGGTATTTTGTATTTGTGTGGCAGTGTGTTTTAGTAGGCATGTTAACAAATTATTAAATGGGCGTCTGATAATACGTTGACCAGCGTTTCATAAGTAGAACACCGGTTTATTTCCACACAAATCTGAAAAAAAACCGACGTGCATCAGTTAAACACCTTTATATTCTAGTAGTGACCTTGCTTGACTCTTTTCCAAGTCGAGTCGAAAGATTTCATTTCTTCTGCGGATTTTCTCATTCTTTTTCTGATAAGTATACTCGTACCTACATACTACTAAGTAGTAAAAACAACTGTTTCACACATGTTTGACACAAATTACACTTCTATTTCCAGCTCTGACACCTCATTCCTTTGTTGGAAAAGTTTTCCCGATCCATTTTACAAAAGATAGAGTTCCTCCAAAGATAGAGGCCATAAATCTTCACGTCTCCAATAAATCTTCGACAATTTACTTAACACATTATACTTATACTAGCATACATCCATTGGTTGTAGAACTGCATGCTTTAAATAAAATGTGTGTGTTCAGCGGCACCTGATAGTTCAGTCTGAATGAAATGTTCCCGATCAAGACTTTCGAGTTGCAACATTTTTTTCATTTTTTTTCTCAATGAGTGAGGCAATTTTTGGTGCTTTTCTTTAGCTATAAGCAAACTGGGATTAGAAAATAATCCCTCAAATATACCCGGCCAGCATAGAACCCAGTCGTGATTAATGCTAAATCGCTAAGTTATCAAAAGCAAAGATGTTCAGTACTTTTATTTGAAGTCGATTTAGTGAAATTGCAGGTGGAGGAATATAACACTTTATTCTTAGATTAAATGACAGTCTTAGCTATTTTCCTGAAATTTATACATTAAAAGCATTTTATAGTTTTCTTAAGCATTGAGATCTGTTATGAGTGATTAAGAGATTGCTTGTAAGGATACCCACTGCCGCCGGCGTAATATACCATGTTTTGTTCCAACGAGTACATATGCTTAATCGACAGCAGCGCACAAGGTGTTATGTATGATTACGTACGTAGCTATTTCTTATCTATTATTCCGCATGCTTCTGCGTTTTATCTAGGGTTAGCAACTTGCTAGGCCTTGTTTCACAAAAAACAAAAGCCTTATTATGTTGTAATTTTTTGTTTATTAGCTTTCTTTTTACCTATTGTAGTTCTTGTTGACTGTTGACATGCGGTACATAGCACAAGTCAATCTTATTACTAAAAATAAATAAGTAAAATTTAATATGAAAGTGTAGCGCCATCTAGTGACCAAATGTGGAAACTAACATTCTTCACTGCGCTATCGAAGCTTCTCAACTCGGACGCCTTAACAACTTACGACATTCTTCCTTCGGACTTCGGTCCCCAGGCATAACACCTGCCTAGAGAGATATCTCTATTGTAGCTCCACAAAAGCACTGCCACTATCACACATTTTCGCAGCAATTCGATCACTGTATTCTTTGAATAACTTAGGTACTTAGGGGCTGTTTCACTATCCATTGATTAGTGTTAACTGACGGTTAAATGTGATGCCGTCTCCGTCTATTCGAACAAAAAAAATAGAGGATGGTGAAACAGCCTCTTAATATATCCTGACAGCCCTGAGTGCGCGAATGCCACACGTGTATAATCCGCGATAGATGGCGTAACCTTGAAAGCCAACCTGCCTGCTGCCTCGATGAATATTCATCCTAATGACGTCGCTTTTCCACTTGTTTAGGCAAATGAATGACGTCATAAATGAGTTTTCTTTCGCCATATTTTCTCAGTTTCTGTAAAATAAATCAGCTAAGCGGTATTAAAAATGCTACATTATTTAAAATGAGTAGACACGTCATATTAATATGTAAGAGAAAACAGTGGAAATTGAAACGTAAACTGTGTAACTGTCACATTACACCATAATGATAACGCAAAATAATTTAAGAGGGTTTATACCTGCTGAGCTGGCAACGTTGCATTTTTGTTAGTTTTTCTCGATTATTCCATAAAAATTGAATGAAAATTAATAATGTTGTCTGATAGAACCCTTCTTAATATATAAGTCAATGTGTCTATTCCAATAATTATTCGTTATAGACTTTTATTTTCTTTAAAAACCGGTCATAAACATTAATTCGTTTTTAAGGAATATAAAAGTCTATCACAAATAATTATTGGAGTAGACACATTAACTTATATATTAAGAAGGGTTCTATCAGACAACATTATTAATTTTTATTTAATTTTTATGGAATAATCGAGAAAAACTAACAAAAATGCAATGTTGCCAGCTCAGCAGGTATAAACGCTCTTAAAAACCTAGTGAATAATGTAAATAAATTCGTATTTATCGCGCTTTCTCAATTAGCTTGAGCTATATGTTCACCACCTCTTTCCGTCAAAAGGTAGTGGATAAGGGCAAAAAGAGATAGCAAATGCGATAGCGAGCGCCTCTGGTTCAGTTTGGCTATAGTTTGTTATGTATTACAATTTGTAGAGCGATAACTAGCGAATGTCGGTCGCTGTGGTATTACTTATTTGGTCCACTGCCAAGCGCCATTCAGATATGCGAAGATATATAATTCGAGGAATTTGGATATTTCCAAATTTATGTACCGACTATTATGCCTCATTTCGCTACAATTTAACAAAAATAGGTACTCTACTTGAGATCCATTTCTGAGTAGCTGTAGTTACGTTAGTAAAATATAAAATAATTAATGGTTTAAACTATGGCCTCTCAAGCAGAGGATCGCAGGTACAAATCGGTGCTCGCAACTCTGAGTTATTCAAAACTCCTGTGCATTTCTTATCTGTCTATGTATGTATACTTCTTGTCTTTCGCATTACTAGTCATCTCATAGGGTGTGGTAATATACACCCTAATGGCAATTGCACGAGGGCTTAAATTATCAGGTCATACATTCCAGGTTGACAATTACTGATCGTACTTTAACCGCACCATCTCATGTAATCATGTATGTTTCCAGAAACCCCTCTAACTATCGCCGCCGGCCTAAAGTCTCCAGGCAAAGTGCTAATAGCCCTAGTGAACGGTGGAGCCCTATTGGACTACCGCACCAAAGACGGCAGCACTGCGATGCATCGGGCAATCGAAAAGAATTCACTAGAAGCCGTCAAAACTTTACTAGAACTTGGAGCATCGCCTAACTATAAAGATGGGAAAGGACTGACTCCGTTGTATTTGTCTGTGACGAACAAAACGGACCCGCTGCTTTGCGAGACGCTCTTGCATGACCATGCCACGATCGGTGCTACGGATCTGCAAGGGTGGCAGGAGGTGCATCAGGCAAGTTCAATTTGATACACGGAGAATCATATTTAAGGCACTGTTCACATTATTCCAGTGAAACCGTTCCAGTAGAATGACATTGCGTGGCCGTGATGTTAAGAGCGTTTATACCTGCTGAGCTGGCAACGTTGCATTTTTGTTAGTTTTACTCGATTATTCCATAAAAATTGAATGAAAATTAAAAATGTGGTCTGATAGGACTCTTTCTTAATACATAAGTTAATGTGTATACTCCAATAATTATTCGTGATAGAGTTTTATTCTCTTTAAAAACCGTTAATAAACATTTGTTCGTTTATAAAGAATATGAAAGTAAGTACTATAAACGCTCTTAACTAGCTACAATAGATCGAACCAGCAGCGCAGTGTTATTCTACTGGAATGGTTTTACTGGAATAGTGTGAACAGGGCCTAACACGCACAAGTCATTGAGAAAGCAAGTATTCTTATTCCAAAGTTTAAAAGTTAGCTATTTAACTAACGCACACTGGCAAAATTGTCCTATAATGAACAGAACAATGTTTAAAAAATTATAAATACGGAAGTTTGTAAGTACATATGTTTGTTTGTTTGTTACCTCTTCACGTCTAAATTGCTGAACGGATTTAGATTAAATTCGGTATATATAGTTTGAGTCCCGGGAAAGAACGTTGGATAGTTTTTATCCCGGAAAATTGCATTTTTCCTGCGGGATAGCGATAAGAGAATTCTACGCGGGCGAAGTCGCGGGCAACGGCTAGTATGACAATATTTTGGAATAGCACTATCCCACTAAGACCGGTGTTTACCCCCCTAAGCTAACCTAACCTGTCCTAAAGTTATCATAAGTACCTACCTTTATCAAACGATCACTATTTGCAGGTGGTAGGACCTTGTGCAAGGTCCGCCGGGATTGCTACCACCATCTTGCTTGCTAATCCTGCCGTGAAGCAGCAGAGCTTGCACTGCTGTGTTTCGGCGTGGAGAGTAAGACAGCCGGTGAAATTACTGGCACTTGAGGTATCCCATCTTAGGTCTCTAGGTTGGCAACGCATCTGCAATCCCCCTGGTGTTGCAGGTATCTATGGGCGGTGGTGATCTCTTACCATCATGAGACCCACTTGCTCGTTTGCCACACAGTCGAATAAAAAAATAAATAAAAAACTAACATGCTAAAAATAAAACACTGCCTCATACCGCAACCTACGCTCTCATTCAAACCACCTTAACGCTTGAAAACCTAACCAAACCTGAAACATCAAAATTCCAGGCCTGCCGCAACGGCCTAGTCCAGCACTTGGACCACTTGCTCTTCTACGGGGCGGATATGAACGGCCGCAACGCTTCGGGGAACACTCCCCTCCACGTGTGCGCGGTCAACGCGCAAGACTCCTGCGCACGGCAACTCCTGTTCAGAGGGTGCGATAAGGAGGCCCTGAACTTTGCCAACCAGACACCCTATCAGGTAAATAACTATAAAAAATATGAATAAACATAGAAAAAGGGATATGGGAAAAATTTCGAAGTCAGCTGTGAAAGCAATTTTTTTATAAGTCTTTATCATATTAATAGTTATTATGTAATAAAATAATAATTTTGTCTATACCAGCGTGCATTACAAGCTATCGAGCATTGTTTGTCATTTAGACATATAAGGTTGATTGAAATATTCAATTTATTGCGTACTTGAAAAAACTTTTATTGATCGTTTTGTTGTCACATCTCTGAATTATGATATACAAAAGCTAATTACTAATTATAAAAAATAATTTAACTATTGTTAAAATGTATTAGATGTGTAACAAACAACTGTTAATTAAACTTATTTAACTATTCCAGGTGGCAGTGATAGCCGGAAATCTGGAGTTGGCAGAAGTCATCAAAAAGTATAAATCGGATGAAGTCGGTAAGTTCTTACTTCCATTCTATCCGCATGGCTTTCGCTGGCGCTTTTTATTTTAATAATTACTTAGGAACTATTATTAATGTTTAACTATGGAATACTAAAAAGTAAACAGAAATAATTTCTTAAGTATGTTAATAGTTGAATAGAACTTTATAATTTTTAACGACCACTAACAACTTTTTTGTCTAATTATTGTTCCTTTTATTCAAATATTTAGATAGTCTAAAGGTTTAAATAGTAAGAATAGAAATTCGAAGTTTATCTAACGCTTTGGCTGATGCTTCGGTGCTAAAAAATGTGAATATTGACCATTTTCTCATTTTATCTTAACTAACTACTTATTGCATGATATCATTCTCTATATATCTTTTCTATTTATACATAGTTCCATTGCGTATCATAATGGTGATGGTTGTAAACAATAAATGGCATAGGTATTTTATTATGTAATAAATGTAATGTAACAGTATTAACTATTAAAACATACATATTTTATACGAATCAGTGTATTTATTGTTGGTAAGTATTATAATATGGGTACAATAATTATGTTTTGTATTATTTATATGTAGATGATTTTGGTAGTTGGTATTTAATTTAAGGCACGATTTTTTTAATATTTTATACCCCCTTTTAGTTAAGTATATCTAAACACGATAATTTATTTTATATATTTTTTTCCTTCAAGACTAAGCCTGTGAAAAAGAGCTAAATTTAAATAAGTTTCATTCCTCCTACCTATTTGCATATTTAATTTATTCACTGTTAATTAAATTTTGAAGAGACCTATGTAAGAGTCTTTTTAAGTCAAAATGGACTCGAGCAAAAATGGTATCTAAAATATCTCTGCAGAGAGTTTGAGCTGATGGTGATTTTAAATATAAATAACGGACTATAGTCTTGAGCTCTATGCGGGGTCGATCTCCTGCCACTGTATTGTTATTCCACTTCAACTAAGTTTCCCTTTATTTATTGTTTCTCGCACATATTTTTACGTCGTGTTGGGTTGTTAACGGTGTCTTGCAGTGCCGTTCCGCGGGCCGCCGCGCTACAACCCGCGCCGGCGCTCGGCGGCCTGGGGCGGCTGGTGGGGCGCTGGGGACCGCTCCTCCCTCGCCTCCTCCACGAGGATCCCAGCGGAACTAGACGCTCTCCTCCGCCGCCCCGCCGCCGCCTCCCCCTGCAGCGAACGCCCCTTCTCTTCCGCCTCGTCAAGCATCAGCGACGCCTCCCATCCGTCCCACGAAGATGACGCCAGCATCCTCACAGGTACTTAACAACCATCACCATGCACAATCATCTGCATGTTCTATGTGTCTCTATGTTAGATCACGGCTTCCGGCTTTCGAGTTTCCCTCTAGCTTTAGTTTAGGTATAAGTTTTTCAAGTTCAATGCTGATTTCGTAATGGCTTATTAAAAATTTTAATTGCCTCACCGCGTCAATGTTGACTCAAGTGTGGATGTCGAAAAGAAAAAGTTAAACAACAAAATGAGTCAGTAGCAGTCGTGTTTCGAACTGTGTTACGAGAGCTAGCTCCCGAAAATGACCATCGTTTGAGCACCTGCGACGAGCACGAGGGGTTGCCAATTCCAACGCACTACCCCCCGAATATTCCAAATTCGATAGACGTAAGGTTTGAGCGCGGTGTCAACAGATAAGAGCGCGGGCGACATTAGCGACATCATTTCGGACTCGAGCGGGGTGGGGACGAGCAACTCGGACACCACCACGTGTTCGCTGCAGGGCGCCGGGGCCACCGTCGTGTGTCTGCAGCCCTACGAGCCTGCGCAATCCGGACATCTCCGGCTCAACCAGGGAGACATCATTGAAGGTACGTGTCACCCCCTGGTGATTACCCCCTAATCGGTCAAACAAAAGTCCTCATAGGTTATTGTTACTATTTAGGTAATGTCTTGTCTTTGGCATTCGACCACTAATTCATAATCACCATAACAAAACGATTCAGATACATTGCGAATCATATTAATTTTATCATATGGGTAATGTCCTCACTACTAATCGAATTGTGCGTGTTATAATAACTAAACATAGGTACTTACCTAATTTAGTTCAATAAAATACTGCGGTAGTTACGTACACTACACAGAAGCAGCAAAAATTATTAAGCAATGTGTTGGGAGAAGCACTTTTTAATATTTTTTTCCAAACCTCTATCGCATATTTTTACTTGCCGAACACCATTGAGGCTTAGTGCACTTACACGCTCATTCTGAGCGCTTGATGTTGCAAACACTGCTCTTTTTTGGGACATTTGTGTCATACACTTTATTGACAATATTTCGCACACTTGATCCCACTTACAGAATGGTATAGTTTCATGCATACTGCATATTACATGCGAATAACTAGCCATTTGTAGAATTGGCAGTTGAATAAAAATTTCAGTATGTACTTAACTAAATTACCATTGGTATTTCCAAAAATTGAATTTTTTGTACATTTTCTTCATTAAGATTTAGCGGTTGATATTTCAAATTCTTATGTGCGTAAACATCCTCATCTCGTGGGAATATCAAAATAAAAAGTAGCTATTCTAGCGTAAAAGTGTAACAAAAGTATACTTATATCAATTTTCTCATTTAGGTATAATACATCCATCAAAACTACCTATAGGATTAGTTTTTATCCCTAGACGGTTTCGTAGATAATAGACAAGCAGTAGGTACTAACTCTAGGAACTCTCTTCATTGTCAGGAAGCCATCTAGTTTGGCGCCTGAGTGTTATCTTCGTCACTAAACACATATACCTAGTCTATAAACGTGACGGTTTCCAGTGACTGGTGCAACAGACGACGGCCTACTGGAGGGCACCGTGCGAGGCTCGGGCGCTTCTGGCCTCTTTCCCACCCAGTGCGTACAAGAAGTGCGGCTGAGACAGAACAACGCGCATTTACATCAGGTAACTATTTAATTTGAGTAGTTTATGATTGAACGTCTTAAGCAGCAGTTGTAGCAAAATCAAAACGTTTTTTCTGTAGGTAAGCCTATTGCATGTCATAACATTGAAGACCTGGGACATAATTTGATGCCGTAAATAAGTCCATCGATCTGTCTGGCCGGTATGGTAATAAATTAAGTTTATGTCTTCAATGTTATGACGTACAAATGAAAACAAAGTCATACTTTTTGTCTAGTAAGTCTAAGAAAAGCGCTTATTACAAGGTCAATATAAGTTTTACCACCAGCTTCAAGATGAAACGTCATTTTTTGACAAGTAGGGTTAGTAAAGTCACTTCAAACTCTCTGAGCCTTGACAATTTTACATGAATTTTTTTTTTAGAATAAGTTTAATACCAGCTTCAATCGAAACACTTGTTTTTTACATTTTAACAAACTTTGGCAAACGAGCAAGTGGGTCTCCTGATCGTAAGAGATCACCACCGCCCATAAACATCTGCAACACCAGGGGTATTGCAGATGCGTTGCCAACCTAGAGGCCTAAGATGGGATACCTCAAGTGCCAGTAATTTCACCGGCTGTCTTACCCTCCACGCCGAAACACAACAGTGCAAGTCCTACCACCTGCACATGCACTGTACACTGCACATTAATCGAACAAAATTAACAGAGCCGCCATCATAGGTACAAAGGTAATCATCGCAGCGGCATCATAGATATGTCAAAGATAGCAAGAATTTAGCAGAGAGAGGGTGAACAGGAGGAGGTATTATTTGATAAAATGTGTAATAATTTCAGGTGTTAGCAGCAGGCCCGATCCATCATTCGCGCGTGAACGGGCGCCGCGAGATGGCTCTGAGCAAAACGTACAGCGCGACCGCGCCGAGGATAAAGAAAACGTGAGTATTATAATGTCACAGGGTCGCGAAGAGAGATATATATTACGCGTTAACTGTAACTCAAATTGAAACCGCGAACCAACGGTTAAGTAGTATCATTGGCGTATCTAGGGTTACTTTTCAGGGGGGGGGCCTGGCCTGGATTTTTGTGTGAAGATATCGGTATTGTAGCCCACCCGGCCGCCCCTCTATCCCCAGCCCCGAGTAGTATCGAAATGCAAGGAACTGTAGCGACTCCCGTAGCGATCCCGTAGCGTGCAGCGATCTAGACCATTCATGCACCAATGTAGGGAGAAATAACAGAACTTAACTCTAACCGCACGTTGGACTATTACAATTTTTAACCATGAACCGTGGAAGCGGTCGGGGAAGAACTTCTAAAATTGTCATGCTTCGAAATTGCATTTATGCTTTTCTTGTCAACCAGTCTTCATCTCATTGGTAGTCTTCCTATTGTGTCACGTGCTGACATTGAGTACAAATAACCATTCAACCAGTCCTCGGGTAGTCATCCATTCAACTGTGATTCAGATCTAAACAATAATTTTGTCAATAAACAAACAAAATATTAGACCATTGCATTATGTCGCATTATGTATTCGTATAGATGCCGATGCTAGCGACAGCAGCACCTAATGTTTCTAATGTCCAGGTTAAAACGTGTGTTAAAAAGTTTTGTGAAGTGGAAAAAATGTTATCCAGAAGTATCCGCGAAATATTTGGGAAAATATTTGTCGGTTCAAAATGTTATTCTCGTTGCTGGTAATTCTATCATTTTTACTTTTGGTTGAGTTGTTGTATTTGCTGTTTGTGTTTTGGTTGCATTGTTACACCCATAAGACGGGCTAAACTGAAATAATATGTGTTATAACTTATAAGCCAGTAAGTCTATCTTTAATTATAAAATTAAATCTAGATTTATTCGTTAAACTTGGTTTAAGCGTGACAGTTCCATACAGTTTGACATTACTACGTTTTTTTTCTACCATGCGATTTAGCTCGTTGAAGTGGCAATGGGCAGGCCCGGAAAACGGATGGCCGTTGGGGCCGAAAAGTTCTCAAATCTTCATTGCGGATAATAGGCAACCGTAGGTTTGCAGGAGGTAGGACCTAGTGCAAGGTCCGCCCGGATTGCTACCACCATCTTGCTCGCTAATCCTGCCGTGAAGCAGCAGTGCCGGTGAAAAAACTGGCACTTGGGGTATCCCATCTTAGGCCTCTAGGTTGGCAACTCATCTGCAATCCCCCTGGTGTTGCAGGTGTCTATGGGCGGTGGTGATCTCTTACCATCAGGCACAGAGTACATATATCATCAGGAGACCCTCTTGCTCGTTTGCCATCCAGTCGAATAAAAAAAAAAGTACCTCCACCAACGAGATAGACGGATGAACTGAATAAAGTCGCGGGTTCACGGTGGATGCAGGCCGCTTCCAGCCGAAGCAACAGGGGGTTCATGGGGGAGGCCTATGTCTAACAGTGAACGTCCTAAGGCTGATATACTCGTATGATGATGGTGAAGTGGTTATAATAGTCTGTTCTGTGAGCTTACTCTATTGGTGCTTTTCAGTTTTCACTGACGTGCATTATAAAATTACCTCTTATTCTAGCTACGGCAACATAGAGACTCGTACAGTAGTGCTGCACCGCGCACGTCGCGGCTTCGGGTTCGTGCTGCGCGGGGCCAAAGCTTCATCCCCACTGATGGAGCTTAGGCCTTCGGAGCGCTGTCCCGGGCTGCAGTATCTGGACGACGTGGATGCCGGTGGCGTGGCGGACCGGGCCGGCTTGAGGAAGGGAGACTTCTTAGTTGCTGTGAGTTGCAATTGCATTATACTTAACTATTATAAGGTTCGTTTGGATATTCGCCGAAGAACTAAAGTCCCCGACATAGCTTGAAGAATATGCAAGTTGAAGTGAACAGATAACCTTTGGGGGAAAAAATAACTTAAGTGGTGGAACCGGTCGATGCAAGTGGCAAGTTGCCGTTCATTGTAGTGTTCAGCAGTGGATGTCTTGATGGTGATGGTGAAGATTCGTTGTCTTCAGTCAGATGGTGTTGAGATCTTAGCTCCATTTGTGAATGATAAAGCAGAACGTGATTGGAACTAGTTTGACGTGAGAAACGAGGACGGCCTTTTTAAAGCTTCGACTTTGCTTCAGCTTTTCCATTGATACGCATTAATTTTATTGTTGATACGAAGGACTCAGCAAGCGGAGAAGTTATTTAAAAAATATTTTAGTTTGAAACTGCTTTTAATTACAAATGTCAAGTTGTGACAAATAGTGCACTAAGTGCCATTTATAAACCTTGAAACCATTAATTTAATAGTTAAGTATTATGGAGAAATATCAGAAATTTTAAATTATTAGAAGACCAGTTTTTCTGACAAAAGAATCACTAACAGTATCTACTTAGTGAGAACTTGAGAACTTATAAACATAGCGTTGGTATGTTGCTAAACATTCAAATCATAACGACAACAAATAAACAGGGCATTCCATAACATAATTTGAGTAGTCGGTGATCATTTGACTGTGAAATTGGTCTAAAATGGCTGTTCTTGTTAAATTCAGAAAATTGTTACGCGAATATGTAAGACCCCAAAAAACCAGAAATACCAACAATAGAATTTAAACATTGGCTATTAGATTTGAAATATATGATAATAAGCATTGGATCTAAGATCATAAATAATGAACTTCTGTTGTGGTGTCGGTTTGGTAAAAACTAGTTCAGCGAAGTAGCATAGCAGTAATGTGCAAGTCGTTAAAATTGATTATTGCGCTCGGGTTCTCGATTGGGGGTAGAATGGGTTTGATACGCACTTCAAAGCTAAACTATAAGCTAAACTTTTTCATCATCAGATAAACGGCGAGGATGTGTCTGCGGCGTCACACGAGCATGTAGTGGAGCTGATTCGTACTTCCGGTGCTCTCGTGTCCATGACTGTCGTTTCATTGCACTCTACACATGGTAAGTAATAATCCATTCTTTCATTTGCTTGGGCTAATAAAGACATCTTTAATCACTCAAACCATTTTAAGAGTAGAATTTATTGGATAGCCTTTGATAAGTTTATGTGTTTTCAACCTCTCAGTGTTGATTTTGAAACCAGGAATGGACCTGAACGCATGCACGGTGCCTACAAGTAAATCCCAAAACCAATTGTCGAGCTCAGGCCGACCATATGCCGCAACATTGCCCAGGAAGGGCGCTGGAGGTATAACCATTCATCTAAAATTCTAGAGACGTGTTGAAGTATTTGCGACATGCAATCAAACAATGGAAGCGTAGCCATGCCTTATTATTATCGTTACTTTCAGGTCGAAGCCCGGCGCCAGCGCCTCCCAGAAGAGATCCCCGAACGACGCTCAGCGTAGGTCGTGCGAGGGCCAAGTCCATGGTCGCTGGGCTAGGTAACAATAATTTGCAAATGTTTAAATTTTTACAACAATTATTGCTTCAATATGAATGTCTTAGGGCGATTTTGTATTGTACTTTCACAAGATTCAGCGTCAACTGTTACATGTATCCACCATATGCAGCTCAAAATGGCGGAATATGGAAAGCTTCTGTGAAGATGATGAAGTGGCATTGACGTTACAAAACGTTGAAGGAACAAAGGCTATGAGCAGTGAGAGAAGCTAGGAGCGCAATGAGCAATTAATAGCGTTAACAACTATACAAATTCACCCTAAAATAACTGTAATAAGTTAGTGATCGCGTTTTTATCGACCTATAAATATTACCAAGATGTTTCTTACCAACAGAAAACGGAGGAGAAAAAGAAGAGAGCTGCGAACCTTTGAGCATTGCTGGCAAATCTTCGTCGGCGGAGTCGGTGCAGTTACATGCCGGCAGCAACAGTAAGATCATTAAAAACTACATAAATTCCATTACAACTTGTTTAACCACAAGATACAATCAGAACAACATCGTGATGGTGTGTGCTTAGTTTCTAATCTACCTATACGCCCATGGAACTATAAGCACTCTTTCAGTAAGGAAGCCTGTATGCTACAATGGGACGCCTATAGCTTGGTTTATAATATTTTTACGACTATTTATATACCCCCTGAGAGCTGGGCTAACAGCAGGTAAAAGCGGTATAAAATCTTGAATGTCCAGGAATAACGTTGAAGATCCAAATGGGAATATATTTGACATGCAGCTTCAAAAAAGCAAAAATAAGATCATTCTCTATTCTGGCAAATAAATACTTTTGATTTTGACCCCAAATTGTTTCTTAAGGTGGAACACCATCCGGTGGCACGCCGGTGGCGCCGCGAACTGCTTCCATCCGGCAACGGCCCGCCTCCGGTCGCATCACTGCTGCTGAATTGGAAGAGCTGTTCCAGAGACAAGCTGACGCTGAGACTATGTAAGTTGTTGTTATAACTTAACTAGCTTTTGCCCGCGGCTTCGCCCGCGTGGAATTCGGTTAGCGCGCGCTGTTCCCTCGGGAACTGTGCATTTCTCCGGGATAAAAAGTAGCCTATGTCACTCTCTGGCCCATAAACTATATCGATGCCAAAAATCACGTCGATCCGTCGCTCCGTTTCGACGTGAAAGACGGACAAACACACAAACACACACACTTTCGCATTTATAATATTAGGTATGGATGGATACATTTATTGCGGGTTGTAATACAAAGTGAAGCAAAGTTCCATGGACATAATGATGGGGTAGTTAGAACCAATAAATTTTAATCACTTTCAAAGATAACCTTTGAGGCGATGCTGTGCTGTTAGGGCCTACACTAGCTGACGCGATTTGCACGGAATACGTGGACCTATTGAAAAGTAGTATCGGCAACGCTAACAACACGCGTCGCGTGCGACGGATTTGACCTGCACCCGCGGAGTGCACCCACGCCAGCTAGCGTAGGCCCTTTAGCCTACGTGTATACAATGTTATCAAGTTAAATTGGATTCTTAGACCTCACGACCTCTCCACTTCTTCCGTGGATGTCGTAAGAAGCGACTGAGGATATAGTTTAAGGTATACGGTATACCGTAGGCGACAGGATAGCAACCTGTCACTATTGTACCGTTTTTGTCAAACTTTAAACCTAAAATTGCTAAAAGCGGCTCCGAAGCGGTAACGTTTCGTGTGCTCTGCCTACCTCATTTGGGAATACAGGCGTGATGTTTGTGTGTTGTGTGTGTGATTGGATTCTTCCCAACTTCCAAGGAATCTAACTCATTCATGAACTGAAACATTACTTTGCTCACCCGCGACCTTATGATAGCATCGTTTATGGAATAAATGTGTCTTCATGCAGTTCCTCCACCTCCACACTGTAAGAACACACAAACCCATCCATCACCACCACCACTCCAAACTTTGTTACTTTTACGGTCATCCCGTAAAATCCATATCGAAAATACGAACTGAAACATAGATGCACAAAAAAACCAGTGGTGGTGTAGCGGTATAGCACGCAGCACGGAATGCTGAGGACCTAGGTTCGATACCCAGCGCTGGTCTCTTTTTCTGGTTTTTCTGTGCATCTATGTTTCAGTTTGTATTTTCAATAAATTAACTCATGTGTGTTCCCCAGTGGTGGCAACAGTGCCATGATGACCAGATCAGCGTTCCAGGGCGGGTCGACGTCGCCACCGTACTCGCCGGCGCGCCCGCAGCGCGTCTACGCCTCAGTGGCCGAGATGAAACGCTGTCGGGGCAAGGTACGGTCAAACATAGTCATTTTGAGCTCGAAACAGCCACAGCTTAACACGTTCAGCCCCGGCAACGATCCACTTAGCTCTTACGCTATGTCTACGCATACCCCACATCAGTCACTTCTATGCCAGTGACACGTATACGTGTCACAGACGTAATACATTCCGGTGCCAGTGGCACAACGTTGTCGTGACAAAATAATTCGTACCTCCTAAAGGCTGGCATAGCGTAAGGGCTTAGCGGACGTTGCCGGAGCCGAATGCGATCCACTAAGCTCTTACGCCGGCATAGCGCATATCCCACAGCAGTCACAAATACGTGTCACTGGCATAGGAGTAAGAATTAAAAAGTCACAAACGTTGAGTCACTGGGCCGAACGTGTTAAAAGTATCCCCATAGATTTAGTACCTCAACTAGAAAAAACGAAACCGAATTTTTGACATTTCCTAATAAGTATCTTCCTCCTTATGCGAGTTTAATTCGTATTTGACATTATTAACCAAATCTGCTTGATTTAGTAGGTATTTAAGCAAAATTATAGCCAATAGCCATAGATGTTCTTCATCGTCATCATACCAGCCATAGGACGTCCACTGTTGGACATAGGCCTCCCCCATAGAGCTCCAGTTGCTTCGGTTGGAAGCGGCTTGCATCCACCTTGAACCCGCGGCTTTAACTGGGTCATCTGTCCATCTCGTTGGTTGGACGTCCTACGCTACGCTTGCCGATCTGCGGTCTCAATTCGACAACTTTTGACCCTTGACCCCAACAGAAATCTTTTCTCCGTCTTATAAGGCCTGCCCATTGCCTCTTCAATGAACTAATTCGCTTGGATGCTCTTGATGCCACAAATCTGTTAATTTAGGTTTTCATACTTTTGTATATATTTTAGCTGTGGAGCAAATCGCAGAGCACGCTCCGACGGGACTTCCACTCGACGCCGGACTTGGCGGCAGAGCACGCCGCGCAGCCGCTCCGGACCAGGTCCAGTGAAGATGTGCACGGTAAATACACCGCCAAGCAAAAAAGGGGCACTTTACATACAAAGTTATATGTAATAGCCATGATAGCTCAATTCTGGTACCCCTTAGAGCAGTTAAAAAATAAAAATTCAAAGTCAACGCAACCAAAAGCATTAAAAGAGATGCTTCCAAACCAATTGCAGGGAAACAAGTAGTGGGGTTGTCCCAGAAACTTGAAATTTGTTATAAAAGAAGGTAGGTACAGTCGCAGATGTTTCGGAGCGGCCAAGCTGGTCAAAAATATCGGCACAGGTATACTCTATTGTTCACTTTATGTTTCAACATTTTTGATCACCTTGGCCGCTCCGCGCTTTGAATTGATTTGCTTGATCGATCATTCCCGTACGTCGAATCCGAAACTGGAATGAATTCACCAATTCCAATAAACACCTACAATTCATACTTTTCTCATTCTCCATATCACCTTTAGCATCATTATCCCCACTGTCCCACTGCTAGGCCTCCCCTTTTGTCCGCCTTTCGTCATTTGATATGCGTTCAAATCATCCCGCCATCTTCTCATAGGTCTGCCTTATTCGTAGGGCCTGCCTATGTTTTGTATGTGTAGTCAAAACTTGCAAGTTAAATCCGACCAATTTCCAGTAGTTTCCGGATTGTCTTGAAATTTGGCATACTTAAGTAAATTGCGTGACAATACAATAATCTGGTAGTGGCATTCTGGTAGTCCGGCCAGGATTTTCTTCGCAGGACGGAACTCTTCGACGGTTAATGGCATCGACTTGAAATTTGGTATGTAAATGTAGTTTGGGTGACAATGCAAGTAAAGTTGACAAAAAGTCCAGTCAGCAAAAAAAGCTTGTATTCGAAATAAAACTTTTCCCAAAAACTTTTTTTTTAATTTATTGTATCTCTTGTGTTCATCAGACGGCCTGTCGGCAGGGCGTGGGCGCGTGCCGCCGCCGGCGCACCCGCCGCCGCCGCCGCCGGGCGCCGTGGCGTCCTCCTTCCGGCCGAGCGACTCCGCCAAGCTGTACGCCGCGCCGCGGGACCTCGACGCCGTCGCGTACCGCCCCGCGCCGCCGCCCGCCGCCGCGCCGCCCGTAAGTCAAACCCACACAACCAATAATCAGGGCCGCTTGCACAGTCTTTAACCCTTTTCCGGACATATCGACCACATAAATGTACCTACACAAATATTCGACCTTGCTAAATTTACAGTACGGTACAAAATCAATTGAAGTCGTTTAAAAATATTTTCGTTTTATGTACCTAAAACGGTATTTGACTATTTTTTATATATCTTATGTATTAAAACTTCATAATGCCTGTTATCGAACAGAGAGACAATTTTCAAGCTACCTTAACAAATAACAAAGTTATAAAGGATTGAAATTCAAGATTAGACAGAGAAAGACATACTGCATGTGACGTCACACGCAAGTAGCGCCAGTGTGCACTATTTCTCTGAAGCATAGAATCCGTAACGAGACTATCCGACACAGAACTAAGGTCATAGAATTAGCAAGTTGAAGTGGAAATGGGCTGGCCATATTTACAGATATCTATAATGCCACTTGTGTTTACATTGTTCGAATGAGTGATATTATAATTAATTAAATATTAAAAATATATTTAATTAATTAATTTATTGAATATTTTCGGTGAAATTACTAAAGTAAATTAATATAATAAGGTAAAGTAATTGTGCTATCGCTTTTTCCGGATCTTGTTTTTCGGTTGTTTTGTTAGCACATATGACGTTTATTTATAAACTCAAATAAACAATGACGACATGACATATATCTGGGACATACATCATGTCATTTCTCTTTTGTCTTTGTAACTATGTTAGTAACTTATTGTACTGTTTTGTGTTGCTCGATAAAAAATTATTTGTATTGTACAGTCAAGTTCATAAACATGTGAGCAAAAATTTGATCAAAAATATCTGAACACGACTCTATCGTTAACGGCGTAAAAGCGTGTTCAGATATTTTGATCAAATTTTTGCTCACAAGTGTATGAACTCGACTATACTGTATAAAATGCTCTAAACTTATCAGAGTGGTGCTATATGGTGTTGTTTGTGTCAGGTGCGTAAATCAGCGTCGCTGCGGTCGTGGGCAGGCGCGGCGCGCGCGCACTCTGCCGACGAGCCGGCGCACTACGCGCAGCCGTTCAACTCGCACGCAGCGTTCCACCGACAGGTCTGACCCCCACTACTAACATTTTTGGAAATACGTATCTTCTAAGATCCTGTCCAGATGGAGCGTTTTGCGCAAAACGCGCCGTCTGGACCGGGTCTAAGAGCCCACACTAAAGATTTTCGTGGGAGAGTTGAAAGCGAAGCGAGCGCGCATCGATATCGCCGCGAGCGCACAACGATATAGCTTTGTATAGCGCCAAGAACAATATACACTCTCATACAATAATAAAGCGCTGACTCCGGCACCTGCTGTGGCAGGTATTCATATATAAGATATATGGTAGATATATTATTAGGTAGTATCTGCCACAACGGAGCGTGCAAAAATAACTAACACGTTAATAGAGCCGTATCAGGTTTATTGTGTATTATTATGCACGCTTTGTTGTGTCAGATAGTAGTACTGGTGACTGTACGCCACTGCATTTTTTTTTTCATTTTTTTTTAATAACCGTTCAAAACTTTACTCTACATTACTCTTAAACTTTACTCTTAAATAGAAACATATATTTTTTATTTATTTGACATTCGTGCTGACAGTTACAAAGTACATATTTCAAAACTGACGGTATTCTTTATAGAACTCGACGCCCGCGCCTCCGATCCCGGAGCCCGACTACAGCATGTCGGAGTCCGACGAGGAGGCGCCCGCGCCGCCCGCGCCGCCCGCCGAAACAAGCGCCAACAGCAATGCCAGGTAAATTAACAAACTGTTTTCACACTAGGAACACCTCTTCCCAAAGCAAGCGGAATCGCCCTAAGCGTCAAAATAAGATGGCAATGGAAAATCAAGTTTTCACGGCGATTTTTGAGAAGCGGGTGGCTAGAAACCATCAAAATAAATAAAGGGCGTCGAGAAACCACCGCGCTGCTGTCGTTCAGGATCGCATTCGCCATCTCTTTCTAACCTCATCTTATGCCGTGTGACAGAAAGGAATGGTGAAAACAATACGGTATTTGACAACTCCTGATTTTGCCATGTCTTAATATTATTATGAAAATATAGATATACAGTGTGTTTAGCGAAGATAAAATTTAAATCGGTTGAAAATTGGATTTATAGTGTTTTTTTTTAAAATCTATATACCTGTCTCTTACTCAAACGCTTTTCTCTATGCAGCAAGTATGGCGGTACTGGCGTGTGACGTCACATGCCAGTATTTCTTTCTCTGTCTAATCTTGAATTTCAAACCTTTATAACTTTCTTATTTATAAAGGTAGCTTAAAAAATGTTTTTCTATTCAATAACAGGCATTGTGTAGTTTTTATTTATAAAACATATACAAAATAGTCAAATACCGTATTGTGATTCCATTTTTGCTAGACAGTAAAGCTGGTGCAGAGCCAAGTTTGTTAGACAATATAATCTGAGGCCGCATTGCCTAACGTTTCTGATGCTCGCGATCGCAATCAAATGACTAAATTCGCATACAAAAACTGTCATTTGATTGTGATTGCGAGCGTCAGAAACCAATAGGGCCTCTGATATAAGGACTATATAGGGCTGAAACCGCCTTCACTTGTCTGTGCCCTGCTATTGATTTACGTAGTTTGCCCTATTATCTTACCGCGGGATTCGAATAGCTTAAAGACTGCCATGTCTCTGACTAATACAGCATAAGGACAAGGATTAGCCTGCCATTACACTGTTAATTTGAGGTGTCTTTTGTTAACATAAAACCAACATACATGAAAACTTATTTGATTTTATGGATAAGCGACAGAGACAAGTGATGAAGTCATGTCGTCACTACTTTGAAAAAAGCTCGTACTTACCTCAAAATTTATACTTTTCTAAGTGAACTTTATGAACATTATTTCAAAGGTCAATTTTTGACGTATTGATTTGAGATACGTCATTCTTTCAAAGTAGTGACGATATGGCGACCACAATATAGGCTTTACTGTTTACGGATACAGAGAGTAAAATAAGACAAACATCCAAAAACTAACTTATAAACTTATGAACAGATGTAAACTAATAATATTTACGATATTTGGTATGGTATTTTGTGTATTTTTTAAATTCCTTTTCTCTTCATAGATAGTTTATATTTTGTATATCTATCTATGTATATAATCTGATGCTTTATTTTTGTAATTTTTAGAAACAATATTTTCTCATTTAAAATTTGCAGGATACCGATATACGCTACGATCTATGAGCATGAAGCGGAAAATTCGATTCTGTAATATACAAATAGAATTATAAACTCGTAAGGTATATATTTATTAAATACCATCGTTATTTATTACATGTCGCTGGGGAATCGCTTTTGTGTTCTTGCGTCATTAAATGCGTTCACAAACCACATGTCAATTGTGAGAGCGATTCTTTTTTTAAGGCATTAAACGACTATTCTACATTATAAAATGTTAATGATGCGTTATAAGTTTAATACGGACCTTTAACCATTGAATCGGCCTTGCAACTGACATTACAAAAATGTTCCAGCATCGTTACTTTAAAATCACACTAAAAACTAAGTTACCGTGCCACGGAATATCAGCCTCTGGAAATATCATACATTTCTCTATGAACTCATCGTCTCTGCAATTTGACTACACGCAAACTGAATTGTGTATCATTATTTTCCAAGATACAACCTGTCGTTTATATGAAGTTTTTAGGCTCAAATACACTATTATCTGCAAAAAGCGGTGGTATCAATCATCGAGATTGTGTATCTACATAAGAGATGGCTTAACCAATAACTTATTTACACCAAAAATTAATAAGGTCATTTGCTAATCGAGTGAGAGGATCGAATTGACAACATTACTATCTATATTTATCTATCTACTACCTTAATATATTTCAGGGATCTCGGAAACGGCTCCAACGATTTCGATGAAATTTGGTATGTAGGGGTTTTCGGGGATGACTAAATCTATCTAGCTTGGTCTTATCTTTGGGAAAAAGCTTGATAGCCAGTTTCAGCCCGAGCAAAGCTCGGTCGTTCAGGTAGTTATACATTTAGACAATCAAAATAGTGTTATTGAGCCTCGAAAGGAAGCTACAAACTTTTATCTGACAGGTTGTGTTACTTAATTAACGTCTCTACTGTGTTGTCCATCTATTTGATATCTATTCTTCATGCAATTACATGGCCTTCACACTTTGGGCCGCTTGCACGGTCTAGGGTTAAAAAAAAACATTTTAACCCTAGTTTAAACTTAACCCTGGGTCACCAGCTAACTCAAGAGTTACGTACCCTGGTCCGCGCAAGCCTGCCTTACTCATTTTTACAATGAGCTAACAGCTTCTCATTTCCTTTTCAGTGGAAGCAGTTCCGGCTCCAGTTCCATGCAGCATTCTTTCTCCGTAGACGAGATCCAAAAGATCCGAACGCGGCTCAAATCCTCGAAATCGTGCGGCGACGAGCTCGGCACAGTGGAAAGAGACGACGGAGACAACTCGTCTTCAGGAGTATCGTCCGATCAGGAAGCTCAGGCCAAGCCGGTCCCGCGCCGCGACAAAGTCTCCTTCTGCAGTTCCGTTCAAGTGAAATCATCCAACGATGTGATCAGTACTGAACCCGTGCATAGTAGCTCGGAGAGCTTGGCGACCCCACCGCCGCCCATGCAGCGACATAACTCGTTGACGCGGAAGCGAGCGACGGCGGCTTTGCTGCGCGGGACAATCGGAGCTGGGAGGGGTAAGTCAGCAGCGGAGCGGCTGGGGGTCGATATTGACAAGGCCCCTGGCAGAAGGGGGAGGGCGGCCGTGTCCTTGGTGGAGCTCCCGCCGCCTCCGGAGGAGCCGGGTGCTCCGGGCGACGCCGCCCCGGTATTGGCGCCGCCGCCGCAGTTCAGCGACCGCGTGAGAGTTGTCGCGGCGCTGCCCAAACAACTTGCACACTTACAGTAGACCATACCACTCAGTTATAATCTCAGCGTGAACTCCTAGAGCAGCTACTGACGTGTTGGACTGCAGTCCGCGTTAAAGTGATTTGAATCAATGCAAGAAAGTAACTTGCTTTTCATAAACTTTCGCAAACCAATTTCATGATGTGAAAAAGAAAAAAAACTATCACATGTACGAAACAAAAAAGTTAAGTAAATTTTTAACAGTAACTATAATGAATTAAATGCTGATTCATCTCACTTTAACGCATATTACGTTCTCCTTTGTAAGATAGTTAAAAGACAGTAACTACTTTGAGGAAGATTTACCGTGAGGCTGACAGCATAACAGTCTCAAAAATGCATGAGCATTTTCCCAACGCCAGCAGGCACGGCTACGAAGCCGTGTTAAAGTAGCTCCGTTCTAATCTACTTCAGTACGCGAGCAAAGCACTGTCGTTGTTTCTGTCAGTAGTAAACAATTAAGTGGACCCTCTTGACAGTTTACGGAGTAAGCTGAAATAAGTCTATCGCAATCCGAGTATCGTCAGCAGTAGCCAGGTAAGAGTAACAGTCGAAGGGTATTGGAGCTTCGACAAATCTTATGAGTAGCAGCGGGTCTCGAGAGCAATACGCTAGCAACATAGCTATTTAACTTTTACTAGTTCTACTTAGCTCTTGGGCGAAATTTACAGGTATTCTAGCGCGGTGTTAGGCCTGATAGTTCACCACTCGATAGACGATAGGTACCTTCGGATCGAGCTCACATTGAGTATGTTATAGTGCCAAATGCAGATTAAGGTTTCCCTCGTCACGCAGTCTTTAACTCTGTACTTGTATTTCACGGTTGTCTTATGAATGTCACGCACCCCGGCCCAGGCCGCGTCAGACAATTCTATTCATCAAACGATTATTTTGCAAATGTAATAATAATGTAAGCAGAACTTTTTGTAAGCAAACGACTAAAATGAAACCAAAGAATTATAGTATTTATTGTTGAGGAGTTAAACATGATACCTATAGTTGAAACTAATTTTTATACATTCCCTTATGAACTAGATTATAAAAGCGTTTAATATTGTAATCGGTTTTATTTTATTGTTATCTTTGTTCTTATATTGTCTCCGACGTGTCAAATTACGATTCGTAATGCACTGTTATTATTCTTATGCCTGTATTTATTATATTTTAATCACTTTCTAACCTTTTATAACGCAACCAAGTGCCATCGTGTCTATGATTTTTAAAGTATTTTTATATATTGTTGTAAATATGTAATGAGAGCTATTCGCGATGTATTAAAAGAGTGGACTAGGAGTTTAGGTATATTTATACAAAAATATCCGGCCAGAATGAGAATATTAAATATTTATAAAGTAAACACGGTATTTATTAACGTATCTGATATTTTATATGTAACCGCGCTGTGTTATTAATGAAACGAAATGATTTAAATGTTTTACTGTATGATTCGTCCAGCAGTTATATTGTATCGGTGCACGGTGGAGCTAGTCCACTCTTTTGACGCGGCATGGACGTTAGCCTCTCGAATAGCTTGCCTCCGACGCAGTAGTCTCATCTCATCCGTTCCATTATATTGTACATTTTTATACTAATCGAACCGCATCATTTAGCTATCTGTAGATATAAAGCAAACAAATGAGATGTAACACCAATCTAAGTGTTTTGTATTTCGTTTATTTGTCTTGTCTGTTTACCTTAAATTGCGTGCATGCATTGACAGGGGCAGTTTTGTAATTAACTCTTTACAAATAGAAACAGAACGACAAATATTTCCTAAGCCTTAAAGATAAACTATTGTGCAATTTCTTCGCCTATCTTTTTTTATTTGTTACTAATTTTAGTGTAATTATACCTTTTTAAAAGTCAATGCCATACGAAGGAGATTCGCCAATACGCGTCCCAGTAAATAATAGTATAGGTATTTCCTTCAAATACCGTGTATGGCAACATGAAACTGTTAATATTTGTAAAGAACAAAATCCCAACCAATGCGAATATCTAATAGATTAAACACTGCCTAATAAGTTAGGTAAGCCTAAAGCAATCTGTGCAGCTAATACGCACCTTATGTCGGGCAGGTAAAGTTTACGTTGCGTTGGTAAGTTTCGTTCAGCGTTCGCATGTCGACTCGGTAGCGTAGAATTAAATAGGTTCATTCTAGTTCTTTATCGATGTTGTATAGTAATCGATGACTTCGGGAATTATTGCCCTTATGGACATGAGCATAAGAGCTTCTAATTTTCACCATATTTGAATCATAACTATTTCGATATAAGAACTTTAATGAATACACCCGGCAGAGTATATGAGGTGTTAAAAAGGCAAAGCAATATTTTTCTGACAAAGCTACTCGTTCCCTAAACTAAAACTAAAATAGTCACTTTTCTTATTTCACTGAGAAACGAACCTGATACTTCCAGATCGCTCGTAAAAAAAAAACGGAAAAACTTGACAAAGTAGATCAGGAAGTTTTTGGATAGTTGAAAACTTTTTTTGCCTAGAATCTGTTTTGCATGTTGTATCACTTCATACTTTGCCGATGTTACCTGACCAGAAATAAATGTGAGCCAGTAACCTTTAACTAGACGCAAGAAATATTTTCAAATATCGATTATATTTTCATGAACATACTTTTAGTATAAGCCCATCGTTCAGTACAGCAAATCTATAGTGTAGCCCTGATTGGCTGACAATCAGTCAGATAGTTATATCTCGAGGTTAATCGACCAATCAACTGGACGGATTTCTGTTTTATAGGTACTTGTCGCTTCGCTGCTGTGTTGCTGTAATAAATGATGGGCTTTATTACGTAATACATACTTAAGAAACTTCGCTCTGTATTTCAGTTATTGTCAAAATTACCTGAGGCCGTATTGTCCACAGACCTTATATCGAGATAAACCTTAAGAGTTAACCTACCTTGCGTGTAAAAAGTTTGATCCACGGTCAAAGTTTCGTCCGACCTAAATGCGCGATGCGCTTTGAAAAAGCCGGCGCTCGAGTCGCGGCGCCACGCTTTTGAATCGGTACCGTGCGGTCTTGATTTCCCATCACTACTTAAACCTCGCTCGTGACGTCATCGTAGGTACGAAAAATTCGACACTATGTCCTCATACAGTTTGAAGCGCCATTTTCGTCTATCTCGATATAAGGTCTGTGGTATTGTCTAACACGCTGACGTTCAGGATCGCACTCACAATATCTATCTACCCTCGTTTAATGCTTGTGTTATAGAAAGAAACGGTGAAAACGACTGTGACTCCAAGTGTGTTTAGACAATAAGGCGTCTGGTTTGGGTGGGGTTTAAAGTTGAAATCGATAAAAGTTAGAGGGTTTGTATAAGTGACATTTAGGTGTCATAATTTCCTGGTCAGGCTCAACTTATAACATAGTTTAATTAATTCTAGCAGGCGACGTAGGTCGCACGGGTTGACTTAGCCTCCTTGTATTATTAGCACAATTAAATATTGTTTATTATTTCGTTATAATCGTCTTGTCATTATTTTAAGTTGTATAAATGTATTTTCTACTTAAGGTATAGCTAGGTAGTGGTAATTATATTAGGGCAATATTTGATTGTAGGGTAACCGGAGAGGGAAGGTCAGCGGGGCTACCATTGGTACAAACTCGTTTCATTCTCGCTCTATTCGAAACAGAGTTCGAGCGAGAATCTAGCGACGATGGCGGTGGTAGTGCCGGAGGTAATTTTGTATAATACCATCGTGTTTTGCGTTTCATTTGAATCTCAGTATCGGACGTGTAACTACAATTTGGTATACTTTCAAATGAAAAATTAAATGTTTCATCACTACTTCTGGCATTTTATTTAACCAGCTTCCTAAACCCTCATCATCATCATCATCCCAGCCTATATACGTCCCACAGCTAGACACAGGCCTCCTCTCAGAATGAGAGGGCTTGGGCCGTAGTTCCCATGCAGGCCCGGTGCGGATTGGGAACTTCACACACACCATTGAATTGCTAGGGAGGTTTGTGCAGGTTTCCTCGCTATGTTTTCCTTCACCGTAAAGCTCGCGGTAAATTTCAAATGTAATTACGCACATGAATTTCGAAAAACTCAGAGGTGCGAGCTGGGGTTTGAACCCACGATCCTCTGCTTGAGAGGCCATAGGTCAAACCATTCGGCCTCCACGGGTTCTAAACCCTAAACCCTAGTAGTAGATAAAACTAGCGGCGTCATCATCGTTAAATGAAAACTTTATTTAAGTATTTCTTAGTAGTTAGTTGCAAAAAACGGAAGCCGACGTATTTAATATCGATGCCAGTAAAGATCTTTTTTTTTTTATTCGACTGGATGGCAAACGAGCAAGTGGTCTCCTGATGGTAAGAGATCACCACCGCCCATAGACAACTGCAACACCAGGGTATTGCAGATGCGTTGCCAACCTAGAGCCCTAAGATGGAAGACCTCAAGTGCCAGTTATTTCACCGGCTGTCTTACTCTCCACGCCGAAACACAACATTGCAAGCACTGCTGCTTCACGGCAGGATTAGCGAGCAAGATGGTGGTAGCAATCCGGGTGGATCTTGTACAAGGTCCTACCACCTGCAAAATATGATAATATAATTCATATGATAATACCCAACAGACATCAAGAATATAAAAATATTTTATCAACCATTTTATTTTCGTACATTTATCTAATCTTAATACACGTGTACACTTCAGTATTACCAAAACATTAACTCAATCGTGTCTAGGTCAACTTATCACAATATTATCTAAATGGACGGATAATGATCACATTTACTACATAAAATAGAATGTTACTCGTCACTTCTCGACATTATGTATGTATATTGTATCTATTTTAAAGAGCGCGATTGTCGATCTTACTCAGTGGTGTTAAGGTCCAAGTACGCAGCCACGTCGTCGATTTTCACTACACGGCGGTAATCCACGTTTTCACCACACATAGGACACTTGCCTTCTTCTTGAAGCAATCTGAAATATTTGAATTGAATAAATAGACAATTTGAAACTTTCAATTAACATACATACAATATACATATCGACGACCAGATGGCCTAGTGGTTAGAGAACCTGACTACGAAGCTTGAGGTACCGGGTTCGATTCCCGTGTCGGGGCAGATATTTGTATGAAAAATACGAATGTTTGTTCTCGGGTCTTGGGTGTTTAATATGTATTTAAGTATGTATCTATCTATATAATTATATTTATCCGTTGCTTAGTACCCATAACACAAGCTTTGCTAAGCTTACTTTGTAACTAGGTCAATTGGTGTGAATTGTCCCGTGATATTTATTTATTTATTATTATTATACTTTCCCACGTCGCTTATGGTAATACTGAACTATGCCATTACCTGTTAGCCAATGAGGGTTTCGCTAAATG
Organism: Choristoneura fumiferana; assembly: GCF_025370935.1. NCBI lineage: Eukaryota > Metazoa > Arthropoda > Insecta > Lepidoptera > Tortricidae > Choristoneura > Choristoneura fumiferana. The sequence continues at coordinate 4,371,293 of NC_133473.1, forward strand.
ACGTTAGTCAGATCTAGAGGTCCATTTGACGTTACATTCCTGCTAGCGATTGGCTCATTTAGTTTAGTTTGTAACCAATCACAAACGTGACATCAATGCCAAAGTTATCATACGGACTCCACGATACTAGCGCCATCTAGTCTGACACAGATACCTTCATTCACTTGGCTATAGGCAAACCGCGTAACTGAGTCCTCGCCTGCGCGGACAGATACCTGAAGGAGGTGCAGGCCTGCCGCCGCACCTCCTTCAGTCTCTGTCGTCTACCCCGCGCCCTGTACCGCGCGGGCGAGGACTCATTTAAACGGTCGAGCTATAACTATGTATTTATTTTAATGTTACCAAAAATTAAAATTGACAGTTAATTGAATATTAATCTGGTTCTTCAAGTTCAAATTATTAAAAGCCGTGGCTTGTAATTATTGATTACTGGTGTTTCATGAGCAGAGCTCGAAAAAGGTGAGCTATTGTTATTGTCTTTACTGTCATGTGTAGATATTAATATGGATACACCCTGAAAATAAACACAAAATAAAACTTTACTCATTATGATTAACCTCTGGGACAATTAGATAGATCAAATTTAAGGCTTTCTTTTTTGTATTTTATTACAATCATAGAATTTGTGCTTATTAAAACAGATGAGACTAGAATGCAGTACTTTTTTTAGTTCCCGCATACGAGGGGTTAAACTAAAATGATAAATGACAATACATTGCAAAACCTGCGCTTACACTTAAACTACACTTTTAAATTTATTCTTAAGTTTCTGTGTTATTTCTATATTTTAAATGCATTTAATTTTCTTCTTGCGTTTAATATCCACTTATAGAGACATAAAGACTATGCGACAAATACCGTTAAATGACAGGGTACATCCATGTTATGAAAACTCCCAAGACACTTCACCCTTTCCGAGTTCATAAGTGTAATGTTTCTATGTGCCATTGCGAATAAAATATACGGTTAAGTTTAACCTACAGAATATTTTAAGACATTTCCGTATGAAGCTGTTCAAATACTCACTCGCTAAATTCCGAGAGGATTGCGGGGAAGCCGCACTCTGGACACGCTGTCAGGTCATCTTTCACGATGTGGAGTCCCTGCTCGATGCGAAATATTATATTAGCTACTTTATAGATTACTAGTTTTTACCCGCGGCTCTGCACGCGTAAATTGAAATTTCGGGGATTTTAAGTACTAACATCGCGGATTTCATTAACGTGGCCTATAAAACACCTGCGCAAAATTTCATGTCCTTAAATCCTAGCCGTTAAAAATTTGGGATTTTATCCCGATCCTGTAGGAATATCGGGATAAAAAAGTAACCTATTGAGTTATTCCAAATGTCTACATACCTAACGAATTCCATCCAAATCCGTCCACCTGTTTCATCTTGAAGGAGTAACAAACACACCTACAGACTTATTCACAAACTATTTGACGTTAATAATAGAGAGAGAGATACTTATCTATAAAAAAGTTTGAATACAAATACTCAAAACCTTTCGCATTGATAAATATTACTAGGTTAGTAGGATTCGTTCATTCAACATTCATCCCAGCCTATATACATACATCCCACTGCGGCCCAGTGCGGATTGAGACGTTCACACACACCATTGAATTGCTCCGCAGGTTGTGCAGGTTTCCACACGACGTTTTCCTTCGCCGTAAAGCTCGTGGTCATTTTCAAATGTAATTTCGCACATGAATTTCGAAAAACTCAGAGGTGCGAGCTGGGGTTTGAACCCACGGTCCTTTGCTTGAGAGGCGATAGGTCAAACCACTAGACCCCCACGGTTATAGCACCCTTTTAGTAGGATAGGAGCGACCAACTCACAGTAGCTATGCACATGGGCAGAGGCGCTTCGCATCTGGTGCAGCGCAGGTCGGCTACGGGTAAGGGCGCGTCGCACTGGGGACACGGCGACAACGGCTCTAAGGCCGGGGGCTCACGCGGCGCGTGCCGCACGGCCGATTCTATCTTCTTCACGTACTTTGGATCTATCTGTGGAATTAAATGAGAAAAAAAATATTGCCACAGATAAAAAACACGGCTTCATACACAAACAAAATAAAAGTGCAGGTCGATGCACAAGACCTGGCACGAATGAATTGAATGAGTGAATGAAAGTATCTGTGTGTTACCTATTTGAATACACTTCATACAAATATCTAACTTTTGTGTTAATTAGTTTCAAATGAAAACCCTCGACCAGTTTATAGAGATGTCAAAGACGAACCCAAATATGTAGATTTCGTATATGTTAGATCTTTCACGTCAATAGAGATACGAAATAACTGTTTTTTCAGACAATGTTTAATAAATCATACAAAATTAATTATTCGTTTTTTTTTTTCAAAATCCGGTAGACACAAATGGAGATAAAAGATTGGAGAACCGATAGCCGTTTAACTTATAATTCTATCTGTATGCAAAAAAAAGGAGATACGATTCAAAACTTGTCAGAAATCGATGAAAACCTCGGGTAGCCCCTTATGTTTAAGGAGTATGTGAAGTATTTGTAAACAAGTTACATACAATATGAACTTTATAATAAATAAGAGACAGTATACCTGTGCGCGGTATTCGGGCTGCATGAGCACGCGCGCCCAGTGGTGGGCTTGGTGCTTGAGGCCGGCGCGCAGGCACTCGATCACCGTCGACGTCAGGATCGACACTTGGTCTGTAAACTCAAACTCAAACTCTTTATTGCGTTAAATGACTTAAATGTTGTGATGCAGATCTTAAATAGTAGATTGTGCAACAAAAGCATAAAACGATTTTACCAGAGGCGTTCATATAGCCACATCGATAGACACATCGAGGGGTAAATGAGTTTAATGCTTTTACACTCTGCTTTTGAAATAGCAAGTGGAAACAATAAATTGTTCACTTACTATGTACCTTTTATTTTTCATGCATTACTATATAATTATAATTTTTTAGCTCAAAATTATTTATTTTGATTGATTTTTATTTTTTTATATAAAAAATATTATAAAATATATATAGAAACTTTCTTAGAATAAGAGTTTACTTTATGCATTAAGCATAAAAATACATTTTATGTCATCTAGTTCCAGCATAAACACGAACTTTACGAGCATGAGAAGTGAAAAAGTATGTATAGCTTGAACATTTACCCAGCAAGGTCACAGCAATCAAATAATAACAAGCCAGTAAAATCTAGCAATAGGTACTCACGTTGGTGCGTCGGGAAGAAGGTGACATCTGCGGCGGTGCGGCACAACAGTCGCGCGGCCAGTTCGTGTCGCCCACGCCGCACGTGGGTACGCACCTGTATAGATGAGGCACTCCATAAGTACGCGGTTAGTTCGTAGGGTTCGGTTCGCTAGGGTTGTCACATAAAATAAGGGTGAAGCCAGATGAGCGTCATTTTTTGAGTTGTGAGCCGCGTAATTTCTGCTGCATTCGGTTTTATACAAAAGTCCAGTTTGTGCCACACGGCGACTCAAAATGAGTTGACTCATTATGAGTTGCCCTGTTACGGACCCTAGGCACGCCCTTTGAAACGGTTCCGCGCGGTCTTGATTTCGCATCAGTAAATCTCGCTCGTGACGTCATCGTAGGTGCGAAAAATTCGACACGTAGATCTGTGCAGTCTGCTTAAGGTACAATTTCACTTTGTTAAAATGTTACGCTAGCTGCAGGTCATTTCTTGCAATATGCGACAGGAAACTGATAGCGGTTAAAACGCTATTAGAACTACAAGTCCAATATTTTCTAATAATCTAACAGAAAGGACTAAATAGAAAACCCCTACCACATCGTTCTTAGTGCACCGACGACCTATGACAGCGAGTGTTATAGGTACCATCAGCCAAATAAGTGGTCTATCAATTTTTAAACAAGTTCCTATCAAATGAATATGTCGCTAAAGTCGAACTTTCAAGTTGACAGACGCATCTATTGGCATTATTGTTTTGTGACATGCAAACGATTATCAACTTCAGGGTGGTAGACCAATTATTTGGCTGATGGTACCTGTATATAGGCATACAGAGTGGCGGTGACGCGGCGCATGACCCAAGTCACTGAGTCACAGCGCCATTCTTCATGCTTCTAGGTTGGGAAATCGACAAACACGCTTCTATCAATAAGTTACACCCAGCACGCTGTTCTCTATGCACCTAGACCTATGACACCATAGGCGGCGAGCGTTATACGTACCAGAATATAGGCATGCAGAGTGGCAGAGGCACGGCACATGACACAAGAATTCACAAGACACACTGAGTAACAGCGCTATTCTTCGTGCTTCTAAGCTGGGCAATCGGCAAGCGTCTATCAATAAGTTACACCCTTCACATAGTGACATGTGTAGACACTAGTGGCTATTCGTGCTTCTAAGCTGGGCAATCGGCAAGCGTCTAATCAATAAGTTACACCCAGCATGCTGTTCCTAGTTCACCCTCGACCAATGGCACCATAGGCAGCGTGCGTATACCAGTATGTAGGCATGTAGAGTGGCGGCGGCGCGGCGCATGTCGTGGGGCACGCTCAGTGACAGCGCGCGCAGAGACACGATCATGGAGCGGAGCACGTCCCGCGCCGCGCGGTAGTTGCCGCCGCGGCACTCCGCCCCCGCTATTATCACCTGCGACAGGCAAAACTCACCGGTTATCCATTAATTACCTCACACTTTGGGGGGGGGGGAAGATTTGTGACACAGGAATAAAATAATTTCGATTTTCAAAGCATATGTGTGACAAAGGGGTATGGATGGATTATGGATGGTCCCTCATTGGTCGTGCCAATTATACGAGGTGATTTAAAATCTAGAATCTTTCAACAGCTTATTGGTTTAAATTTACTGAGCTCCCAGCAGTTTGTCATGGTAATTTTGATTCAGGCCGTAATCTCGCCTTCGACTTTGAACATCGTCCAAATGTATGTAAACAATGTTATGGAAACTGTCATTATCGTGTTCATTTCAAACACGCCAACCATATGACACAGTACATTACTAAACTTAAGTCGAATATATCTAGAATAAGAATCTTCAAAGTTACCTCGCAGGCGTTCAACACGAGAACTGCCAGCGAAAGCTCTGACAGTATTTAAGCCAAGAGTTACACCGATATTGCCTCGCAGCTAGGCCGTTTAGCATTAAACGGTTAAACCTTCCAGTGCATTAAAACCTAAATTACAGTTTTCGCTGAAGTAAAATGGAAGTAAAGATGAAACTTCCCATATCAGTCTTCCAATATCAAGCGAAAGTGTAATACAAAATACTTACAGCAGTCTTCGCAGCCTCGGCAAACTGTCTCTTAGCCATGTACAACCGGAACAAGTGCTTTGGCTCGCGTGGAGTGCCATCCATCTCGCCCAGCAAAAACTCTATCAACCTGTCAAAGAAAGAAGAACCAGTAAAGAAGATTTAAACATATTAGGAACTGATAATGTCAAACGCTTTTGTGCCGTCTGAGTTTTTGGGCAACATCACTCATGAATCCTAAAAGTATTAGCTCACCTTCTGGTCAACCTTTCGTCATCACTCGCCGCGGCTGCATCAATGGCAATACTGATGCTCGCATTCTCCTCTTCTTCAGACCCTCCCGTCTTCAACAGATGCGACATCGCCTTACTATACTCGCTGGCGTGAAAAAAGAACTTCCCGGCCAAAAGATGGTTCTTCTCTCCTTCGAAATGCAAAGCCAGGGACTTAAAATCCTCAGGTCTCGCTTGAGAAGTCTGTATCAATATCTCCCCGTATAAATGTAGCTTGCCATTCTTTCTGGCCAGTTGAAAGGCTTCATCATAACACAAAGACATAACTAGAAACTTTATTGCTGATGATGGATCATCGCTGTTTTGGAAATAATTTGCTACCATCTTAGCACCTTGCACTGATTTCGTTTCCTGGACCAAATTCACCGCTTCATCAATATCGTCTAACTTTTCAAGATTCAAACGTATCGCGGCTTCATAGTCTCCTGCTTTTAGATACGACTTTAAAGCTTCGTGATACCTTCCTTCTGCTTCTTTCGCTTTGGCGTACTGTATGTGTATACTGGGGGAGTTTATTTTGGGTAGCAACGCTTCTACTTTCAGCCAGGACTTGAGTTTGATGTACAGGGATGCCGCTTTTTCTGTGTTGCCAGCGTGGTCGTATAAAGCCGCTGCGTGGCTGTACTGTTTTTCTTCTTCCAGTAGTTGGGCACAGTCTTTGAGTAAACTAATGTCTTGCGAGTGTTTCATGGCTGTGGTAACACCACGCATAACGTCACCGCATCGTATGGCCATGCGAGCGATCCCCGCTTCACATTTTTCATTGTGTTCTCTCACTTTAGGAGTGTCAGTGTCTTCAGTGATTATGCTCTGTTCGTAGAACGATAAGGCCTCGTGGTAGTCCGCTCTGAGAATGAAAAGATACGCTTATACCATAAAATTTCATTAAAAAGTAGCGTCAAGGATTTTATTCCCGTGACAACTTCAATGCAATTTTTTTCTATGTCTTAGTAGCCAGGTGGTTAATAACCCTGACTATGAAGAGGCAGCAAGGCAACTGGCTAACTTCTTTGAATTTGAGTCCTACGTTAGCACCTGTTGCTTCTGGTAATGAAGCATTAATTATCCCTACGCAGAAATATTACAAATCTAGGGAAGATATGCATCATCACAAGATTTTAACTTTTTTCTGTAATTAGGTGAAAAAAAATGCATTATAATACGGTCTCTAGTGATTGCGAATACCGTCACATTTATTAATGTCACACTTACTTAAGTAGTATTTATCTAAATGTGTACCTAAATGTATCCATTGCCGAGTAGATATAACAAGCTTTACTTATTTTGGGACTGGGTCAATTGGTGTAAATTGTCCCATAAGATTTTTTTCAGCATTTTTGTTATTTTGGTATCAAAAAAGAAACAACTGTCTATTTCGAAATAGTGCTAGAGGCCATGGGCTTTGAAGGGTTACTGGGGTTACCCCAAGGTTGTTACATGAGTCTCACGTTATTTTCGGCTAGTATTATTATTTTCTGAAGGGGCATACATCAGCTCGGTGTGCCTCGCGCGATGCAGCGTGATGGCGGGCACGTGCGCGGGCGCGGCTTGGCGCGCGATGTCGTGCGCGCGGGCCCACTCGCCGCGCGCCGCGTGAACTTCCAACGCGTATAGAGCCCCGTCTGAAGCGCTCTCCAGCCAACGCGCGGCGGCAGAGCCCTGGTCCAAGCATGCGGAGAGCATGCCGCTGCAATAATACACACACCGCCGTATTTAAGAGGACATCCTATCACAACGCGAGACGTTTTCGCCGTTTTTTCCAGCCTTCTCTTCCCCTTGTGAGATGATGTGAGGTTCAATCCTCTCCTCTCTTAACGCCTCACTTAATTTATAATCGGTTAAGCCTAAGGCCCACTAGACCGTTTCATACAAAATACTATCACCGTTCCGATACATTAATAAAAATATTCTTTGTTTAAATTACTTAGAGGGCTCATTCTGAGAGGAGGAGGTCTGTGCCCTAAAATAGGCCGAGATGTTGAAGACGAATTGCTTTGAGTTACATCGGGCGGGGGTCACAGATATAACCCGGTATACAACATGCTGGTCTAGGAAAGTAAAATGATTTCAGATCGTACGATGCGACAAGGGATGTATATAGGATATATTTTACTTACAATCATCAATATCAATATCAAATCGATATCCAACACCCGGATCCGACAATGTGGAAATGCCCTAAGTGAAAACGAATTTCACCCACGAAAAAAACAAAAGCAAATATTCAAACAAAACGTACCCGTTCACAAAATCCAAAATAATATGAAAATTTTAAGTAACCTTACCAAAGTATGGAGATATCTTCGATATGAGATGCGTCCTCCAAAGCCCACACCATCGCGACGTCGCTCAATCGAGTGTAGACGCGGATCGCTGAAAAAAAATTACCGCTGTACCCAATACCTATATTTATTTTGGATAATAAAGAGGGGGGGAAACTATTACAATCACAAAAACCCATTCTAAAACTTTTCACTAATAGAGGGTGACACTGTCCTTGATTTACATAGAACATCTTAATTAAGGGGCTACCCGAGGTTCTCATCGATTTTGGACAAGTTATGAATCGTATCTCCTACTTTTGCACTACAGATAGACTTATAACGGCTATTGGTTCTTCAATCTTTTATCTCCATTTTTGTCTACCGGATTTTGAAAAAAAAAATACTTAATTTTGTATGATTTTTTTAAACATTGTCTAAAAAAACACTTATTTCGTATCTCTATTGACGTGAAAGATCTAACATGAACGAAATCTACATATTTGGGTTCGTCTTTGACGTCTCTAAAAACGTGTATGGGGTTTTCATTTGAAACTAATTAACACAAAAGTTATGGCCAGAAAACCAGTTTTTTGGCCTAAAATTGTTCAACTATGATGCCAAATATCTCGAATACAATTTTCAAATTCAAAATTGGGATACTATATTGCTTAAAGCCGTTGTTGTTAATATAGTAAGCTACGAAAAACATTGGAAAACTAAGGAATTCAGATCGAAGGTCATTGGGGCATGGGATCCCCTTAACATACTTTTTCCCGGAACGTGCGTAATATCCAAGGGACACAGGCGAAGTCCTCACTCGGCATTTGAGTGGAAAAAAATCTTGAGAAAATCTAGTAATCTTACTAGACTGATGATGATGATACCGACTGAATCCTTACTAATGTTATAAATGTGAAAGTGAGTGTGTTTGTTTGTTTGTTTGTTACACTTTCACGCTTAAATCCCTCAACCTGGGGCGTGCATTTAGGCAGCGCTAGTGCTGCTTACCCTGCTGCGGTGGGCTGAAGCAGCTGCCTACTGTGGAATACGGTCTATTATTATTATGACACATGCAGTGTCTTTCAATATTGACTTTCAAACCTTTATTCGCAACTTGTGATGTGAGTTTTAATTTATAAAACTAAAAAACTCAAATGTATTTGTCAAGTAAATGCAAATCAAAACTAAAGAAACTTACCAAACTCCACGTTCAACTCAGCCACCGCAGCTTCTCCCATCTTCCTCCACATGTCTTGTTCGTCCACAGCGTCACAGAAGAGCCAAGCTTCACTGAACCTCCTCAGCAAAAGCAGCTTTTCGATATGACTTCGTTGGTTGGCCAAGCGTTTTTCAACATCTGCGTCGGCTAGGCCACTCGTATTGTGGGAATCTAGAGCTATTTTTATGACCCTGAAACCATTCGGTAAATATATACTGAGGGGCAAAAATCTGGCCCTTAAATGTATGCAATAATAGATAATTTTGTATGAAGATTGGGCCAAATTTTGTGCCACTGAGTGTATTAAAGTAAAGGTTTCCTCCAATAGCGATGCCGCTATTTAACAGTCGCTACAATGCACCGAATGATGCCCATTTGTCCCTATTCAATATAATAAAGCATGGCAACCATTCTCAAAGGGCGCTTTATAGAACCTTCTTCTGCTGGGCCTCCTCAAAAGTACCAACCATAAGTATAGAGTGCCACAAGAGTTGAAGTGAATGATTACACACACAGGTACATGAAGAACTGATTGCATAAAAGGAGAATGAATGAGTGAATGCCGAATGTCAAAATACCGCTGTCATTACATGACATGTTCTTGTGTGCGTGACCTCAACTCTGGTGGCACTACTTACAAAAAAAAACACCTATGATGTACCATCATCATCCCAGCCTATATACGTCCCACTGCTGGGCACAGGCCTCCTCTCAGAACAAGAGGGCTAGGGCCATAGTTGGGTGATGTACCATAAAGTTGCATAAATTCGTTGTTTTTTAGTATTTTAGGGCTACGGCAAATAATTTCCAATAAAGTTGCGTCGCGAAAATGCTTAGCTATAAAAACGCTGGCATACTCACGTCCCCCCACTCCCGTAGCAATACACATCACCGGAGAACAATATAAGCGGCACAGTGTCCGCCATCACAGTAGTCGCAGCGACCAGATCCACATGCGATCCATTGATCGAGTTAGCCGCGTAGTAGTATGTGTGGATTGCCTCGTCCGTGTGTATTATGAAGACGTTGCGGTCTGACAGGCATATGTCCCATATCACGCCGCTGGGGAAAATTTAAAAATTATAAACGCGATTGCTTTAGAAACTTTAAATAAAAACTAAATCCTTGCTTCCCTAAAGCGACGGAACTTGACGGAAGACCACAACCCCCCGGCCAGAAGTCGGAGTGCAGGAATATATGCTGGTGCTTAGCCGGCACTTGAATTGTAAAAGAGCGAAAATTGTTAGCCCTGTTAGACTTTAGCATCATAAACACGAACACTACTACCAGTATAAGTTGAATGTCTCCAATATTCCTCTGACGAAACCTGCGCTGTTTATGAGGTTTATAGTGATCCCTTTATGAATTAATAGTAGATTGTACAATGTACAACAAGGCATTAAACGAGCCTTTTTACCCGAGACGTTCATATAACCACCCCGAGCCGGTATGGCGAGGGTGGATAGACACGTCAAGGGGAAAATGGGCTTAATGCTCGAGTTTTACACTCTGCTATTCACTTTGATTGCGAGGAGATCAAATAAAAACAGTGGAAACATTGTTCGCTTACAGGTACCTTTTATTTTTCATGCATTGCTAAATAAATAATTATAAATATTTAGTTTTCTTGATTGATTTTGTTTTATTTTTAGTTTAACTAACAGATATTAAAAATAATTAAAAAATATGTAGAAACTTTTTTGCTTGTGGCTGTTTGTTGTTTGCTGTGGCCTGATTGCCTTGATCTTAGACGAAGATTTTACTTTATGCACTAGAGCATAAAAAGTCATTTTATGTCGCCTAGATCCAACATAAACGCAAACTTTACAAGCATGACAAGTGAAAATTATCTTTTAACACATTTAGTGCCAAGAACACGCTAGGCGCGTTCTCTGTTCGCAGGCAGTTTTCACTGCAAAGCGGAACGTGTTAAACCAGTTTCATGGTACTGACCGTAGCGGCGCGACGTTGTGCGGCACAGAGCACACTTCGCCCGAAGCGGGGCAGTATACAAACACGCGCCGCCGCGTGTCGCAGAAACAGGCGCGCGCGCCGCCGATGTCGCAGTACACGCCCAGGACGCCGCAAGTGTGCTTGTAGCGAACGGAGGTACGCCACTCCTCTATACCGAAGTATTCTATGTGGCCTTGCTGTTAAAAAAAAAGGGAGAATGCACCGCACGAGCAGAATTAGTGAGTAAATAATGTAAGAATACCATTAAAGAGCACTTTTAGTCGTTCTTCTCACACCAAAGACGGACGCGCAAACGGAATGGTGTGGAGGGAAAAGAGAAAACGTGTGTGTTGTCTTGTCTCGCTCAGTGCTACATTCCTATTGGTGGATTTCTCTCCCTCAAATCACTGGTGCCTTATGTAAGCCACTCACGTCCGTCACGAAGATGAAGAAGTCGCTGGTCAGATGTATGTCGGTGATGACCGCGCCTTGCATATGTGGTTCGGGAAACGTCATGACATCTTTCTCGGCATTCGATGGATCCGAGGGCTCGATCTTAGAACGACAAAAGGAGAAAAGTCACTCCAAATTTCAATTATCAATATACCGAACGAAAACGATAATTGTGATTTTTATTTTATTAATACATAATACGAACAAATAAAACTAAATAACCTAACCATAAAAATTTCATTTTTAAGACAAGCTTTTTTTTGCTGACTGTTCTTTTTGTTGACTGTACTTGCATTGTCACTCAAACTACATTTGCATTCCAAATTTCAAGTCGATGCTATTAACCGTTGAAGAGTTCCGTCCTGCGGAGCCGATCCTGGCTGTACTACCAGGATGTCACTACTAGATTATTGTATTGTCACGCGATTTACATAAGTATTCCAAATTTCAAGTCAATCCGACTACTGGAAGCTGGTCAAATTTAACTTGCAAGATTTGATTACAGACAACGGGACAGGTGAAACTAAATAAAAACTTAAGATTGTTTTTTTGAGTCTTTTTGTATTATTTATTTCAGCTCCAAATTTTTGTTACTTTTACGGTCATCCCGTAAAACCCATATCGAAAATACAAACTGAAATATGGATGCACAGAAAAACCAGAAAAATAAGACCAGCGCTGGGAATCGAACTCAGATCCTCGGCATTCCGTGCCACGTGCTATACCGCTACACCACCGCTGGACAAAATAAAAACTTGTAAAATATGTAATGTTCATTTAGTTCATTTCAAAATTTAAAAAAGCTACCCACAGAGTGTTCAGTCATTTTCTGGAAGGCCGGGAGAGGAGCACGCATGCCCTTAGCATGCATTTTAACCGCAGAGCTTAACGCTTGAGTACCTAAGTCTTTTTTGTTGATTCCCATTGATTTCCCCCTTGTTAAACCCTTGTGCATACTGACCGCATGGAGCTGGGCGCGACCGGCGCACAACGCGGCACAGTGGTCCCCGGCGCACCGCAGCGCAGCCACCGCGGCGGGGTACACTCGGCGGGGGCCCCCGCCAGCGGACACAGCCACGCAAGAGCCAAAGACACTAAGTGTTTCACCATTTGATTCTTACCAGATAAAAGAGAGAGGGTCGGAGAGGTTTCGATCTAATCTACCCATAGAATCCTGCTTCAACCATTTCCTGAAAAGCTGGGAGAGGAGTATTCTCCCGATAGACTGCAGGGTACTTGGGTCAGGGTCCTTGACCGATCAGACCATACTGACCGCATGGAGCTGGGCGCGACCAGCACACAACGCGGCACAGTGGTCCCCGGCGCACCGCAGCGCAGTCACGGCTGCGGGGTACACTCGGCGTGTGGCCGCGCCCCCCGCCAGCGGACACAGCCACGCGTGCTCGCCGCGCGCGCAGCAAATGTGCGAACCGCCCAGGGCCAGGAGGCTCGGCTCCGTCGGGAGAGCGTAGGTTGCCAGCGCGCAGGGTTCTGATGGACACATAAAAAATGATCGTCCAAGTTACATATCCATGACTACCAAACTTAAACTCAATCCGTCTACTAGAAGCGGGTGAAATGGTCTGGTTTCCTGAAATTTTCTTATTAGTCCGTTTCATATGTATTCTTTTTTCAATTAAACAAAAACATATGAAGATATAGCCACTTAAAGCCTCACCAGGACAGATGACCGCTGGGGCCGAAAAGCTCTCGAATGGAGACCTGGAGAATGGAGAATGATCTGGTTAAAGCCGCGGTTTCACGGTGGATGCAGGCCGCTTCCAACCGAAACAAATTGAGGTCTATGAGGAAGGCCTATGTCCAACAGTGGACGTCCTACAGTTGATATGATGATGATTACCAGTGTAGCGTTGGCGGGCCTCCCACTAGGTGGACTGACGACATTGAGTGAATTGCGGGCTACCGATGGATGCAAGTGGCGAGTTGTCGTTCATTGTGACGTTCTAAGGGCGACGCCTTTGTTCAGCAATGGACGTCTTCCGGCCGATGATGATGACTAGTGCCTACAGTGGCTCACCCTTGCCGGCGGGCTGCGGCTCGTCCCCCACAGCGATGCACTGGTACAGCGTGGCCTCAGCCAGGCTGGTGAGCGCGGCGGCTCTGGTCCCGTGCGCGGCGTGCAGCGCCGGCAACGCCGTCACGTACACGCTGAGGTACGCGCGGCCCGCGGCGGCCAGGAGCCGCCCGTCGGAGCTCCACGCGCAGCGCTCGGCCCCGCCCGCCGGCATCACTGAACCGGATACCTCGCCGTTATTCCATACCGATATCAGCTTCAAACTGTCACAAAATACAATTCGTATTAGGGTGGAGTTACACCTATCAGCATCGAATCGGATTTAGCTGGACCATCGTGGATGGATGTGGGTGTCAAAACCGCCAAGCTGTGGGACTGGGCCGGACATCGACCGAACTTTACAGAATGGGTTCCGAGGGATAGCCAATGGAGCAGAGGCAAGCCCAAGAAGAGATGGCGGAACGGGACGCATGCCCAGGAAGGGAAGAGTGACGGCGGAAAGAGGAGGCCTTTGCCCGGTTACAAACAATAAAAAAGAAATAACCAAAGAAGAGTCTGAAAGTAGAGCGAGTGGATTGAACTACTTAGCTACTATTAGCTAACACCAAAATCTTGTGACACGCGACGCGAAAAGCAAATTTTTTCGCTCTAAACTTGCAAAAAAAACTTAATTACATTTTTTTTTACTTACTAGCTATCACCACACGAAGCTGCTTGCCCGTTAAATATAGCGATATCAGTGAGACTCTCCTTATGATTCTTGACTTGGAACAATTCCTCCCCGACCTCTTTGATATGTGTCGATATAGCTATAATAAACCCGGCGCTGAATCCTATGAGGATATAGCCGTCCCCGTACCACTTGTAGGAGACTATGGAACCGTAGCGTTGTTGGAACGCGAGCTCTATGGGGTTCTCAGGGTTGAGAAGGTTGTAGAGATAGAGCGTCCGTTTGCCGACTACAAGGCTGATCTGAAAATATATTGGGTAATTATTAAGAACAAAGTAGTAGTAGCTTCGCGCGCTTAAACCATCATATACAATAATCAAAAACTACATTTTATACCAATCCTGAGGGAATATCGGGATAAAAATAAGCCAATGTGTTATTACAGATTTCCACCAATCAACATATCAAATTTCATTCAAATCTGTTCAGCTATTTTAGCGTGAAAAAGTAAAAGGGATTATCCCAACATAACATCGTGGTCACGGTGGATCGTTCACGTTAAATTAAAAACAACTGTACTAAAGTTCATGACCCAGCACCCTGCAGTTGAGATTTCAAGATTTTAGGATGAAGTAATTAGATTTATTTAGGCCCGAATCTACATTTACCCATCAATTTGTTATTAGTAGGTACAGTCGAGTTCATAAACTTGTGAGCAAAAATTTGATCAAAAATATGTATCTGAACACGACTCTATTGTTAACGGAGTAGAAGAGTGTTCAGATATTTTTGATAAAATTTTTGCTCACAGGTTTATGATTTCGACTTTACACATCAAAGTATCCAACTTACAGTATTCTCCCCAGCAGCCCGCTCATCAGTTTTCATCTCAGAGAACTGCAGATCATTTGGTATGTCTCGCAACGAAATAATCCTGAGGGTGTCTCCGTCAGAATTGTTGATGGACAGGCTCTTGTCTTCCGAAGCTAGCACCAGAATACTGTCCTTGTTCCAAGCGGCGCACGTTATTTTCTTTGTGTGTTTCCCTATTATTGGTATTCTCCTGGAATTTTAAAAAAGATAACGCGCGTCGCGGCTGGCTGAGACGGAGGTGGCGGGACGACCTAGACGTATTCAGAAGCGACTGACGACTTAGCTGCCAACAGGGGAAGTCGGTAATCCGCGGGAAAGGACTTTGCTCAGCAGTGGGAATGGACAGTGGCTAAATAAAACAAAAATAAATAAAACAACAAAGGACAATGACCAATCCCGTCACCTATCTGTTCCTCCCCTATGATCAAAATTTCATAAACCGAATAGTCTCCTCATGTGTGTATGTCTCAACATCGACATTGGCAAAATACGTCTTGCTAAAAAAGCAAGAGTGAAAGCCATTATAAAAAAAAAATGACCGATCCCAATTAGGTATTGTTGGTATTGACAATAGCTTCTTCGCCAGTACTTTTAACTCTCTTTTAGTTAGCAGGAAGAAAGGAAGGAACAATATTAAAAGAACTACAACAAATAATAAAGGATAAAAGGTGTTTTTGTTCCTTACTTGGTGGTATGATGGTTGTACAAAGCTAGATTGCCTTTCTGAGTCCCAACAGCAAGGAGTGGTTCTCCGTAAGCCCAAGCCAAGCAGGATGGCGTTTCTCGAAGCCCCGTCTCCACATTGAGACGCTTGTTGGAGTGACATTCCCAGAGCAGTACCGAGTTGCTGTTGGGAGTTATGACTGCTAAATAGTCGCCGTCGTTATCCCATTCCATTGCAGCACAAAGACTAGAAAAAGCATAGTAATTTATAATTAATATCACATAGGACTAACTATCTATATCATATTCATCATATAAAAGTTTGATGTAATTTTAGCAATGCAAAAGGTGGGTTAACATTGCTGGAAGAACATATCAACATCAGAGGAGAAAGGCTCACAAGTGGCCGCCGTGGAGGTGCTACGAGTAGTAGGTTTACCACTAGGTGGGCTGACAACATTGTAACAGTTGCATTCTGTTCTCCTTTTTTGTTAAAAAAATATTTAATGAATCAGGCGTTACTTTGCGGATGTCAATATAACTACGAGTAAAAGAACTTCTTCGCTCAACCGCAACCTTATGATAGTTAAGTTTATGCAAAATATGCGTGTTCATGCAGTTCCTCCACCTCCACACTGTAAGAACACACACAAATCACACAAACCCATTTATCACCACCACCACACTACACTGACGCGTTTCGTACTCAACCAGAACATTACAAAAAAAAAAAAAAAATTATTCATTCAATCACTCACACAGCCCGTATGCATGTACGGGAAACACCAACACCGTAAACCTTGAGGCAAATTTCAAAATAATTTCGCACAAAAATTCTATACTCAGCCAGCGTTTGAACCTCTCTGCTTGAGAAGAAATAGCTCCAACCACTAAGCTATCACAGCTTTTCCTTTACAGTTAAACAATTAAAAAACTTTAAAAGATTACCCTTGCAGCTTCATCCGTTCCATCAGCTGGCCACTGCGGTCATGGATGGCGACCGTGGCATCAGTGCCGGTGGTGGCGAGCAAGGACCGTGCCTCTCCCTTCTGCCAGACGAAGTAGAGCTCCCCCAGGCCATGGGGCTGCTCAATTGTGTACAGCAACTGAAAAAGTAACATCCCAATACCTGATTAGAATGATTGATGATTAGAACGCGGCTTTGAAGTTTGAAGGATTACAAGTTTAATGTGGATAAGACTAGTACCAGTATTTATTTTTCATATCAACTGTTCAAAAAGGTGCGTAGTAAATAGGATCTCCTTTAATTAGAATAAAATATTTTTCTTTACATATAGTTTGTTGCCAGAATAATATTTATTGAATTTAATTATCTATAAGATTGTATTGCAGTTAGTAAGTAAGTAAGATAAATAAGTAGGTAAGTAGTATAAATGATGAAAAACTCTTCTACGAGCCCTATGTCCCTAGTGAGGGATAACAGAATCACATCATCATCATCATCATCATCAAGTAAGTAGTAAATACAAGTAAGATAAGTGTAAGTAAACAACATAATATCTAATAAATAAATCTATCTATCTAACCAATCGCACTAGTCATATCCATATTAAACTTGTAATTGCTACTTCAAATCCGCTCTCTATTCATCATCATCACCATCAAGTCAACCATAGAATGTCCACTGCTGGACATAGACTTCCCCCGTATTAGAATTAGATTGTATTGTACTCCATTTATCTTAACATTTGAAACTTAACAGTAAAATTTGCACATGTGTTTAAATATAACAACGGAACTATTTAAAATTGTGTTAACTTCTATAATAAAACCGAACAAGAGCGTGTCGGACTCGCCCGAAATAGGGTTCCGTAGTCATTACGAAAAAATTAAGTAATATTTTTCCAAGGATTTCGTATTTTGACGGAATATTCCAAGTTTAGGTATATTTTATACCTTAGGCTGCTATTTACTCTTAAACTACTAATAATTCTCAAGAAAACATAACCGTTATAGTTTTCCTTGTAAGTTTCATATACTTACTACCATCCTGAATTTTGTCAAATGTTTCCACCCACCGGTTTAGATTTTAGAGAGGGGGGGGACGCTCGATTTTAATGAAAATTTGCACTTTAATGTTGAATATTTTGTAAACAGATCACTGAATTGAAAAATCGTTTTAGCAACCCCCTAATGGTTTTAAAAGACCTATCCAACGATACCCCACACTACAAGATTGGATGAAAAAAAACACCCCCACTTTACGTCTATGGGAGGTACTCCAAAAAAAAAATTTTTAAAATTTTTTATTGTACCATTTTGTCGGCATAGTTTACATATATATTCTTGCAAAATTACAGCTTTCTAGCATTGATAGTCCCTGAGCAAAGCCGCGGACGGACGGACGGACGGACAGACAGACAGACATGGCGAAACTAAAAGGTTTCCGTTTTTGCCATTTTGGCTACGGAACCCTAATAATAAATATCGCTAAGAAATGTACATGTAGGTATTTTTAGTCCATTTGTTTTGAAATACCGAAAAACCGTTAATTCACACCTTAAATTAAACAGAGTAGGTATAGAATTATTTAGAGAGGTATAACATTTTTATTTCAATCTTGTTAAGCGCATTTTTTGTGACAATACTGGGCTTTGTGTCTTTAAAATCTGGCGAAGGAGAAAAGAAAACTGAGTTTATGCTGTGTCCGGTTTTAGAATATGATGGATGAGTGTCTTAAAGCGACAAAAAGGACCTAATGTGACAGTGGGCGGCAGCACTCTCTATTGCCAATTATAAATTTCGGACTTCTGCACTGCGAAGAGGAAGGCAGATGGAAAGCACTACACTATTTTTTACCAAGAAATTCATCATAACATAAAGATTCACTTCTGATCCTCAACCGACAACCACCCGCTCTGTTAAGTGTAGCGATTTAGAAGAGATGGTGGAAACTATATTTTAGTAACAGAATGGAACTTAAATTTTCTCTTGTCTATTTTGCCTTTTGTCTCGGGTAGATTTTGTGTGTATAAAATGTTCGTAGGTACTGATTTGTGGTGTGTATAAAGAATATTTGTATTGCATTTTATTGTAATTTTCTTTCCTTGTAAATTAAAGGATAAAGTCGCGGGAATACTTATAAATTATAATATATAACAAAAAAAGTTTAAATGCCACATTTAAAGTTCAAAAAGTAAATTTAACTTACTTTGGGCGCCGTCATATTCAATAACTAATAAATCAATGCTTATAAAAGCATATTTTTCATTCAATATTCGATACAAAACTTAGCACTTATCGTAAAATCTTCGAATGTTTAAAAATTATAAACTGAACTGAACTGCTTCTGAACTGTCAGTCGCTCATTGTTGTAGTCTGTAGGTAGGTCGCGCTGCTAGGCAACGGTAACGAACGGGGGTGAAGGGGGAAATTACCTGAATTTGACAGTTGAAGTTTTCAGCTGTGTACGTACTTGGTACGGTACGTACGTACCAAGTACGTACACTTGACGTACACCATTTTATCTTTTTTTTAATTAAGGATAATCTTTATTAAATGTATTCAATTAAAAACAATCCTATACTTAACAAACTTACCTTGATAAAATAAAAAACTTACTTTTTATCTATATCTGTATCATCTATATACAACGATAGATGGTGTAGCTGAGCTGAAATAAAATCGATATCTATTTTAAAGTAGGTTTTAATTTTATTAAAAAAAATATTTTTTATTAAATCTAATGAAGACACAAAATATCCCTACAATGAGAAAAATTTGACAGCGGCGTTTTAAAGATTGCCTTGAACTTAACTGTCAATGTCATTTTGGGCACTAATTCCCATTTGAGTAGACATAATTTTGATGTTTGTAAAATATGAAAAACTTGGTGCAGGAAATAAAGCTTAAAAAACAAAAGGATAGAGTCTAAACCTAAACATTTTTCTTCCAACCACTTGATGATAAATTAATTTATTAGAACTTATTTATTCTTTTTCCAAAAACTATTTTGTGAAAAAAATATTCACAAATTTACTTACCTTAACTGTACACTTTATTTGTAACTAGAATGACTACAAAAATAAGATCACTTTTAATTCAGAAGGTCGGCTTACCATGATTAAGTATTATCCTTTTCTACACCTACGATGAGTATTGCTTTAGTAACTAAACATAATTTTAATTTAATAATGAAAACTAAATATTAGGGTCAGAGAACTTTTATTTTTAAACCAATAAAAAATATTTTTTCAGTTTGCTGACAGGCTCAACAAAAATTTAATGGCGAGAAACGTTAAAAACATGCAAGTTGTCTACAATCATAATGAAAATAACTTTCTTCTAAAATTACCTGTTCAAGAGGCAGGAGCTGCTGAAGTTAACGATGATAAATATTTGTTTGACAAGGCTGAATATATCCAGTTGTATGTCAGGAAAGATGACTTTATTCAATCAACATTAGAAGGAATAATATCCAAAGATGTACAACAAGAAACAAATCCAAAGAAAGTAGTTATTGATTTTAGCTCACCAAACATTGCTAAGCCATTCCATGTCGGACATCTCAGATCTACCATAATAGGCAACTTTATTGCTAATATAAATAAATATTACAACAACAAAGTAACTAAAATTAATTATCTAGGTGATTGGGGCACACAATTTGGATTGCTTCAGTATGGACTGAAAGCAAAACAATTGAATGTTGATGATTTAAGAACTAGTCCTATAGAAAAATTCTATGAAGCTTATGTTTATGCTAATAAGTTGGCGAGTACAGATAAAAATGTACAGCAGGAGGCTAGAAATTACTTTGCTGACATAGAACAAGGAAAAAAGGATTTAGAAAGCTGGAAATGTATAAGAGAAGTAACTGTACAAGAATTAGAACAAGTCTATAAGAGATTAGGGATACAATTTGACGATTATCATTGGGAGTCAGACTATAATGGGAAATCGATAGAAGGGTTGATGAAAGAGCTAGAGCAAAAAAAAATTATTCAAACAGATGAAGAAGGAAAGAAAGTTGCCAAATTAGGAGATAAAAGTGTTGCAGTTATGAAGAGCGACAATTCAACTCTTTACATGTCTAGAGACATAGCTGCATTGCTGGATAGATACAACAGATATAACTTTAGTGAAATGCTCTATGTAGTGGACAATGCTCAGACAGACCATTTTGCAGCACTCTTTGAGATAGTAAAACAAGTGAATAATGAATTTATTAATGGTTGCAAACACATAAAATTTGGAAGGATAAAAGGAATGAGCACCAGATCCGGAAATGTAGTCTTTTTGAATAACATTTTAGATGAAGCAAAGAGCAAGATGTATGATCAACAAATGGAATCAAAAAGTAAATTGAGCATGATTATTATTTGTTTTTAGGTTTCATACGCAAAATGTGATAAATGAAGCAATATTACTATTGCTATGCTGTTGTCTATCACAGCTTTGGCCTGTATCTCAAGAACTGTAATAGATAGACAGCTGAAATTTATAGATTATGTGTATTCCTATTGCCCTAACAACAACAAATAATGAAAATTTAATCAAATTATCTGGCAGAATTGTCCAAACTGACCGAAGCCATTTAAAAAAAAAATTAAGGGGGGGTTTCATAAAACTAGCATTATTTTTGTTTTCATTGTTTCTCAATAATGTTTAAGGGTATTTCTCCACTAATTGTAAAATTTGAACAGTCCCCTGCCAACTCTCTCTTTAAATTATAATTAATTAAACAATAGAAATGGTTTTGCATTTATGTATATATTACAGTGTATACCTATATAAATTTATGCACAAATGTCAATCTTATCATTTATTATTTTATTTAATCATAATCAGGCAACAGGGTACTTTTTTGTACTCGTGGGACAATGTTTGTTTAAAAACGGTAATAAAATGACATGCATATTAATTGAAATACTACTTCATTATCATCAATGGTATAATCATCTTTTTAAGTTCAATAGAGAAATCTTGCTAAATTGTAACAGATGGCTAATATTATCTGATAGTTATCAAATTTTGGGTTGTAATTTAAAAGGTAGTTTTATTTTTGGTATAATATAAGACAAGTTTAAAAATATGGCTGTTTTGACACAGAAACATTTTTCTATCTCAACACATTTTTAAAAAAAAAACAAGGTCAGCGATTTTCCAATTAGTGGAGAAATGCCCTTAAACATACAAATCTTGAATTGATTATTGCGATAAAATATACTGCATATACCAAATAATAAAAACTGGATCGTTCAAGCGAGAGTTGGTCTACAGAAAACATTAAAAATTTGTAATGTGTCTGTCGTCAGCTGAAGCTGTGTGAACACATACATAGAAGTAGTTAGTTTGTATGCGCGAGCCCGGCTTGTAATTGGCCGCTTTTTATTTTTACAAGCTTTTTATTTAACTTGCCCTGTTTGTTAATCTTGCAAGTTAAATTTGACCCACTTCCAGTAGTCCAATCAAATTGAAATTTGGTAAACTTATGTAAATCTGGTGACAATACAATAATCTGATAGTGACATCCTGGTAGTCCAGCCAGGATTGTCTCCAAAGGGTGGAACTCTTTAACGGTTAATGGCACCGACTTGAAATTTGGTATTCAAATGTAGTTTGGATGAAAATACAAGTACAGTCAACAAAAAGTACAGTCAGCAAAAAAAAGCTTGTATTAAAAATTAAATTTTTACCAAAAACATATGTAGGTTAACTTGTTTCGTCTTACAATAATAGTACCAAAATGTTCAAAGCATTCATTTAGTTGCTCTTATTAATTTAATTTAAAAATGCTGTGTACATAAACTAATTTCAGATGTAAAGTAAACATAATAAACCAAAATCATTTCAGATACTAGGAGTGCAGCAATTAATGAAGAAACATGTGACATTCTTGGGACAACAGCGGTGATCATCAATGACTTGAAACAAAAAAGACAGAAAGACTACACCTTTGACTGGGCCAAAGCATTGCAGAGTGAAGGGGACAGTGGTATCAAACTACAATACCTACACTGTCGCCTGTGGAGCTTAGAGCAAAATTGTGGTGTGGCCATACCACAAGTTTGTGAACCAGGACTGATCAAAGAGAAAATAGTCGGCGAAGTTGTGGCTGAACTAGCGAAATTCGAAACTGTTTTAAATAGGTCATTTACGGAATATGAGGCGTGTGTTATAGTGAACTATTTGTTCCGTTTAGCGAGACATGTTAACAGAATGTTTAATGAGCTCAAAGTTAAGAATGTTGATGCTGAGTTGGCAGGCCAAAGGCTTCTCGTATTTCACGCGGCGCGATTGATTGTTAAAAGTAGCTTGGAGATATTAGGCGTAAAGCCGCTATATGAGATGTAGCTGTAGTTCTATTTAATTTTCTTTGTTTGATAATTTGCCTTAGATCATGTGAAACATTTTAAAGTTAGGTACAGTAATGCTAAGGAGTAATAAAGCAAGTTATTGTTAATTAGTGTCTTTTATTTGCTAGAATACATTTATAAAGAATAATGCTTGTTAGTGGTGATAGTTGTAATAGTTTATGAGCAGAGTAATGTTTTTATGATTAGACTAGGAATAAACATGTTAGTTTCCCGCGCAGGCGCAGCGCGCTAAATCGAATGATATTAACCGGATGGAATAAACCAGAAACAATCATAAAGGAATGAAACCATAGACAATATTTTTTCGAAGTAGTAACACGACCAAAGATATTATTCCACGACAAATTTGATTTGACATAATAATTTAAGTATTTTATTTTTTATTACAATTCAAAGTACATAGAAAATTGTTACCATGTTCAAACATTGCATGTCAATCCAATCACAAAAATGTGAATCAGTTACGAAGAAGTGACCCTCATTTAACCGACTTCAAAAAAAGGAGAAAGCGGTGTTTTTTAATTTTTACTCATATTTTGTATTCTAAACTCTTTTCTCTTATTTTAGGACAAAAATGTTTAAAATAAAATTTTGTTTATAAGATCTTAGAATAAGGACATAAGTATAAATTGACATACTAAGAAAGAAATCATTTATTCGTGACAAAAAAGGTGAAAAAGTACGAAATACAAAAATAAATAATAAGTAATAAAAAAAACAATTATATAAAAAAACAAATATCCAAAACCCAGAGAAAAAAAAAGTAATAATAAAATAAAATAAAAACTACTCCAGATCCGTCCGCATCGTACTTGGCCCAAACGTACCCATCACCCCAGCGGCATTGCCTCGTTGTATGGCCAACGAGACCCGCTGGACCAAGAACGACCCGGAACGGGGGTCATACTAAGTAGATATGCGAAAGTTACTCTGTCGGTTTGCTACATATAGCTGTCTGTTACCTCTTCATGCTGAAAACGTACGTGTTTGTATAAAATTTCTAAAGTTATGCAATTAGTAAGAGCGAGCCCAAACTTGCTTTACACCTTTCAGTTTTTCAGAATTTATGTGCGAAATTATTTACACCTAAATTATGCCATGAGTTTTATGGTGAAGGAAAACATCGTGATCCCGGAAGGAAAATATATTCGTAAAATAGAAGATGAATTGGACTAGTTTCAAGCACAAAACTGGCCCAGGAAGGGTTCCGTAGCAGCCAGTTAATTATTACCCAAAATACATAGAAATGGAATACAGATATTAAAAATTACGTTGTTGACTTTATTAGACTACCAGTGAAAGCGCATATTTTATCTTCATGGCTGTTACCTACGTCCTTTTTTGAGACGCGAATTTTTACGACTAGAACTCATAAACGGTATACCACCAACTAACCAATACCAATTATATGAAAATTAACTTTGTGTGTCCCTCCTCCAAATAATTATTTTTGTTATTTCTAACTACCAAACTAACTCGAACGAAATACGGTATGTACAGTAACCAGCACCAATATCTGACACAACAAGCGTGCATAAATATCTGATACGACTCTATTTCTAGGGCCGGAATGACGTGTCGATATTTTTGCACGCTTCGCTGTGGCATATATTAATGCTGGTGACTGTACCTACTCCAATTACGGTACAGGTACTTTAAAATGTCTGGTACATATTGTTCAGAAATTTAATATTATACTTCACATTTCAAATACATTTTGTACATTAAATTTGAGTAAAATACCTGTAGCATACGGACGGACATGGCGAAATTATACGGGTTCTGTTTTTCCCATTTTGACTACGGAACTGAAAAATTACAGTAGTCATTTAGTCAAATCTATAATACAATCCATGTTAAAATTTTACAGTTTGTTCAAAAAACCTGTAAGTTCGCTGGTTTCCTAAATTTTTATTATTATTTACTTAATGCTATCGATGACTACTTTTAAAATAGTAAAAAAGTATTTTTCCTGTCTGAATTATGAATTACTTGTGCCTTAAAAAAAGTATATTGTCTATGGTAATCTAAAGACACGTCGTATTGATGATGACCACTCCCAATTTGGCGGTAAATTTTAAATTGAGTTTGTAAGGTCAAAAAAATACCACTTGAACATCATTTCGTAGCCAGTGATTGCCAATGTAAGATTATTTTTATCAAATTGTTGTATTTTAAGTTAGAAGACAGATAATTTTCAATATTTTAATACAAATTTACCTAATTTATAAGTTTTCTATCTTCGGATTTCTTCGGGAAACTTCGGTTTTGGACGCGGTGACGTCAGAATAATCGGACCGATCCTGCGTCAAATCTTCACTTCCGGCAGTCACGTGGTACATCCCGACCAATCACAGAGCGTGTCGCTTTGTAGGCCGACATTTTCTGACAAGCGTAGAAAAAGTTTTCATCAACAGCCGCCATTTTGCGCTGGAGAGACTGAGAAGAATTTCGGAATTTGTCGTGTAAATTTTCTGTTTTTTCTTACATCATTTTATCATAAACTATACCATTCCGTGTATTTTAAAGTGTTAAGTGAAATCGTGGTGTTCGATTGCTGAAATAAGTTCCATAAAGTAGCAAAAATCTGGTGATATTGTTTTCATTCATTGTGCTAGTTCCGACGGAAGATGGTGAGAGGGTCTGTGTAGCTCTTCGATTCGGAGCTTTGTAATGGCGAATACTTAGTGAGAAATTGTAATATGTGCCTTCAATGGTGCGAAGGACATCGAACGATCGGGATGTGGGTGAATTGCACTATAATGGATGACAAATCGCTTTAAAATGTTATTTCTTGAAAATATAAGACATAAAAGTGTTCTTTGAATCGGCGGGCCGAAATATTGACGACGGCTTACGTTTAGTAAACAGAGCCATGGCCGATCATCATGTGGATGAACCGCCGAACAAGCGGGCAAAAATGATCCGGGACCCTTTCCAGGGTCCCTCGGATGCCGCAGGTGAGTACTTTAATGTATTTAAACTGTTTACCTAGTGTTAAAATATACTTTTGTCATAAAAATCTTGCCGTGAATTTTGACATTTTGTCTCGGGTCTTGTTAGCGCCTTGCAGCGCAAGTTGCGTCGTATTTATTGTTCGGCAGCAAAAAAGCAACGAATTGAGTTTATTAATTGTTTAAAACTATATTTTATTTTATAAAAATATTGGTGGTATGTTATTTTTGCTCAGGGGTGTCAAAAATGTTGGTAAAGTTTTGGTGTAGGCAAAAGTGGGCCTGCTTATTTTTGGGGCACTTTCAGGGAGTTTCTTGAAAGTAAATGATAAGATAATTATGTTCCCAATATTTTCAGTAACTTTTAATAGTTATTGGAACAAGCTGTAACATTATAATTCATTACAAAGTTCTGGTCATGTTTTGGCTGATAACAATTTCCAGCTATAATTAAGGAAATCAAAGTGGTTTTAAATATGCAATATGCTGCCAGTGACTAGTACTTAACTTACAAAATATTGTGAAAGAAGAGGTTATCCTTAGTTTTCTGACATTGAAATGTAAAAGATGACCTACTTATGCTAAATTAGGTTACTATCCTGTGCACCTTAAGTTTGCCTTGTTTTGTTAATATTTGCACTGTCTTCGCAAAAATAATTTTATGCTATTAAAACTTAACCTCTGTTTTACATGCTGTTACCATGATTGTTTATTTTGCTTTAGCCAAAGTTTGTTTTCTAATGTATGATAGTAACAAATTATATATTTCAAGTTGTAGGTTATGTTATTTCATAACAAAATGCATAAAAATTATGAATGGTGGAAGTAAAAACTATGATTCTTCTGTACTATTTTTATGCTATGGACTTCAAATTTTTGTATTTTTTATTTTAGAAATTTTATACAATTTTTCTGGAGGATTTTGTCTGTTCCGTTAATTGACATACCTAGACCTACATAAATGCCAATAGTATCTGGACTGAATTTAACCACTGTAATGAGCCTGAAAACTGCATCACAAATAAAATTGCTTTTTATCTTCATGGTATACTGAGCTCTGATGCTTATTTCTATTATAATATTGTTTATTAAGCGGTTAACGCTGTGTTAATGTAATTGCAGAAACCTGTTAATTTCCAACTAGTCAATTTAATTTCTAAGTAGTCAAATAATTACTAATCTGATATCAAAGAAATAATACTTAAAAATTATAAATTTATGATATTCTTTAACTTTAATAGTTTTGATAATTAAAAGCATTGGTTCTTAACTTGTGCATGAACAATTGGTGAAGGTGAATTGTTATTAGAAAAGATCATTAAGTAAATAAATAAATCAACATTGATGTAATAAAAAAATAATGTGTTTATGAAATAATATAGTAAAACTAGTTAATTAATTTAATTTTTTCGCTACTCTATGGGCATTTTATATTCCAACTTTTGCCTGAAACTAATTCATGTGAGCCAGCAGTTTTTAATAAGCCGTCCTTTAATAGGACTCCTAAAATAGGCTATTTTAAACAATGACTTTATTTACCGTTCAAGGTACAACTTAGGGATCTTTAAAAAATGCGCTTATCAGTCTCTCAAAGGGCCGGCAACGCACCTGTAATACTCCTCGCGTTGACAGGTGTCCATGGGCGGCGGTAATTTCATCCCATCAGGTGACCCTCATGCTCGTTTGCCCCCTCATATATATATACAAATGTTTGTTCTCGGGTCTTGGATGTTTAATATGTATTTATCTATATAAGTATGTTTATCCATTGCCTAGTGTCCATAGTACAAGCTTTGCTTAGTTTGGGACTAGGTCAATTGGTGTCAAGTGTCCCATGATATTTATTATTATTTATTATATATATATGTATACATACATACACAAACTCATTTTTTATAGTTCTGTACCTCGAGTCTGCAAATATAGAAACCTTATTGGATCACTTTGTTATTTATCTGTCAGTCAAGACACTTTTTCTCAGGAAAGTGTAGAGATATCAAGCTAAAATTAATATGGGCGGTGGTGACATCTTACCATCAGGAGACCCACTTGCTCGTTTGCCTTCCAGTCGTATAAAATAAAAAAAAACCTACTCAGATCTGCCATAGTAGCTAAAAAATTAAAACAGAAACAGTAATTTTCGGCTTTAATAGCACAACTAATAAGAAAAGTTTGATAATCTTCAATTTTATCTTTTGTTACCAACTTAAATGACTCCACAGTCCATACATTTTGCGTAGGAGCAGGGCTCCACTGGATATTCATAGATACCTAAAAATTTCTATGGAACCCTTGGTGCACATTTGCACAACATGGATTCACACTTGGCCACTTTTTATTTATTTTATGCATTTACAATTAGATGTCTTTGATTACCTTAGTTAGTGCAACTATTTTTAATTTTCATAATTATTTTGCGTCTAGTATTCTTTTCAGCAATTATTAATTATTTGTACTATGAAGAACAATGTTGGAATTATTTTTGAACAACAAATGGTATTTCACAATCACCTTGCCACAGTATACTAAAAAAATAATTGAATACTTAGGTATATCCTCAGAAAATGAATTGAAAATTTGCAAATAAAAACTATCATGAAATGATTGAAAATGTCTCTAAAATTTGGCAAAATTCATAAAATAAGCCATCATATCATAGCTGTGCTGTATAGGGGGAAGGTATAGGTACTTAGATTTATTATCCCAAAAGACTTGGCTTTTAGCTCTTTTTATAGGGCTCCCCTCGTTCCTTCATGCCTAGCATAGAGGGCTAAAAGCCTAAAAAGCTCTCTATTCTAATTCTATTTGAAAGCCCAGACTCGGAGCAAGCTAGTAAGCCTTATTAAAAGCCTATATATTTAAAGACTGTAAGTCCTTGTCAAATCATTGAGGCTCAAAAAATACTTAAGCCTACAAGCCTAATAAAACAAAGGCGTATAGGCCTGGCCACATGTCCACCGCTGCCGCACACCGTGCAGATATACGGCGTCGTGAACGTAAAAAGGCGCGGCGTCGGATGCGGCACGTTATCGCACCGTGCTGATATAGGGCGTCGTGAAAGCAAAACGGCGCGGCGCCGGACGCGGCACGTTGCCGCACCATGCCGCACCATGCTGATATTATTACTGAATGCATAATGACCGGCACGCGCGCATCTTAGCGAGTTCACATTTAAAACTTTTGCGGTCGCCGCCAATGTTGATGATGACGGATGGTGATGGTGATGATTGATGATGGTGATGATGATTGATGATGATGATTGATGGTGATGGTGGTGATGATGATGATGAAAGTTAAGAATTTAAATGAGGCTGCTCTGATCTTAAAAGACTGAAGCCTTGAAAAGGGCTTAAACCTCTTAAAAAAGCTAAGCTTATCATAAAAGCCTATAGTCTTTTTTTAGACTTGAGCCTTGTTATATTCAATAGCTCTTCATAACCTTAATTTGTAGCCCAGCTCTAAAAAGAACTCCGAATGTTTAAATTTAGGGCTAAAAGGCTCGAGTCTTTAGGAACACTGCTTAGATTATTTTAATTATTCACCATCAGTTGAATGATTTGCTGGATCTGATGAAGGCAGTTTGTAGGTAGTTTCTAAAGGAACCATTAATAATTTTTCCTTTCAAATACATGTAGTCTTTTCAGCCAAGCCAAAGCCAAAAAAAAAGCCAAGCTTTTCAGTTGTTAATAGAGTAGTGTTACTTGAATTATTTTCAAGAGCAGACCCTTAAAAAATTAAGTAACTTAAATTATTCATTTAAAAGAAATTCAGACAAATCTAAGTTGGACTTTGTCTGCCAACCCTTTTAGATAGGTCCACAGACTTCTAGGAGACCAAAGGTGGCAAAACACTGCTAAAGGTATCAAGCAGATATGATGTCACAGGTTTATACAATGCTTTGAATTGAGAGTAGATTTCATTTATTTCCCCATTTCTTCAGTAGTTATTGGCATGTACTAATGTATCACCTCTATTTCTTGTTGTGAACCACAGCACATTCACTGTCTAAGGATTGTATTCTGTACATATTAGCTTGAAACCCACTGACAGCGGTGGCGGAGGCGCGAGTTACTTTTGCTGGCCACAGAGTTGGATTCCCTAGTTGGACTTTAGAAAGTAGGGAATGGAACTGAAGATAAATGAGAATCTTTTCTCTGAAATAGAATATTTGTGAATTGTTTTCATTTTTAATACCATTCTTGCTGCAGTTTGATACTACTATACATGTAGCAATTAATTTTCAAGTCAATCAAGCTTTTGGATGTTTTTGTGTTGTTGGAAGTAAATTCCAAGATTTGATTACATTGTTTTGTTAGTTTACTGAGTGGGGTAAAGGGTGTTAAAAAGGTGATATTTTATTATTTCACTTTAATTTAATTTTTGAAATTAAAATAAAATATTGATGTGCCTATTTGCCACTTCAACAAGATTTACTCGTAAGATCAACTAATAAGTGCAAAATTATTTCAACAGATGGGTTTTCGAACCTTGATATGTTCGACCTTGAAAAGGACCTCCCTGATGAGTTGATGGGGGGTTCCTGGGGCGAGCAGCCCGGCGTCACGGGCCCCAAGCCCCCGGCGCAGGGGCCAGGGCCTGGGGGACAAATGGCCCCACAGCAGCTCAATGGGGACGACCCCACAGCTGCCATGCAGAGACAGATCAACAATCACCTCATGCAACAAGTGAGTATCTGGAGGCAATGGAATTTATAATAATGACTGACCGAAACATGACAATTATTTTATTGTGTAATATGAAATAGAACATCTACTTTTATTTTTCAGTAAATTTGGGACATTGTTTTGTCTGCTGTTTGTATGACCTAAATGCTAAAAGTTTTTTTAATCAATACTGTTTGTCAACTATGGGTAATTAATTGATGTCAATAATTTGAGTAAAAATCAATAGTGCTTTTATATGCCGGCAATGGCAGAACTCATTCACATAATTGATTTGTTTTGAATTTCATTACATTAATGATATTATATGTATGTTAGTTTAATATTTTACCAATTTCAGAGTTTAAATAAATATATTAATCTTTTTTTTTTCGTCTGCTGGCCTTTTCACAGGTTAAAGGTGGCTTAGTGGGCCACAACAATCCGTTAGGATTGGGTAGTTTAGGAAGTAAGAGTCCAAATTTACAGTCACCACCAAATGTTTCTGTAGCCAAGGACCTAATGGGTGGCATGCACCCGCAACTAATGCCAAATACAAGTCATCCAAATCAGCTACATTCGACCATGCCAATGAGCTCCATTCAGGGTGAGTATAACTTTTACACTTGATATTGTCAGTTTTAAAGTAAAAAAAACTATGGCTGCGCCTACATTTTTTAGAAAGAAGAAAGAAAGTGTCTAAAGTATTGAAATCCATTTAAATATGAGACTTACCACCGTACCTAAAAGACTTCATTAATTACTAATTTACATTTAATGACTGTATCGATCGTAAAAAAAATTGTAACCAGGATCCTAACTGGATTGCTGTACAACTGTTAGTCATGTGTTGAGTGAGGAAACTCCTTGATTCTTTAGCGACAGTTGTGGAAATATCTTGCAAACAATATGGTTTTGCCAAGTTACCTCTGCCCTCTTCAACTAAGAGGGAAAAATTTAATCAATCCAGCATGCGCATGTTTGTGTTTGTGTTTGTATTTGTTTTGTGATAAACAAAAATTTTTTTTAGGTGGAATGGTCGCTAATGTAGGAGGCAGTATGATAGTGACTAATAGTAATATGACCGGTGCTGGTATGCTCGGGAGCGGCATCATCAACAACGTGAATAAACAGCTTCCAAATCTCATGGGGAACAACCATCACGGCACGCCACAACACCACCCGCATGCTCAGGTATGTATAAAGATATTACAGAACTAATAATAAATAAATAAAAACCATTACTTAGTGAGTGAATAGCGATAGGGAATTAAAAAGTGTGGATGTATTAAAAGACCACCATTTTATGAATGGAACTGACAGTTATTCTATGTACTTTCGTCAAAATGTATATGGGTGAAGTTATCCTTATGAGATCCGAAGAGATCCTTCAAATTAAATCTTATTCACATCATGCTTTATAATTATATGACATGGTAAGTTCTCAGTTCTAACTAATCATCGGCGGCGCCGGCGGGCCAAACTGTCTACTGCCCACTTTCCACTTAAAAAGGGTATTGAGTGGAACAGTCACAAGTTTATGACTTATTCAGCGGAAGCACATTTCTTGTTAAACAAACTCCTCACGGGTTCCATTCAGCTTGCGGTGGAGTGGAAGTTATAATAATGTAATGTTTTCAGGCGATGCAGAATGGTCCTATAAGCGGTCGCGTGGCGGCGATCGCGCCCACAATGCGGAGCACCCTGCAGCACCACCAGCGGCTGCAGACGCCGGGCGGCGGCGGGCACCCACTGGCTCCCTACCACCCCGCCTACGGCCAGTCACCGCAGGGGCCCGCGCAGCCGCCCGCGCAGCGCCCCGCCGTGCGCTTCGGACCGACTGACGCCGCGGGCGGAGGCGCCGCTCAGGTATATATAACACCTACCTATTACTAATCATTCAACCAATGTGCTGTAAAATTCAAATTATACAAAAGAAATACATTAAAAAAGTTATTTAGGGATTATTGTCCTTGCTTCCGTAAAGCGACGGAAGACCACGCCCGCCGGCCAGAAGTCAGTGTGCTGGAACATCTGCTGGTGCTTAGCCGGTGCCTGGAGTCTAAAAGAGCGAAAATTGATGGCTAATATTCTTTTATTACTGTTAAGTAATTTTTGTGAGGGACTGGAGTCGGAAATAGTTAAAGACCTGTATTACAGATTTCTAGGCCGTCACCCAAAAAACATGATTGATTCAACAATATTAGCTGTATTACACATGGAACTTAATAAAATGCTACACCCATCATAAAACGCTTTTTAGCAAAATTATAGGAACAAGTATCACGCCAAGGGCAATTCTTTTAAGCTGGTATAGTTGCGATTCGGACCCGTAAAGCCAAAAGCTTAATTATTTTACGTACTCACAGGCCGTGCCACCCGCGCCGTCGCCGCAGACCCCCGGCGCGCCGGCCGGCGGTCAGTCCCAGCCGCAGGCCGCCACACAGGGCGCCGCGCCCCCGCCCGGCGGCGCCGCCCCGCAAGGTGCCGCGCAGGGCTCCATCGCCGATCCCGAAAAGAGGAAACTCATTCAGCAGCAGTTAGTGTTGCTTCTGCACGCGCACAAGTGCCAGCGCCGCGAGTCACAGT
The DNA here is from genome assembly GCF_025370935.1 of Choristoneura fumiferana. Classification (NCBI taxonomy): domain Eukaryota; kingdom Metazoa; phylum Arthropoda; class Insecta; order Lepidoptera; family Tortricidae; genus Choristoneura; species Choristoneura fumiferana. The sequence continues at coordinate 4,404,506 of NC_133473.1, forward strand.
CCAACGGCGAGACATGGCAGTGCTCGCTGCCCCATTGCAAGACTATGAAGGGCGTCCTTAATCATATGATGTCCTGCCAAGTGAGTACCGAGTACCCTGACACTGCTACCTATAACTGATTATGCCCGTGTCCTCAAAACATACAGTTCTACCTACTATAGAATGTTAGTATCAATCCAATAAAGATCTTGTTGCATCGCATATAAAGTAAAATATGCTATGACAGGTGAACTCTCCCTTTCTCTCTCATGTGCGAATAACAACTGACGCCACACCATCCCGCAGAATCTTATTCCGACGTCGTATAATCCTCAAAAATATTATTTTTGAGTACATAAGTAACATACACTTGACTGTACTACTGTTGCTATTTTTTTTTTTTAAGCAGCCTGTATAGTGTCCCACTGCTGGGCAAAAGCTACTGTTGCTGTTATTTAAAATAAATAGATGCATTGTTTTCGACAGTCCACTGCATAGTTTGACATATTTAGTCATGTACATTGTACATTTTTGTTACAGGCTGGCAAAAATTGTGCCGTACCTCATTGTTCATCATCAAGACAAATAATAAATCATTGGAAACATTGCAATAAGAATGACTGTCCTGTTTGCTTACCACTTAAGCAGGCAGACAGGACTCGAACTAATAATATGAATGGTGAGTTGAATTTTACATGTTGCTGTTATTTACTGGACTCATTGATAAAAAAATCCGAAAAAGCAATAAATTATGGAGATCTTTTAACATAGTCGTGACCACATATCGCTACGCTCGGAACCAGTAGCATGATTTTTCGACTTTGTAGTGAAAACTACTTACGAACACAGAACCCGAGTATTGAATTCTTAGCTTTGATTGTGTATGAAAAAAGAAAACGAAGCTATTATTAGTAGCGAAATATATTAAATAAAAAACGTATGTAAACGTACCTACTAACGCTTGAAACAACGAATTATAATTTAAATAGTACGTCGTATGTTCGTTTGCCAAAGATATCAATGTTAGTCCAGTGCGTCAAGTCGGGTCCGCAAACCAATTATTTCGATTTTTGAAGCTCGGAGGTAACAATTTTCTCTATTGCTCATATTAATGTGCTCACGGTCGCCGCGGACCCGGCGCCCGCTTTTACTTTTAAAATTTTTCGTTCGCCACTATATTTCTGTTGCATTTTTAAATTAACACTTTTATACTGTCGCCGACGATCAGGTAATCATCAAAATGCTACTTATTTAGCGGGTGGCGGGACGCACGGCAACGCCGGCCCGGGTGTCGTGGGCGGCGTGGGCGCAGTGGGGGCTCCTGCGGGGGCGCAGCTCGGGACCCCCGGCGGGCCCGCGCCCGCGCCGCAGCCCTCCACGCAGGGCGCCGACATGAAGCGCGCGTACGAGGCGCTCGGCATCGCGTGCCCCACCTCCGTGGCCACACTGGGCTTCCCGCGCGCGCCGCTGACGCCGCTCGCGCGGCTCTCGGCGCCGAGACCGCCCGGCCTCACCGACGTCGTCCAACAGCCCAACCTCCAACAGCTGTTCGCGCAGCAGAACCAGCCCGATCTGCAGCAGCAACAACTGGTGAGTACAACATCACCTAATGACACACGCCTGCTGCTTGGAGTCAATTGCCTGCTGTTTTTCGTTACGCAACCCAGAAAGAGAAGAGCGATTTCGAAATGTCTTCAGATACAACAACTCTCACTTAGAGTACACAACCTTTACCATACTTGTCAACATCCTTTCCTTCCCGTGGAAGCTCGAAGAAGAGAGCGTGTGGTCTTTGTCTTCTGTACAAATCTGCCCTCTCACATTTTACAAGTTGTAAACATATTTGTATATACGCATACTATTGCGCCAGGAAGAGCTGCAAACTTGATTTTTTAATATGTTTAAAGTCGTTGCTTATTTTTGAAACGTTTACTAATATGTTATTTGATTTTAGATGAGCGCCGGGACGATCCAGCTGCCCGGCGGTCCCGTCACCGCTAATCCCGCCTCGGGCACGAAAGAATGGCACCAGTCTATAACAGCCGATCTCAGAAACCATCTTGTTCATAAACTGTGAGTGCCGAGTAAAGTCATTGTGTCGCAATTTTATATTTTGTCACAATTTGTTTTTTTTGCTTAGTATGTATAAGTATAATTAAAATGTCTTTCTCTTTGTACACAGGGTGCAAGCAATCTTTCCTACCCCAGATCCCACAGCAATGTTAGATAAAAGAATGCACAATCTCGTAGCGTACGCGAGGAAAGTAGAGGGCGACATGTACGAAATGGCGAGCACGCGATCAGAGTACTACCATTTGCTCGCAGAGAAGATTTACAAGATACAGAAAGAGTTAGAAGAGAAACGACAGAAGAGGAAGGAGCAGCAGCAGCAACAGTTGCAAGCGCAGCAACAAGGGCTGCAACAGCCGGGAGTCATGGCGGTGGGGCAGGTGCTGGGAGGGGTCCGCGCGCCCGCGCCCGCCGCCGTCGGCCTGCCGCGCCCCAACATGCCCGTGCAACCCAACCTCGGCATGCGAATACCCTCCCCAGGAATGAACACGCTCGGCATGACCGCCAACAGAATGTCCTTCCAGAACAACCTGGTCTGCCCGCCCGGCCCGAGCCCGAATCAAATGCCGCCGACGCCGAATGGGGGTTCGGTGGGAGTCGGCAGCGTCGGCAACCCGATTATGTCGCCGTTCGGACAGCCGATGCAGTCGCCGGTGCCGGCGCCGCAGTACGTGCCCATGCAATCCAACGGGCCGGCTGCCATGCCTTCACCCAGTCATCAGCCTGATGCCGCTAAGGTAAGTACTTCGCCAAGAAGCCAGCTTAACAAAACTTTTATTTAGGTTCACATCTTTGTTTGTTTACTTTAAATCTTGCAGGTCAATTTTGATCCACTTCCAGTTTCAAATGAAATTATATATATTAATATTGAAAATAATAATTTGACATTGAACATTATTAAAATTAAATTTCATTTAAATTTCAATCTAATTAAGTTACGAAAATTCACAATAAATTCTTATTACCTATATTAGCATTAGTATTTTAACTACATCACTCCTCTAATCCGTAGATATAATGAATTATTGGAGTAAAATAGTTTTATGGATTATCATTTTTATACCTTAACAGGGTGTCGTGTACCTACTATATAATAATATGTCACCTAATGTAATGAACATGACTTATAAATGAATAAATAAATAAATAAATTGACTTGTAATTTGGTAAACATAATATGTAGGTTAGTTGACCATGGAAGTACAGCCAGTAAAAAGTGCAGTCAGCAAAAAAGCTTGTGTATGAGATTTTTTTTTTACAAAAACTATCCAGCTCTTGACAACTATCACCCACCACTAACCCTACTCTCCCACAGATGAGGCTCTCCGGCGGTCCCGTAGCCAGCCCCTTTATGAACCACTCGAACGCGTTCGGTCGCGCGGAGCCCTCCCCCGGCCCAGGGCTGGGGTCCAATGCGCCGCTCCCCGGAACTCCTTGCACGCCAGCCCACCAGAGCCCGGCGCCCGTGTCCCAACTGGCGTCCCTCAGTCAGCCCGCCCACGACGACAGCCCACAGCAAGAAGACACGAGGGCGCCCAGCCAGGAGCCTGACGAAGTCAGAATTAAGGAGGAGCCCGAAGATGATCCTGGCGGCAAAGGCATGCGGGATGAGATGCCGAATAAGGAGCCCATGGAACAAACTGAGCCGTTTGTTATTAAGCAGGAGATCAAGCAAGAGATCAAGCAGGAGGTTAAAGAGGTTAGTTTATTTTTGTTTCGCTGTAAATGTCTGCTTATGCTTAGGAGAAAAAAATAAATAAAAGACCATCGTGTTTCTCCACATCTATCCCGTGACGATCAATTTTCTCACTACTGACCATAAAATATTCATAAGTCTCGAAATATGATAATTTTGATTAATGTGGTCAATATATTTAGAGTTCTATTAAGTTTCGCATAAATAGAGTGCCGACATAACTTTTGTTGCCCAAACGCTCTGTCTTAGTTACGTGTCTTTGTCTCAGGAACCGCCGGAGCCCTCGAGTAGCGGGGAGCCCGCGAGCGGTGCCAAACGCATGTTCGTATTCAAACCAGAAGACTTGCGGCAAGCGCTGATGCCTACCCTAGAAAAACTATTCCGCCTCGATGAATCAGCGCCATTCCGTCAGCCCGTCGATGCCCAGGCACTGGGCATACCGGACTATTTCGACATCGTCACCAAACCCATAGACTTGTCCACGATCAAGATGCAACTCGACCGCGGGGAGTATAAGGATCCCTGGGAATATGTGGACGACGTGTGGCTCATGTTTGATAACGCATGGCTCTACAACCGCAAGAACTCGCGTGTCTATAGATATTGTACAAAGGTAAGATGATGTCTAATTAAGTTGGATAATTAAATAGTAACGACTAAGAAGAAGAAGAAGAATTAAATACACCGCTATAGGTAGCGCCTATAGGTATCTATAAAAATTGAGTAACTCGTGGAGGCCAACCTCAAATTTTTATAGATCACCTTAGCCGTTTTTAGCATTGCATGAAGTAACAGGAGTTTCTCGTGTCAAGACTCAAGAGGTTGTTTTATAATCTCCAACATTCTCATTTTCATTGAAATTATACTCTACTTTGATATAATAAAAACTTTATAAATGGGCAGGCCTCCTATGCTGGTATTTTCAGGGTATTAAAGAGAATAGTAAATTGACACCAATTGACCTACTTCCAAAGTAAACAGAGCTTTTGTTATGGGTACTAGGTAAGGGATAAACATATAGGTACATATTAAACACCCAAGACTGAAAAGCAAACATAGATATTTCTCCTATAAAATATCTGCCCTGAACGGAAATCGAACCCAGGCTTCATGTTTTGTAGTCAGGTTCTCCAACCACCCAGTTGTCCAGTCAATTCAACTGATAACTTTGCTTGTCGGGACCTTGATGAGACGATGACAATGTGCGTTTATCTTTGCCAGCTTTCGGAGGTTTTCGAGCAAGAAATAGACCCGGTGATGCAGAGCTTGGGTTACTGCTGCGGCCGGAAATACACGTTCAACCCTCAAGTGTTGTGCTGCTATGGCAAACAGCTCTGCACCATACCAAGAGACGCTAAATACTTCAGCTACCAGAACAGGTATGTAATGAACTGAAACGTACCGCGGCGTTTGTCGCTCACTGACTTTTTCTACCTTAAGGCTTAACCGTTAACCGCCTGGTTTTAGCGTGCCATCCCTCTTTAAACCATCGTTTGAAAAAGAGAAGGCGTGCTCAAATCGCACGGTTAGCCGCATAGTGCGTACGTAGCCTGAAAAACGGCCAAGTGCGATTCGGACTCGCGTATGAAGGGTTCCGTACCATCTATACAACATTCATTAGATAGACATTAGCAAAAAACGCCACAAAAAAACTCGTTTGTTGTGTGGGAGCCCCCCACCTTTTAACCGCCACAAACAAAAAAAAAATTCTGAAAATCGTTCCATATGCCCCACGAAATGCCGACATGGCCACTATGGCACTTTTTTCAGCTGTCGTGTTTTACCGACCGTGGCGGTCAAAGGGTAAATATTTATTTTATTCTGTTTTTAGTATTTGTTGTTATAGCGGCCACAGTTATATATAATCTGAAATTTTAAACTGTCTAACTATCACGGTTCATGAGATACAGCCTGGTGACAGACGGACAGACGGACGGAGAGCGAAATTTTTAGTAATAGCGTTTCCGTTTTTACCCTTTGGGTGCGGAACCCTAAAAAAAGGTGCAATGAGCGACAAGCGAAATGATGCGCTTTCAGCTTTCAGCACTGCATTCTGCGCCTCTGACAGCATATTGCAGCTGAAATAAAATTGGTTCGCAACTAATGTTCATAGATAGACTTTAAGAAGTAATTAAAATCAATTTAATATAGTTACTGCAAGTATGCCGTCAAATAAATGTAAGAGAGACGCTGGAAGCGGTTCTGCTGCAGTAACAACGAAAGTGTAACGGTTGACGACAAAAAGACAAAAAAAAGGAGTTCGTAATTTAAAAACACACGAAGGCCCTGTTTCATCAGTATCTGATGTCTATAATATAATATCTTGCATATAAAATATCAGTGTGCTGAGATGGGCCCTACTACCACCTAAACTTGGACACTTTCGCTGCTGCTGTCGCAAAAAAAATGTTTATTGATAAAATATGCGTTTGTAGAACAAAGTTAATTCGTTTTCGCAAATAGCTGTAATTATTTTTGAGTCATCTATGTTTTCATCTTTTTAAATGGCCTGTTATTATTGTGTATTCTTCGTTTCGAAACTTATATTTCTTTGAGTAAACATTAACTAATGATAATTTATTTTTGGAAAATAACTTGGTTCTACAATCTTTAACATACAAAGCTAGACCTAAACTTTACATTTTCTAACTTACCTACATTTTTGTCAGGAATTTAAAAATGCTGTTAAATCGGTTGATTTCTTTAAAAATAAGATTATATTAACTAAATAACATTAGCTTAATTCACATAGCAATTTATCAAATTAAATAAAAAAACAGAGAAACAATGGTCATAGTCACGTTTATACGCAATTTACTAGTAATTTTCTGCTAGCGATTCACGTTTCTGGCAAAATGCGTAAAATGATTTACACGTATTTTGACAGATTTTTGATGCTGGCAATTTGCGTATCGTCTGAAGGACTTTGTATAAAATATGAAACCAAACTCTGATTGCTTTTTGAATTAGGCTAATTTATTAAATAAGTTTTCATTTAGCATTATCATCATGCTGTTTTTGTGCTTTCCTTTCCAAATGAATGTACAAAATGTAAAAAAATTACATAAATATAATCAACTTGCATTGTTTGCTAATCATACAAGGTTTAACTTCAAATTTTTTGATGTTGACTACTTTTGAACTTATATATGTAATGAGTCGTTCGGATCGATTGTTACTCTACCATTTTATGTTCTGCTTGTCAGTCAGTGCTTGCTTTTCCTTGATAATTTCGTCGATGATATTATAAAATTAAAGTTACTTGCTAGATCTTGCTAAAAGGTCAAAGGTCAAAAAAGTGGAAAGAGTAGATACTTTTTGCCCAGGGGAGTGGGAGAACAAAATTTGATACAAAACCTATGTGCAATTGAAAACATAAAAACTTGCCAAAAAGTTTAAAAGCATGTTAAAGAAAACATAAAATCTATTCGCAAATAATGCCGCTTCCCATCGTACTTTCTTCTTTACTTGACAATCCATAATGATAATGAACCTAATAAACTATCTAATTACATGAATCGAGTTGATACAGTATCGTATTGGATTGTGTAGAAATATATAAATGAAATAAAAAAGTCTTCTAGTTTAAAGGACAAAACATTTTTACATAGCTAGCGAGAATTCGATACTTAGTGACAGTAACATGACCTGCTTTCATTGCTGCCGTCGCAAGCGAACTCACAACAATGCGCCCACCAGTAAGGTGATGCGGCCGATAGGGTCTCGTGCATGATACACCAACTGAATACCTAAGTAAAGAAATATAATAAAGTGCTCGGAATCTATCCTTTTCGTTGCGATTTGGTAGTTTTTTTTTTTAAATAGCCTTTACTCGACTCTGGCTTCGGCAAATTGTCGCCAGTACAGTTGGCATCGCTCTAAATCGTCCCGCCACCATTTAGGCCTACCTCTGCTCCGGTGGCCGTCGAATGGAACCCAATCAGTGGTAATATTGGCCCAGCGATCCGGATGCATCCGGCAGACATGTCCTGTCCAGTCCCACTTGAGTTTGGCGATTAGGGATTTGATAGTACAGTACTTGGACATCAGGTCTTTCTGGTTTTGCTGCGCTACCATTCAAATCAAAAGGCGGATCTGCAAACCTACTCTAAAACGAAAGAGCACTTTGAGCACATGTTCGGTTTCGACGAAGGCGGCGTAGTCCTTTGGAGTTGATGCAAAGCTATGAATGACTATTTACCTTGCAATGACAATCCTAACACGAATATTGCCGTAGCCGTTGGTAAATTGAAGCACTGTGTAATGTCCTCTAAAATTAGGTCGACGAGTAATTAATACGACCGTAAGCACTGCTGAAAATCATCGCTTCTCTGAATGTCCGATTCTGGAACGAGTAATTAATATTAACGATCAATCAAGAAAACTGAAACGACGTACGACCTTACGCTAGCTAAAAGGGTCAGCGTATTAGGATACCTGAAGCGAAACCAAAAGCTAAGGAATAAATCAAAGAGTGGCTTAGCTATACTAAGTGTGTCGGTTAGTGTGACAGACAAGAGTAGTCAACGCCATTTTTTATTCAAGGCGGCAAAGCTTTATTCTTTGTGAAGTTAAACTTTGTATACCATGTTCGTATTATAAATGTTACTTGGGTGGGGCTCTGAAGCGTTTCAACCGTCGTTCACGAGTGGTGATTGGGATATTTAGTTGTCGATTTTATTATATTAGTATATTTTTGTGACACATGGAAAACGATGATTAAACCACTCAGAGCCTCACCCACTTTATTATGCCAGTTAATGTAGGGCCGAAATTCAAAATTGCACAATCACATTAGGTGAAGTGGAACAGCAATACTTATTATGATGATATGAGATTGATTTCACCTATATTGTAAGTTTTTTCTCCGCTTAGTATCATTGTGTATTTGAATTTCGGCCCTCAGATTCAAATCGCTCTTTCATCGTAACACCACTTTGGCATTTAGCACATTTTCTGTTCTCCTCTGCAGCTTTATGTTTGTCGAAACTTGTTTTTTAGTCAGTTTTGCTATTCCCGATGTCCATTTATTTGGAATACCACGATACATTTTCTCACGTTATATTTTTTTTTGTTCAATATTCATCTCGCCAAATAAATGAACAGCGCCGAATTTCCTCGTAAAATACTGGCCCTGCATATAGAGTTTGGTTAGGCTAGGCAAGGTATAAGTGTCCTAGTTTTAAAGCTACCAAATCTAAAATACTTAAAGAACATTGTGTTGATAACACTGTCACGAACGCATTAGATCATATTTCTAACACCATTAATGTATTCGTCAAGATCATGTTGCCTTGAATCGCTTTATGGTTCGCGATAAGAACATACAGAATACTTAATATTAATGCTCAAGTGTTATAGCTTTTTCAAACTTTTGGATGGTCTGATAAATTGATAAATATACAAAACTGAGAATATTGTCATGTTGACATTTTAATACGTATAAACTGTTATAAAAAAGCAACTCTAAAAATTTAGTTCTGTTGCCAGAAAAAGCAAGATGTAACAACTGGGACACTTAATCTGCCAAATCCTGTAGTTGTGACCTTTTACCAAAGGGCCAGTATAACATTAAAAGCTATATTGTGAATCATGCGGGCGTACGTACACCACTCGATCATTTAGTTCAACTGACTCCTGTACTGTTCGTCTTGCTTCAAACGGTGTCCGCCGCCAGCTGGGAAACAAACTTAGTTCCGATTATTTTCTAAAAGTAAAGCTATGAAAATAATACAAATCATCAAGCGTTACACATACGCATGTCTAAAAGAAGAAAAAAACAAAAATTTAATTTAATAAATAAGTCAGTCAAAAATTTAATTAATAATTCAGTCATATGTTCTAAAATAGGACTTACTTACTACTACATTATTAAACGCGATGCTTCATGTTGTTGTTCATACTTTTTGAAAAACAATTCTTTGTGTATACTTCATCTTGTTGGATAGTTTAATTATTTTTTTTAGCTATTTGATGATGGCGGAACTATGTTTGTTTGAACCTGTGTCTTTCATACCTCTCTCAAACACTGTACCTGGCTCCTTCTGTATAATACGTCAACTAATCCGTTTTATGTTCTTGTTGCTTACTAATTTTTTTGTTTCGCCCCCTTCACGCACCTCCTTGCCTGCACCACGCTTCATCACTACCTACGGGATGGATGTTTGTTACGTTGTCCAATAAAGTCTAAAAGCGTATGGGGTTGTGTCCGATAGATACACCTTCTGCCAGAAATGCTTCAACGACATCCAAGGCGACACAGTCACGCTCGGAGACGACCCGCTGCAGTCACAAACGTGAGTATACCTACTAAATATAATGATATATATCTGTTTGTTACAATACTTGTTTCAAAAATACTTAATTTTTGTTGACTAAGGTCTCAAATAGTTTTAACTTTGGCCATACTTCTGTTTCGTACTCGGTTCGTGGTGACAATAATTAAAAAAGAAATGCAGAGTTATTAGCCAATCCTGAATTTGTCGGATGATAAAAATTTATGGTATTTTACATTGACATCTATGTACTAGACTGCATGTTTCTTACATTAAAACGGCGCACAAAATTAGTTCACAGCGCGGTTTTGTGAACAGTTCACTCTAGTTTGTTGACTTCCGTGACAGGGGTTGAGTCAAAGTAATATTGACGATTGATGTGCCGCGCGTTTTGTTCCAAACAGCCAGTCTAGAACCGTAAGGTACATAGATGTCGATGGTATTTTATCTCATTCTATTTCCCGTTAAGATCTAGTCCAGAACTAAGGCAGTTTTCATATCAGCATCATCAAAAACCACAATGATCTAACTTTATCTCGATCCTATATCTAATTTTAAAATCTTTAACACTAAATTACTTTAAAAATGGCATCACAACTCCTGTGAAATTTCCAGAGCTATCAAGAAGGATCAATTCAAAGAGATGAAGAACGACCACTTAGAACAAGAGCCCTTCGTCATATGCATGGACTGTGGACGCAAACAACATCAAATATGTGTTCTCCATCACGACTCGATCTGGCCGCAAGGCTTCTGCTGCGACAACTGCCTCAAGAAGAAGGGCGCCAAGCGGAAAGATAACAAGTTCTGCGCCAAGAGACTGCCCTCCTCCAAGCTCGGGGTCTATATTGAGACGCGCGTCAACAACTTCCTTAAGAAGAAAGAGGCTGGTTCGGGTGAAGTGCATATTAGGGTGGTCTCTTCGTCCGATAAAGTAAGTCAGAGTCAGAAGCCTGTAAATGTTATGCTTTGGAAATTTTTATTAGAGATGTAGTGCCTATGACATGCCTATGAAATAAGTTTTGTTAAGAATTTAATTTTAATACAAGCTTTATTATTGATTGTACTTTTTGTTGGCTGTACTTGCATTGTCATAATACATGTCCATACCAAATTTCAAGTAGATGTCATTAACCGTTGAAGAGTTCCGTCCTGCAGAGACAATCCTGGCTGGACCACCAGTACCTATGTCATTACCAGATTATTGTATTGTCACCGGACTGACATATAAGTATGCCAAATTTTAAGACAATCTGACCACCGGAAGTGGGTCAAAATTAGGTTGTAAGATTTGACCCGCACATACAGTCACGAGCGGTAATTTGGGACCCACTTAAGAGCGAATATCTCTCACTTTGCATGACAAAAAGGAATTTTTTGACGAAATGGGTCCCAAATTAACACTCGTGACCGTACAAAGGTACATACATAGCAAGTTAAATAAAAGCAGCTTGTAAAAACCTGAGTGTTCATTCATACTCGCCCAACCATGTGAATCAATTCGATTAACACGTTGGCTGCCATGAGCATCATCGGTAGGATCAAAAAATATGTATTATTAAAAAATATAATATTCTCATTTAAGTATTTATCAATAAACAGTTTTATGTGTTACGTTAACGTGTCAGTAATAGGGTGAGCAGGGTGTCCACTTTCTGGAAAGTCAGGGAAATTTGCTAGAAATCCAAAAAGTCCGTGATTTCCCAAAACTTAGCTCGATACTTTGACACCAGAAAGAGTGGCACCATAAAAACAGTCAACGAAAAAGTGAGCAGTGAATTCCCATCATCGGGTCTAGCTTAGTATCTCGGGCAGTAAAAACTATCATATAACCTGCTTTGAAATGTACATGATTAGTCAGGGAAATTTAGAAATGTGGTCAGGGAAAGTCAGGGATTTTTTTTAGGATTTGTAGTGGACACCCTGGTATTGCTGAAAAATTTTTATGGGGCGTGGAAGCAAAACTTAGGTGTATTGTGAGCTGAGCAGCCAATGTGTTAAGTAATGAGTCTGAAGTAACCCAAGGAATTTTATTACATTACCATTTATTAATGTTAAATGTGGTCTTCAGATGGTGGAAGTCAAGCCGGGCATGCGGTCTCGCTTCGTGGAGTCTGGCGAGCTGCATCCAGAGTTCCCTTACCGCGCCAAGGCGCTCTTCGCGTTCGAAGAAGTCGACGGCGTCGACGTCTGCTTCTTTGGCATGCACGTTCAGGTAACCCATTGACGATTAACGCTAAACTTTGTGGATGTATAAGAACTGTCGAACGGTTTTGATATAAATTTTCCATAAGCTAGTATAGTATTTATTCGACAATGTAAATTATATGGCCTGCCCACCTGCATTTTTGTTTTATAATTATATTAAGTAATTAAGTAAGTAATTCATTATTATTATAATATTAATTGGATTTATAAATGTGAAAGTGTGGATGGACAGATGAATGTATGTATAGATGATTGTGACTATCAAAATCCGTTCAGTAGTTTCGTGATAGACTCAAACTTTCCAGTTCATAATATTTATGAGGTATTGACATAATAGTTCACTAGGGTAAAAATAATAATGTTTCTTAATGACTCATTAGAGAACCGTTTCCTTTGTTTTGCAGGAGTACGGCAGTGAAAGTCCGTCCCCGAACACGCGGCGCGTGTACATTGCGTACCTAGATTCCGTGCATTTCTTCAACCCGCAGCAGTACCGTACTGCTGTGTACCACGAGATACTCCTAGGGTACCTCGACTACGCCAAACAGCTCGGGTACACCATGGCCCACATATGGGCCTGCCCACCCTCCGAAGGCGACGACTACATATTTCACTGCCATCCGCCTGAACAAAAAATACCCAAACCTAAACGACTACAAGAGTGGTACAAGAAGATGTTAGACAAAGGCATCATAGAGAGAATAATTTTAGACTACAAGGATATTCTTAAGCAAGCTATGGAGGATAACATCTCGTCGGCAGCGGAACTGCCCTACTTTGAGGGAGACTTTTGGCCCAATGTGCTAGAGGAATCCATCAAAGAGTTAGATCAGGAGGAGGAGGAGAAAAGGAAGCAGGCCGAAGCAGCCGAAGCAGTGGTAAGAGTTGTTTATTTGCGCTTCTGTTTTTTTTTTTCAACCAAGAAACTAGACCCGACGCGAGCTCTTAATTTATTTGAAGAGTAATATACAAAGCTTTTTGTTGTTTGATTACATCACCGCTTTTCGGACCATGTGAGATAAAAATATTATGCTTGCTTACCCTTACATTGATGCAATTATTATCAGAATTTTGTTCTTGCGTTTTTTATTTCGATCGGAGTGGCATTGGGTACTAAAAACATCTGAACCACCATATTACCTACCACACACTTTAAAAAGTCAAATTTAGATATAGTAAAAAAAATGTGTCTAACAGCTACGCGCCCTAGTTTTTCTAACCTGGTCAATTGCTTTTTTCCGCTTCAATGTTTAAAGCGTCACCCCCACCTTGACAATATACACCATTTCTAGATATTCCAGTCGTCGGAGGACAACGAGCAAGGACCCGACGGCAAGAAAAAGGGACAAAAGAAGGCAAAGAAGTCAAACAAGTCCAAAGCCGCGCAGAGAAAGAACAGTAAGAAGCAGAGCGATCAGCAACAGGGCAGCGACCTCAGTGCAAAGATATTCGCCACCATGGAGAAACATAAGGAGGTGTTCTTCGTCATAAGGCTACATTCCGCTCAGTCTGCTGCCAGCTTAGCGGTGAGTCTAACATATCAATTACTAATGTATAGTATCACCCACTCGAGTAAATGTGTCGAGGCGCAGCAAACTTGCCTAAGTTTAAAAAAGTTGTTGCTGCATTTTGAGCTTTATCTGTAACGCCGATAACACATATAACGATACCAATTTTTATGAATTTAGACGGCGACAATGTTAATATACATCGATATTACGAAAATTTTGACGTAAACGTATTGTTTACTTTACATTGTAGTCTCTTTCTACATGCTTTTATTTAACTTCGTGTACATTTGTTTGTTTGCTTCAGATCTTGCAAGTTCATTTTGATACACTATTAGTGGTCGGATTCACTTGAAAATTGGTATGCATATGCAGGTTGGATGCCAATGCAAGTATTGTCAGCAAAAAATTACATTTTTTTGTTAAAAATACTTATTTACATTATGTATCCTTCTTCAACAGCATAACGACAAATAAGAACAACACTGCAGCACTAAAAATATGCCGAAATTATTTAATATTATAAAAAAATAGACCCACAATTGTTCCAATGGATTGATCCTAGTGATATTCAACTTTTTTAAAATTATCTACATGGATATTATGCAATATGGTTGGGGAAGTCACTTAGATAAAAACAAATATTTGCAATTTTACAGTTTTCGACATAATCAGATATTTGCAATATATCTGGAAAATTCCATTTATTATCCTTTGGGCCGTTTTACCCTAGCATCTCATTTATTATGCATATGTAAAAAAATATACATTTTGTTTTCTGCAATATGTAGTCCTTGAAATTAAACCATCAAGAAATCTATATCAGAAACAGGATGTTTACGCGGTATTTAGGCGTTATTTAAGGCTGATAACTGAAACTGAATCTACACGACCAGCATATAAACTAAAGCCATGATCATTGAAGACCAGGACGGCAACTATATGATAAATATTCTACAAAACAAACCAGGAAGTATTTTCTGTGTCATATCTTTTGTAAAACCGTATGCAAGCTTTAATAAACTCTTAGCATCATGCTCTTCTCTGTGTAAGTCGATTTTTTTAATCATATTGACCATAAAGTCATTATATTTTCGAAGTAGGGTAAATCGACAATTATTGGTCACCATTTAATAACTGGCCACCTTACACGAATAGCCCTTTCGAACCCAGCCGATACGATTGAATTTGACATGGATTGTACATACATAAGGTCCACTGTTATAATTCTTACATTTGAATTCTATTTTCATACTCGGCTGGGTTCGAAAGGCATAGTAAATTATGGTCGTGGCCTGGAAGTAGGCAACTGCTGGCTGAGTGTGAGTATTAAACGGACGAGCTTTTTTTATTCCAATATTTTTCTTATGCTTTCCCGCCTTTTCTCATTAAAAATAAACTGCAGGTGTATTTTTCCACCAAAAACACCACAAGTTGTTTCAGACCCAATAAAAAAAGTCCGGAGTTCCAACAAAATATCTGATACCGGCCATTAGACTTGGCTGTACACGACTTGGCTTGACTTGGCTTGGCTTGTTGCTGGCGATTTGTGCCAACATTTCCATGGCCTTTTTAAATTAAAAAAAAAATGGTGACTCGACAATAATAACTTATTGTCGAGCTAGCGCGCCTGCAATCTTTTTGTACCTTTTAGGGTTCCGGAGCCAAAATGCCAAAAACGGAACCCTTATAGTTTCGCCATGTCTGGCTGTCTGTCTCTCCGTCCGTCCGCTGCTTTGCTCAGGGACTATCAATGCTAGAAAGCTGTAATTTTGCACGGATATATACATAAACTATGCCGACAAAATGGTACAATAAAAAACTTAAAAAAAATTTTTTTTAGGGTACCTCTCATAGACTTAAAGTGGGGGTGTTTATTTTTCTCATCCAACCATATAGGGATATACCATTTGGGATTTGTGAAGACGATTTTTAGATTCAGTGATTTGTTTGCGAAATATTCAACTTTAAAGTGCAAATTTTCATTAAAATCGAGCGTCCCCCCCCCCCCCCCCTCTAAAATCTAAACCAGTGGGTGGAAATTTACCTATAAAATATACCTAAACTTGGAAGATTCCGTATAAAATACGAAATCCTTAGAAAAATATTACTTAATTATTTCGTAATGGCTACGGAACCCTATCTTGGGCGTGTCCGACACGCTCTTGGCCGGTTTTTAATTTTTCGCTGACCATAAACTATCCACTTCACCTTCTGATATGTAAAGAATAATGTCAAATTTTACGGTCATTTTTGAGAAAAAATAATTTCTAGTCATCTATATCCTCCTAAGTCCTCGCGTACTTCATAAAGGCTCAATTAACACTAAGAATAACGGCCGAATGTAGGTACTTTATAAAGTACAAATTGTTCAATGAATAAAGAATTCTAAGAATTTTGAAAAAAATGACCAAAATAACAGCAATTCAACCACGTCTAAGTCATAAGCACTAAGTTTGTTAAAAAATGTCAGGACTCAGGAGGATAAACAGAGTTAATTTTTAGTATAAGGTGTCAATTGCTGGCCACCCTTCAACCAGCCGTTTTTAGTATAAGGTGGCCAGTAATTAACGATTTACCCTAATGTAGTCCGCGATTACTTTCACCAAGCTCCCAGTATTAAAGCCTGGTTAGTGGTGGTGTAGTCCGTATCGTGTCCCACTGCTGGGCAAAGGCCTCCCCTTTCTTTCGCCACTCTTCCCTATCCTGGGCATGCACAGCCAATCGAGCTGAAAAGCGCTCAGGTCTTCCCGCAGGACATAATACGGTTTGCTAAAAAAAAATGGTGGTGTGGTGTAGAAATTATGTCTTTCTTTCTTTTAAAATTGTTATTGTTAATATTACATAAATCTGTTAAACTGCGATGTTTTCTAATAAGTTATTAGGAATAACTAACTCACTTGCTATGAGGGAGAGGTATCAACATTACCACTCAAACAGGTTAAACTGTATGAGCGCCCGCGACGCCTAAAGTTGTCAAGAGCTGTCGTACCTACAACGCCATCGACCCGTTCGCAACAACGTGCAACGGCGACCACCGTTAGGTGTGTATGGTCAAAGTCTAATTTCGCCTTCGGCATTATCATGACTTTGTATGCGACAGTGGCGTTCAAAGAGTTGATTGCATCTTTATATGGATTATTTTTCTTTGTGACCAACAAAATTTTCGTGGACAAAAATATCTCTAAATTTTTAATTTTCACAGGTTTTTATTAAACTAAACTGAAACTGATATATGTAGGAAAGATTTCCCTTATCGATTTTCGGTTAGAGACCTTTATATAAAAAAAACGTGGTATGATAAAACCTGAATATGGACAGTATCTTTTTGTTGTTCATTCACAATCAAACCAATAGACGATGTATGTAAATTTGGATGACTTGAACTTTGGCTTTGATATGACCAATTGACAAGATTTCATATTTCTAAGACTATAATTTGATTCGTTCTCTGTATTCTGGTTGGAAAGAGAAAGACGCTGATATTTTGAAAATTTTGCTACGATTATTAATTGATTTATTACAAATTTTTTAAGATGTGCTTATTCTAAAAGGGCATAACTCCAAAACTACCACACAATACATCCATTACTTTTGTCTAGTCTCTATTTAAAAAAAAGATCACGTAAAGCTGACGTAGAAGTTGTCAAATTTATGAGAGCTCCTTTTTCTGGTGAAAAAGGCAAAGGAATCATATCTATTGTGGTAGTGTTGGCAAATTCAGTTTTCTCAGAGATAAGACCAAGCTACAACGATTGTACGCCCTCGAAAAACTTCGCATGGCAAATTTCATCGAAATCGTTAGAGCCGTTCTCGAGATCCCCAGACCAAATAAACAGGAATGTAATTGTCATCTCAAAATAAGATGTAAACTCAGTACAGACTAAGCAGGAATGGTCATAAAAACTATAAAACATAATCAACTTTTATTAACCTGTAAACTCGATGTACAGACTAAGCATTTATAAGATATGGCAAAATTTTTTGTTCCTTATTGACAATTTAACGACGAGTATGTTTTAATGCACTACAATAATAAAACAACACCACGATAGTGGATCCACGCGACGATATCTGATAAAACGCATGTTCGCTATTATTTGTATAACGTAACCGATAACCTTCATACACTCAGTTTTTTTATATACAGCTACGAACAAATAATAATTCAAGAATTGTAACTGCGCTATAAGCATGCATACCGTGTCCTAAGCGTGTCCTGCACTAAGGTGCGCAGTGCGCATGCGCGTCATTTAATTTTGACTGACATAATATTTTGCAAGTTTAGTCACGTTAGTTTATTTCGTATTTTTGATTGTGAACAGCTAGGAACAATGCAAAATCAAAATGTCCAGGGATCACTTTCCACAAGTAAATAGTCGTAAAATTAGTTTTGTATTCAAAAATGTTCAAATAGGTACATTATCAGTTGGAGATGGTCAGTATTATGCAAAATCAAGTCTGTGGTCTATGGCTCACATAATGTAAATGACAGTTTCCTCACCCCTCTTCATACTTTCTTCTTTCCTGTATCGCCCAAACAATAGGTACAATCAGTCTTTATATTTTTTACGATTTTTAGCGTGAATAATGTAAGATACAATATGTTAATATCAACAGCTCATCACCTTTTACGAAAGATTGCTTTTTACGATGCAGAGACGTTCATTATTCAAGAGTCCTGGTGCTTCACCACCCGTTCCATTTCACCATATGCATTACGAGGAGCATAAATTGCTTAGCAACTGTGTTAAAATAATTGAAATTCAACCCGTGAAATACTTGTTATTGAGTAGTTCCTAACTCCGGTGGTCAACTGTGGTCTTCACTTGTCTATCATTAGTTCCACTTCATCAAATGATGATGTTCAAGAGCTAATGCACGAGTTACTACTAAATATATCCAAATTACCATAGGTGTTT
Source organism: Choristoneura fumiferana (assembly GCF_025370935.1). Classification (NCBI taxonomy): domain Eukaryota; kingdom Metazoa; phylum Arthropoda; class Insecta; order Lepidoptera; family Tortricidae; genus Choristoneura; species Choristoneura fumiferana. The sequence continues at coordinate 4,423,164 of NC_133473.1, forward strand.
CTACAATATTAGAAGAGTTCCTCGATTTCCTTAGAATCTAATCATCTGATACTGATTTTGTGCTTATGGGACTTAATTAGAGGTATTCCTATACAAAAGTTTTTTTTTTTCAAATCGGTTCTTAAATGGGTTTACTAATGTTTCGGCGAATACCGTTTGGCAACCTGTTTCATTTCGCAACTTTTCATTTCCCAACTGTTTGATATTTCTGAAACTAAATATTTCAGGATTTTTATAAAACTAGCCTAACCTAACCTAAAGGGTTCTTTCTACACGATGGCCCTGAAATATTTACAGTTTTAGAGTTTGCGAAATGAAAAGTTGCGAAATGAAACAGGTTGCCAAACGTTGCGTTGCGAAAAGGCAGTACTCGTCTTAAATGACTTAAGTTCTGGGGTAACAGCCAAAAAAATACAACCGAATTGATAACCCCCTCCTTTTCCTTGAAGTCGCTTAAAAAACAAACTGTCATTATCAATATATGAATATGACACGTCATTGAAACGTTAAATGTAAGAAGTGATCCGTCTGAACGCCAGTTGTCTATGTAGTTTGTGCATCTTACATTGCGTCACGCGAGCCAACCAATCCCTGCTTTGTTTCTGAATTTTAACCAATCAACAAGCACGTCTATTTGCAACCTTGAAATTGATTCGTATTTGAATCATAAGTCGTTTTGGTTTAAGGTATGGCCACTTTTTGTGTGGAATTGGTTCTGCGTTATGCTTCCTGATTTATTCGTTGATATACAGTCGCAAAGCGTACGGATTTCCCTAGTTTTTATCCGACTGCCCGAAGGAGGGTTATGTTTTTCAAGCGTTCGTAAGTCTATTTATTTCTATAGTCTTAGCGGCTGGACGGTTTTCAACATATGAGGTATCATAACATATGGGTCAGATTCGTCGAAACTGCCGAGTCACATATAGTATTTCAAGATGGCGTCCGCGAAAAAAAAAAGAAATCAAATGAAAGCTAATAATTAGTCCATCCCAGATAACATACATATATGTATATTATTTTATACCAGGCCTACCATTTTCACAGGAACATAAAAAAATTATGAAATAACAAATATCAAAAAACCAATTGCCTTAAAAAAACTTCAAATAAAAGCTAAAAAGGAAATAAGAAGTCCTAGTAATAGGGATCCATTACTGGGACTTTTTTAACTGATCAAAGATTTAAAAAAATCCCAGTACCTATTTGCGTCCCGACTGTTGAAGGTTAAGTTACTAAGTTCTAACCGAGACTTTTTCTTTTTTAATTTTTATTTAAAGTTTTTGTTAAGGCAGTCTGGTTTTTTGATTTTTTTAGCCACGATTATGACAAGTTTGGCTTAATCCTAATTCATGTCATAAATGTTTGCTTCACTTAATGTAAATTTTTTGCTCCGCCACGTTAGAAAGGCTGTAAAGAAATGATAGTTTTATTTATTCATAACCCTGTAAATAGAAAACTTAGTCGAAACACAACGCACAAAAATTTAACTTTAGAAATTTCGTTTTGTAGTAACTAGATAATCTGCTGTTATTTAGTTTTGTACTAGTTTTAAAATTTGGCTCCACATCCAATCCTATTGAAATAATACCATGATTGATTAAATAAACTGTGTTAAATTGTCAAAGGAAGTTAGGGACTTGTTTACAATGGACATTCTAATAGAAATATTATTTCAGTGTGATTAAAATCTTCTATAAAGGGCACATTGTTAAAGAAAAATATTTTTGTCCTTAGCCTTTATTTGTGTATAAAAATTAATCAAAAACACCTTCAAAACAAAGACACGTTTTAACGAATCATCCGATAAATCTTAAAACCCCACTCCGTCAACACTCAGCTCCGCGTATAAAAGCGCAGTTTTCCTGCTGCCCCTCTCACTGTGTCTACGGTCAAGATAGCGTTGAGACGTGTCTAACCATGTCGTGCCACTCGTGCCCACCGCCGATAGCACCCGAAAACATGGGTACTGAAAAATTCAAACATCGACAGTTTGCGTTCTTTGTTCGCTTGTCTCAAAGTAACTTGCCTAGTTTGCCGTGAAACCTGCTCGTGTCATCCGTCAGCACCATCGCATGAGTTGAATCAGAGCTACTTTGATTGGATAACCGCCCCAATAAAATGTCTGCTATGTCGACGGATGTGTTCCTGTGAACCGGCCGCCGAGACTTTAACACCAGTAAAAGCGCCCGAGGTTATGGATACCGATAAAGTGAGCATTTTTCATGTTAATACCTCAAATTCCATAGTAAAAAAAAAGTGATTACTCTAAACAACTGACTAGTACTTGTTCCCTTTCTGACCGTTTGATATAAACCTAAAGAAGCGCAAATGGGAATCTTAATGAAATAAATTGCACCACATTTCTCGTGTGTTTAATATTAACATGTTGCAATTATCCACTGCAGGGTTAAAGATATAATTTAAAGAAAAAATACAATGTTTTAAACAGTGATTGTAAATTTAGTTGCAACTGAAGGTCAATAATCCCAATCATTATTCTTGTATGGAGAGGTATCGTCACTACTTTTAAATTAAACTCGTATGCACCTGAATTTATAATGAATGATAATTTTTCTAAACTTAATGCAAGTAATTTCAAGGGTCAATATTGTTGACTTGACGATGGAGCTTCCAAAGCAGTGACGATATGCCGCGGGTTTCCCAGCTTCGTGTCGATTTGGAATGAAAAATAGTTTATCAAAATAAACTACTACTACTACCTTTTTTTTTTGTTAAGCTAACTTTACATATTGTAAAATTGTTTTTAATAGTGCTAATGTCCTTCTAGTGACATATCTAACCAAATACGTTGGCATGCAGATATTATCTTAAATTTTAAAAGGATTCTATTAGCTGAAATAAAACTTGTGTGTGCGTCATTAATTTTTAAACCGAGATTAAATAGGTAATACAAGTTGGAAACAACAATTAAAATTACATATTCTTTCATTGAATGAAGTACTTTATCCGTAAGGATCTATGCTCTTTTGTAGATTCTTAAATAATATTGCCATTGGAAAATTCTGCGTTATAAACTAAATGCGCTTTAATTTTGGGTCTCTAGTGTTAAAACGGCATACTGATCTGATCTTTCTTTTGAAGTCGTATGGACGTGATTTAACCTTTTTCAGGCCCCGCGAATTTAGAAACGCTAACAAAATGAATCACAGTTTTATCATGGTCACATTCATTTCAATCATTTTATTCCCCATCCCCCCTGCTCATTGTCACGATTATGAAAATCGCAAATATTTTGCTTTCTTAAATTTGTGACGTAATTTATAGATGGCCACCTATTATAATATTATATTTTCTATTATTATGTATTCATAATCAAAACTGATTATGAATATTTGCTGCCGTTGTAGATTCACATAAAAAAAATATAGGATACACCGTATCGCCTATCTCTGGTTATAATCAACAAAGAAAGATAAAAATAAGGTTTGTTTTTATAATTTGTGTATGTTATTACAGTTTAAGACTACAATAGTGGACAGATATCTCTTTTTTTTAATCTACTTGAAGGCCAATTGAATTATAATCTCGGCTCGGTTCTTTCCCGCATTTTTTTCCGACATCGTTGTGCGCTACGTAGGTTCTTGGTTTATCGTAATTTTTCACCAGATTTTGTTTAACTTGCCTCACTTGGATCAAGTCCAAATGGACGTGTATGCGAGAACTCGGCTCCACTTACTTAATATGTGAACGGTGTTGCAAAGTCGAGTATTGAATTTTTGTTTTGTTGTTGCAGCCGATTGCGGACCCGGACACTCTGGTAAACTGCGACCTGATGGACGGCCGCGACGCGTTCCTGACGATGGCGCGCGACCGCCACTACGAGTTCTCGTCCACACGGCGCGCGCGCTTCTCTACTCTCTGCATGCTATACGAACTGCACAACCAGGGACAGGACAAGTTCGTCTACACCTGTAACAGTTGCAAGTCCCACGTCGAGACGCGCTACCACTGCACCGTCTGCGACGACTTTGATCTCTGCGTACCTTGCTACGACAAGGAAGGCCATCCGCACAAGATGGAGAAGCTCGGCCTAGATCTAGACGTCGGCGCTTCCCCCGGCGACATGAAACAGGCCAACCCGCAAGAAGCCCGCAAACTGTCCATCCAGCGCTGCATACAGTCCCTGGTGCACGCGTGCCAGTGCCGCGACGCGAACTGCCGCCTCCCGTCCTGCCAGAAGATGAAGCGCGTCGTCGCCCACACCAAGATATGCAAGCGCAAGACCAAGGGCGACTGTCCCATATGCAAGCAGCTGATCGCGCTGTGCTGCTACCACGCGAAGCACTGCCAGGAGACCAAGTGCTCGGTGCCGTTCTGCTCCAGCATCAAGCAGAAGCTGAAGCAGCAGCAGGTGCAGCAGAGGGTGCAGCAGCAGCAGCTGCTGCGCCGGCGCATGGCCGCCATGAACACGCGCGGCATGCCGCCCGCCGGGCCCAGCCCGCCGCCGCAGCCCGCGCTCGGCTCGCCGCCCGCATCCAAGCCGGCGCCACATGCCCTACCACACAACGTGCAGAAGGCTTTGCAACAGGTTAGTACTACCATCGTTATTATCTAGCCTGGGTTGCTCCTATGTCCTCCATTTCACTCGATCCAAAGAAGTCACGACACTCTGCTACTATTCTTACTTCTATGTTTCTATTGTTACTTTCTGCTATTTTAATGGTGTTATATCTGTTAGCAAACCAATAATTAAAATAAAATAAATAATCTCAGGCCAGTCGTCGAGAAATTCTCTCTTCATCTGGGTCTATAATAAGTCAATAATACATTAGGGTCAATCTACTTTTTGGTGTAGCTGCTGCTAGTTGCCATGGTAACGTCTTCTGAGTTACTTATTAAAAGTATGATTGTATGGGGTACAAATCGACTTAAAGTGAGGAGTTTTAAGGCAATTCCTTCATGGCTCATCTCCTGCCTGAGCATGCTACGCACTACTGCACTACGAACAAAAGTACATCGCGCGGCTTAAATGTGTGCGCGCCGGTTGGCGCCGGTAAGAACGCACCCGCCGCACGCACACACTGATAATTTAAGGAGGATTAGGTTTTCTTTAGTCAAGGCTGCGCTGCCGTCGGTGCCGTACGTTTCGATTTTTGCTCGCTCGTCTTGCGCTCGCTTTGCGAGATGATTACCTTTTACGTTCGCGTACTTAGTAGTATATAAGTGTAGTGTGATAGTTTCGTGCAAGGACACAAAAAATAATATATACCTACCTACCTATAAACAATATAGTTATAGTATTATGTGTAGGAACATGAATATTATGTACACAGTCGCCATCACCACTTCGGCGAATTTATAAATAATATTTTTAAAATTTAGTATAATAATGATAATAGAGCGGCAAAGAATCTTGCTTCTCTAGACACAGATATTAGACAATTTCAATTTAACTTTCATACTAAAATTATTTGCCGGTAGTTAATTAATTAATCTAAAATAGACATCGACAACCCTAAGTGTCCGCGCCGGAGTAGGCAGTTAAGTCTCCGAAAGGGTCCGAGTGAGCATACTTGTTCTATTTTACTATGCTAATATTATTAATTGCACACCTTTTTTTTTTAAAGAAGTGTATCATTGATGTCTCCTAAGTTACGGGACAATAAAAACTGAAAAGTTGAATGACTCATTACATTTTTTTTTATTTTGTACCGGTTACCATTAAAGATGTAGCGGTTCATCTGTCGTTTAATTCTAACGTAATAAACTATATCTATGTTTAACACGGATGATGATCAGAAATCGATTTTTCACCCTTATAATTGACTGAGCGAACACTAGGTGCGAGCGAAAGGTCTCCGTGTTAACTTGTTTTTTTTCGCTACATTTTTTTACTTGGCGCGTTAGTACTGTAACGTTTTCCACCTGTATGTCATGGTGTTTCCGTGTACTGTCAGTAGCCTAACAGAGTGTCGGTGTTGTCAGGTGCAAGAGGAGGCGGCACGGCAGCAGGCCCCGTCTTACGGCAAGCAGTCGGCGGCGAGCGCGCGCGGCGCGGAGTGGGCGGCACGGTACCGCGCGCCGCCGCCGCTGCACCACGCGCCGCTGCACGCGCGCCTGCCGCAGCCGCATCTGCACCACGCGCACGCGCTGCACCACCCGCACCACCCGCACCTGCCGCCGCAGCCGCCGCTGCAGGTAACACATCACCATCACCACCATCATCAGCATCAGCATCAGCTAAGGCCGCCGCTCCAGGTACGACATCAACATCATCGTCATCAGCTAAGGCCGCCGCTCCAGGTACGACATCAACATCATCGTCATCAGCTAAGGCCGCCGCTGCAGGTAACACATCACCATCACCATCATCATCATCAGCTAAGGCCGCCGCTCCAGGTACGACATCAACATCATCGTCATCAGCTAAGGCCGCCGCTCCAGGTACGACATCAACATCATCGTCATCAGCTAAGGCCGCCGCTGCAGGTAACACATCACCATCATCATCATCAGCTCAGCTAAGGCCGCCGATGCAAGTACGTAGCAGACAGCAGCAGCAGGCGCTACAGGTGCAACAGCAGCATCATTAGCAGTAGCAGCAGCCGCCGCTGAAGGTACGACATGTAATGTTTGTCAGAATGATCGTTTGTCATAAAGGTGCGGCCACATGCAGTCGCTCGTCGCTCGTTTGCAGCGATAAATCTGGTCACGTGACCCCGTTTAAACACCAACTAAACTAACCTTAGTTATTATTATTAAGTTTTGACTGTATATTAACAATTATGGACCTCGTAGTTGTCGGAAATAAAAATCTTTATTATTATTATTATTAATGTGATTTTGAATTTTCCGCGACTCAAAAAAGTAGCGTTAAGCAGCAGCGACAAGATTGCTGCTTGCAGGAATGATCTTGGTCTTGAAAGCTGGTTTCTTAATCTCATTTAGTAGCAGTCGTGGCAGTAGTAGTACAAATAAAAGAAATTGTATTGAATGAAAAAAAAAACAGTGTTTTTGCCGAAGTTGAAGAGGTTTTTTTTTTCCAGCGATAAAGCTCAACATTTTCAGCTTTATCGCTATATTCCACATGACCAGTTTTGACGTTGGAAACGAGCGTCTAGCGATTTGCATGTGGCCGCGCCTTAACTCTTCTCTGAATCTAATGATTGTACAGAATTGTTATAAAACAAACCTAACCTTAAAAATTAGGGTTTCAGTGGGGAAAAAATTATGACACGCTGATTCGGACAAACATTACGGTATGACTAGCGAAAAGTATGCAAACTGGCGCTCTCACGTCAGCGGCAGCAGCAGCAGCTGCTACATACAGTATGACACCAACATCATCATCGGCAGCCGTAGGACATCCGCCATCCTAGACCATCTAGTCTATTTTGGCCTAGACAAACGTGCTCTAAAATTAATCTAGAATATATACCAATACCTGTTTCACCACTTGTTAAATTTCATGTGAGTTCGATTTTATTATCCTTTGACCACGTGGTCCTACTGCCTTTGTCCTACCGATCGGACTACATGAACTTTTCTTTCCTGTTGGTTTGATTAACCGGACTATCAGGACTTGTAATTCGGCCGAAAGGACCCAGACAGCAGCACAGGTATCTGTTCTTAAAATCTATCAATAAGTGACGAAACTAGCCATAAATCATGTAAACACACTTAAGTACGACAACTAACCTGGAATAATTGTTTAGCAGCAACAACAACAGCAGCAACAACAACAACAACAACAGCAGCAGCAGCAGCAGCAGCAACAACAGCAGCAGCAGCAACAACAACAGCAGCAGCAACAACAGCAGAGACCGGTTGGCGTCGTCGGTGGCGTCAGCAACGTCGGCGGCGTCGGCGGAGTGGGCGCAGCCGGGGCCGGGGCGCCGCCTATGCACCAGAAGGCCTTGCAACAGCTCATGGCCACGCTGCGGTCACCGACCTCGCACAACCAGCAACAAGAGATACTGCAGATACTCAAGTCGAATCCGCCTCTCATGGCGGCATTCATCAAACAAAGACAGGTATGCTATGATCACCTACTTTTGACATAATTGTATGTTCTTGTACCCAATTGTCTGGAAGTAAAGTAAGTACTTTTAAAGTATAAGACCGCATATTGTCTACCCTGTATTTTATGTCTATATAGGGCCAGTTTTAGATCAAACCCCAGCAGCAGCAGCAGTGCTTGCACTGTTGTGTTTCGGCGTGGAGAGTAAGACAGCCGGTGAAATTACTTGCACTTGAGGTATCCCATCTTTGGCCTCTTGGTTGGCAACGCATCTGTAATACCCCTGGTGTTGCAGATGCTTATGGGCGTTGGTGATCTCTTGCCATCAGGAGACCCACTTGCTCGTTTGCCATCCAGTTGAATAAAAAAAAACCGTGAAAATACAAATCTAAATTGGTATAAATCACCATGTCAATAAAATCATAATTATGAACCGATTTTCTTGAAAAAATGTATGAGGACTACCATTGAGGCAGACACTATTGAATTGAAAAAGTCTATGGAACGAAATCGATGCATAAGCGGCGAAGATATCGTCGGATTAGGAAAAACTAATTAATAAAGTGTTTTTTTTTTATGTTGGCAATAAATAATCGTCTAGTTGACTAAATTAATTGGTCTTAAAAATGTTTCACTCAACTTTCTTTTTTGCCCAAGTAAATGATTATTCTCGTAACTTCAATCAAATCGTGACGTTTTATCTCGTAATTCCAGAACGCCCAAAGCCAGCAGCAAGCGGCCGTCGGCGTAGGCAACGTCGGCGGCGTGGGCGGCGTCGGCGGCGTCGGGCTCGGCGGCGTCGGCGGCGTGCAGCAACAGCCGCTCCAGCACATGATGCAGCAGCCTCGAATGCAGCAGATGCATCAGATGCTGCCGCAACAGTCACAGGTAATATACGTGCTTTGCAGACAGGGTAACTGGTAACTGCTGGTAGTCGGGAGGTGTTTGATCAAGTCTTCTAATAATACAAGCCTTTGATTTTAAAATACGCGTTTACTACAGCACCGATCGATTTATTGTTTTGTCACATAGTTGCTTTTATGCTTGGAAGAAAAAGTTTGATTTTGTATAGGTGTTGGCAGGAGAGTTGAACACACAAAGCTGCATAAAGTACTCTTTGCAAAAAGATAGCGAATGAACAAACGATTGAATGTAAAAAAAGATATATTTGAAGCTGTATGCGTTTTTGTGTCACGCGGGCAGTCTTAGAATTACGAACATCGACTCTTTAACGCCTTTAGTTTTCGACTTGGGCTTCTAATAGACTCTTGCCGGTATTTTTTTTTACCGCCCTTAAGACACAATGTACTATTGCATCGTGTTTCTAACCGTTGTGTCGTTAATTTCAGGTCGGCGGCGTCTCAGGAGTAGGAGGCGTCGGATCTGTGGGTATGGGCCCAGGCGGTGGCGGCATGGGCGGGCACGCGGGCGGCTGGTTCAAGCAGGGCGGCGCCGGCGTCGGGGGTGTGGGCGGCGTGGGGGGCGTGGGCGGCGGCGCGGGCATGATGGGCATGCGCGCGCCGTATGGCGGGGTGGGCGTGGGCGTGGGCGTGGGAGTTGGCGCGGCGGGCGGCGTGGGCGTGGGCGCGGTGCGGCACGGCGCGCGCTTCTTCGGCGGCGCGGGCGTGCTGCAGCGGTCGCCGCCCGCGACGCCGTCGCCGCGCCCGCCCACGCCGTCCGAGCTGCTGCTGCTGCGCCAGTCGCCCGCGCCGCCGCCGCCCGCGCCGCCCCCGGACGACCAGCTGCCGCCCATGACGCCGCAGGACCAGCTCACCAAGTTCGTCGAACAGTTGTAGTGTACATAGCCCGAGCGCGCGCCCTGTAACATATAGGATAAGACGGCCGCGTTACACACACACACACACCCCTCCCCCCTACCCTCTCCCCTAAGCACTATTTATTTACGTTGAAATTATTATTAGCGACGCGAACTAAATTAAGTATTATGAACGAATCGAGCGCTCAATGTACAAATTGTAAATATGAGAAGAGTACATCCTGTCCGCTTCTAATTAATGTAAGTTGTTCGTAGTGTAGGTACATTATGATACTTATTCTGTTTATTGTAATTAAATCATTTTATAATATAATTATGTGATCATTATAAATCGTTGTTTCTGTTACCTCAAACCTTTTCCCGAACCATCTTATGTCCATTTAGGAAAAAAAAACGAGCAATAGACATGGGACATTATAGCTCTTTGAGCTTAGGGCAGAAGGCAAGTCGTCGCTTGGGGCGATGCAGCAATACTAAAAGTATTTGCTGTAGGTATAATATAATAATAGAATAATTTTGTATAAAATATAATAATTTTGCAGGTGGTAGAACCTTGTGCAAGGTTCGCCCGGATTGCTACCACCATCTTGCTCGCTAATCCTGCCGTGAAGCAGCAGTGCTTGCACTGTTGTGTTTCGGCGTGGAGAGTAAGACAGCCGGTGAAATTACTGCCACTTGAGGTATCCCATCTTAGGCCTCTAGGTTGGCAACGCATCTGCAATCCCCCTGGTGTTTCAGGTGTCTATGGGCGGTGGTGATCTCTTACCATCAAGAGACCCACTTGCTCGTTTGCCATCCAGTCGAATAAAAAACGCCCATCTGCTAGCAGCCCCGTAGCTCAGGCGGATCTATTATTCTAGAATACGAAGTAGCCTAACACCTACGTAACTTTTACCGTCCATAATAAAATCCTACAAGTACCAGTTCTACATTGACAAACGTTTAGGATCAAATAGATTATTATAGATGTAGTGAAAAAAGTTTTTACTCAGGCCAAGTAAAACTCAATCTTATGTGAAGGTTATAAAGACTGAAATATTTAACTTTTTTCACATTATAAGTACCTAAATTTTGAGTCATCATGTTCTGTTTATCCCAACTAATAAAATATAAAATAATGCAGAGTATGTTTATTTGCAACGCTTTAAGCCTTTAAGTTTAATGTTTTAAGTACTCAACCGATCGTGTTGAAATTAGGTATCGAGATATTTTGAAATCGCAGAACGTAAGAGGGTAAATCGTCAATTACTGGCCACCATTCAATAACACTTACACTAATAAATATTAATTCTAGTCGTATAAACAAAGTTATTTTTTTTAGTATAAGGTGTCAATTAGTGGTCACAGTTCAATTACTAACAATAATAACATACCTATATAAATAGAATTCATTTTTAGTCTAAGGTGGCCAGTAATTGACAATTTATAAATTAATTATTCACAGACGAAGTAACAGGCAACGATTAGCAAACTATAGACATGAAGTATTCGCACCGTATTGTAGAACCGCGAAAATTATTATAGTCAATCCATTCAATTCATAAGGAAAAGGTGGCTGTGGCTCCATTAACTTTTTAATGATTCTGCCAATACCAATCTTATTTCTAAGCTTGTCAAACATGTCCGTAATGTTAATTTGTGAAATTAAGTGTCAATCACTCATAAAGCAGTGTTAATATCGTTGAAAAACACCGAACCTAGTTTTATGCCTGTTAATTAGGGTGTGTTCCCACTAGTTGTTGACAGTACTATTTTAGAACTCTAGTACTGTCAATGGAACTAGTGGGAACACACCATGCCAGCAGGGTGTCATTAGAGTGTCGAGCTCTCGGATGTTTACCTTATTACATTTCTCTAAGGTAAGATAGGTAAAAGTTTTTGTTGACGAGGTAGTACGGGGAACAAATGAAAGCTGACATTTTAAAAAACACTTTATTAAGTTCATATTGTGACAATGTTACAATAAATATTTGTATCTTTATTTAGCGTTAGTATCGATTTTACCGCGCACACCTAACACCGAGGTCACATGAGCGCTAAAACCAATGGTATTAGGACAGAATTATTAAGGATTTGACATCGATTAGCGGCATTAGCGCCTCATAGCGTCTGGTGTAGATATAGCTTTAGAAAAAATCAGATAATGATTTCTGAAAGGCTGGCTGATTTTTATCAAAAACTTTGTTAAGGTGCCTCTAGAAATCGTAATCCAATTCAATTAATTGAGCCTCTAGTGAAAAACAATTATCCAAGTGCTTTCGTTAATTTTTTATCTGTGTAAATTATGATATTTGTTAAGGCTCGATTAGTTAGAAGGCTTGACTCAGTGCCGGTGTAAGCAATATTCTGCGATAAGGCTGAGTAGGTACAGTCAGCCCATGAAAATGATAAGCAACTTAAAACCATGTCACATTGACATTGACAACCTATTTCATCACGCGTAACACTCTGCCTTGATCTGGTTTAATTTGACAAAGTACTACATTTTCATGGGCCGACTGTACTTAAAAAAAAACGCTTGCAATTTTTATAACAATTACCCAAAGCAATCTCCGCTTATGGTGTTTGCCTAAAGTGTCTTCGAGCCGGCACTGGTTCGAATGCAAGTGTTTAGATGATTGAACATGAAAAATCCAGAAGTAACGGAACTATCACATTAAGGGCATACAACAACTATAGTTAAATACAAAAAACATACACCAAATTTCTTAGAAATAACACTTAACAATGAACAAAACCATGATCACAACAGGAGAACAAAACAATAAAAAAAGCGTGAATAAGATACTTTAGGCCAAGGAGTAGACGCGTTTGTACTTGGGTTAGACGTAAATTTATTAAAAGAAAGGCTCGGAAAATATCCGCCTAAAATATCGTTAAAAGAAAAACACGATAAAGAGAGTCTAGTCAGTATCAAACACTTTAGAGTTAAGATTGGTTTTTTGGAATCTTTTTGTATTTTTTTATTTCAATTCCAAATTTTTACTTTTACGGTCATCCCGTAAAACCTAAAATGAATATAGATGCACAGAAAAACCAGAAAAATAAGACCATCACTGGGAATCGAACCCAGGTCCTCGGTATTCCGTACCGCGTGCTATACCGCTACACCACCGATGGTCACTGGTTTTTCTGGTTTTTCTGTGCATCTATATTTCAGTTTGTATTTTCACTTTAGAGTTACTTTAACATTTTACATCTGGTTCTTTGTTTTTTTGCTTTGGATGTTGCGCATTCAAATTGTCGGTTTTACTGGACTGCATGCATAGTTTTGTAATAATCAAGTCACAAATACGTACTATTACATGCGCGAGACTCAATCGAAACAAAGCATAACAGAAGCATTACGCTTCCCTTACGCATAAAGGTGTTAAAAAGAACCAAATGTTAAGTCAAAGATGATCGGTAATATTAAATCCTATAAATGCTTTACTCACATTTGATGCTGACTATACTCCTTTATTAAGATCCACATTCATATACGAATAAAAATAAATATTATGTATGTATTACAGTATTATGCACATCTCCTTTTATATTTACTTTTTTTTTAACAATACCAATACACACATTGTTTACATTTAAGTACCACTAGATTTTAAAAGTGTTCGCAGACTTTATAGAAGAGGGCAAATGCGAGAGACTGCATGTTAACAGCGAGAGTTTATAAACCGAGTTAAGGTTTTACTGAACCAAGGTTGCAGAAACTGTAGGATGAATCCACTCTATGAGAGCAAGCTAAGCTTTGATTTTAGAACTCTCCAAAAACGGCTACATGCAACCTTATTCATCTCTAATCACGCATTGTTTTCAAGTATTCGGATAGAGTTGAGAACATTGACAAGCTGAGTCACTAAAACTTAAAACCATACATTTTTTAGTATCGCACATTGCAATAGCGACCTAAATACATGGGCATTAGTTGGCGCACATTTGAGACATTCTTGGTGGTTAAAGGGTTAGTAGGTAAATACTGGATATGATGATCATCAATAAGATCTCGTTTGTAAAGTGCACGTACGTACACGCAGTTCGTCCAAAGGCAGCCATAATTTTAGTTTTATCTTTATGATAGAATGCTGAAGTTAATTCTTTTCTTTTGGTTTAATATACATATATATCTTATCGTAGAGTTAAAACGTGTTCAGGATTTTCAAATACCTAGCTTCTCTACAATTACGTTGTTTCACCATCCATTGATTAAATTTATTTGACGGATAAATGTGATGCCGCCTCTGTTTGTTTTGTTCCAATAGACGGAGACGCCATCACATTAATCCGTCATTTAAAATTAATCAATGGGTGGTGAAACAGTCCCCAATGTTACAAGTAGTATTACAGCATTGCCATGATCTCTCGCACACTGCCTTTGGGTAAACTGTGATCGACAATATAAAGTCCCTCGACTTCCAATTTGCTGGCAGATACGTAAACACGTCTATACAGAGTCTACATATCATGTGTTAACAGCTACATCATAGCAGCATATATTAGTAATACACACATTAGGAATGTGCTAATTTAAACGACGTTAATATTCATCTCATCCAACCTAATATGCCAACACTCAGTCTTTAAATGGATTGTAAAATATATATAGAAAAATTCTGCAAAAGCAACAGTTAGTGAAGTCGATAGAATATATCCATATAATATACAATAACATTTTAATTTATCAACAACCGCCTCAAGGGCACACACAGACACGACGATCCGCAAAGAAACAAAATGGATGATTAACATTGATACAAAAGCTGAACCATTGTTGCTGAATCTGAAGTGCTATACTCGTAATAATGAAACTATGGCGTCGACAACACTTCATACTCTAATTTAAAAATCTTAGTAAAAAAAATTAAACGCATCTTGAGAATCAAACCGTCATTAAACAAAATTTGTCACCTGTCAAAAATGACACTAACACCATTTTAACGCATAGTTTAATTTTGCGAGCTGACGTATTTCATTTTGTGACGGTTTGATTCTCAAGGTGCGTAAATATTCTTAAATAAATACAGTTTTATTTCACGGTGTAGATAAATTTAAGTAGCGAAATATAAAAGTACACGCGTGCTTGTAGTGAACGGAAAGCATGCAAATAGCTAATGAAATGTAAAAATAAATAGGTAGTGAAAATCTGCAGTTATTTTTGCTCATCTCAAAGCGTGTTTTAGCTTTGTAAATGATTCTCAACCAGATGTTGAGAATCTTTCCGTCGTCAAAAATTTGTCTATATTATAACATTTCATTAACTAATCAATTCGGTCACGAACACTTTGGTAGTAAATAGAAAATAAATTAACAGTCAAATTATCGATCATAAGTTGCCCATTCACAAATTATACAACTTTTCAAACGTATGATATCCGTTTCTTTTATAATACTGAAATATATTCGTAGAAACATCACAAAAATCTATATTATTTTATTAGGCATTATGCAGTATACATTATTGTGGTCATTTCTAGCAAATCATTCAGAAATTATATGCGTACTTTCGATTTGACCGTGCCGTGTATAACGGTACTTTGACATAGATTACTCGTTAACAAAAACATACTCTTAGTAGCTCGCGATTCACACAACGGATGAGTTATCGAATGGTATACCATTTAATATAAATAGCATTGGTTACTGAGCGACTAAAATGCAGCATTAAAATTAATTAGCATTCATGTTGAATAAAACTAAATGCTTAACTATTGTATTAGTAGAATTGCCAGTTTGGTTCTTCCTTTTACACCTACATCATTAAATAAGTATAGACTAGACAATATAAGAAGGTGAACAACTGTTTTAAAATAAAAACATGTGCGGCGAACTTTTCCGATGCTCCATTAAATTCGTGCCTTCAACTCGTAACATTAAATAATAGCAAGAAAAATTGTTATAGAATCTATAATAATAACAGTAGATACTGAATCGCCAATGACAATATTATCGCCAATATTACATCAATTAGAATCACGCGATATCCGAATAGCAATGACTCACTCATATGTGAATGTGAACGTAAACCCGCATCGAATAGCCCCAGATATCAAATAAAAAAAGAAACTCATACCAATTCGTGTTTTTAAGGTCTTCGGTCTACTAATAACTATTGTGGGAGTGAGTGTTCTTTTTTATTAGTAAATGATTGACTGTCTTGTGATATTTTATACAAAGTAAGAGCCAAAACAAGCAGAATGTTGCCCCTTGCGATACATTCAATTGATTAATGTTTAATTGGTCTAAAATGATCACAAACCATTTAAAAAAAATCTTTCTTGGCATGCGCTTTTAAAACTAAACGCAACAAGGACAGTTATTACATTATCGACTAATCAAAGATATAAAGAACAAGGCGACTTCACAACTATTTAACATAATCCCGTTCAACAACATGGTTAGACACATCACATGACAAATGTAGCAAGGGATAGATCATTTCGTCAATTTTCTCACCGTATACCATTCTGACGAAACCACATCTTTTCGTGGTATAAATATGACATAATCTATTGAGCGTGTATCGCCCAAATGTCAGTTTCATTAATGTTCATGCCGAAAAGAATACAGCTTTGGCAGAAAAGTAGGGCGATCAGAAAATTCAACAGATACGATTCATTGGTGAACCGCGCTAACTATTTAAACAAACCTAGGCGGAGTGGGTCGATTAGTTGTCTTTCTTGTCCATGGAGCTGTTCGAGGACTCTGTGAGGGTGTCTTCAAATTCTGAGTCGTCGTAGTTCGTGGGTTCTTCCCCAGGCTTGAGCAGCCGCCCGACAAGGTCGTACTTCTCTGTAAAGAAGGAGGCAATTTGAATTACCACCATTATAATATCAGCTGTAGGACGTCCATTGTTGGGCATCTCCCATAGAACTACAGTTGCTTGGAGGCGGCCTGCATCCACCGTGAACCCGCGGCTTTCACCAGATTATCCGTCTAGGTCGATGGTGGACGTTCCTACACTGCGCCGATCCGCGTTCTCCATTCGAGAACTTTAATACAATGTGGTTTTAGTAATGATGCTGCCATTCACTGTCATTTGGATTATAATTAAACATTTATTTCATCTACTCGAAATGACTATTGTAAAATTGGATCCAAAGTAACTGATGTTTACGTAAATAGATTAAATTAGAATACGAAAATTAACCGACGAAGTACTAGCTAGTGTCATAGAATATGTAAAGTTGATGTAGCCATGGGCAACCTAAATCGCTTGAAGAACAGATATAAAATATTCTTTATTGCATACCACAAATCAGATAACAATATAGGGATAAAAAAGCCGTGGTGGCCTAGTGGTTTGACCTATCGCCTCTCAAGCAGAGGGTCGTGAGTTCAAACCCCGGCTCGCACCTCTGAGTTTTTCGAAATTCATGTGCGGAGTTACATTTGAAATTTACCACGAGCTTTGCGGTGAAGGAAAACATCGTGAGGAAACCTGCACAAACCTGCGAAGCAATTCAATGGTGCGTGTGAAGTTCCCAATCCGCACTGGGCCCGCGTGGGAACTATGGCCCAAGCCCTCTTGTTCTGAGAGGAGGCCTGTGCTCAGCAGTGGGACGTATATAGGCTGGGATGATAATAGGGATAAAGTTTCTCGAGTAGCGACCAGTGCCTTTGTGTAAGTTTTCGGTTACAAAATACGGCGTTCGCGTTAAAATCTCAATTTTTATGCTAACACGAACAGCGCCTCTAGCGGCAAATTGAGGTTTTAACGCCCAACGCGATCGAGACGTATTTTGTAACCGAAAACTTACATTTAGGGTACAGGAGTTGGAAAAGGCAGCGTTGTTGGTAAGCTTCCCACTACGCCTTGCGCGAAGTTTGCCGTCGTTCCACCGACTTACGGTATACGGCATTATCGTGGAAGTTGCCGGCAACCGGTTGATGCAGCAGGCAAGTGGTCGTTCACTGTGACGTGTTTAAGGGGAGACCTGCAGGGCTACTACGAAACTCGAAGTTCGTGTCGTGCGGTCCCTCTGACACTTAAACTATTTAATACGAGAGCGAGAGGGACCGCACGACACGAACTTCGAGTTTCGTAGTAGAACTGCTGTGCTCAACATCAGACGTGTTCCGGCTGATAATAATACGTACGCATAACTAACTATTTTTGATTTTTAATTAAACTCATTTCTGGTTATTTTTACATCTGACTACTCTCCTGGTAACTTCAAGCTGATTTAAATTTTGGACAAATGACAGAATCTACGAGGCCACAAAATTGAAACCAAAACCTTATGAATTCTATAACCCTCGTTCTTCGAGTCAACTAGGGTCAATAGAAATAAGGAGGACACAGAGGTATAAGATGATTTACGACACAATCATTGCTTTAATATAAAATAGCAAAATTATGTTTACGCCGAGCCTGCAGGGATACTAAGAAACTCGAAGTTCATTTCATATCGTACCGTCCCTCTCGCTCTCGTATTAAATAGTATAAGTGTCAGATCAGAGGGACCGCTCGACACGAACTTCGAGTTACGAGTTTCGTAGTAGCCCTGCTGCACCTTGGATACCGCTCGGATATATCGCCCTAGTGTCTGCTGATGCGTACTGCGTTGTGGTATATGGATGTATGTATGTATGTAAATACTTTATTGACATACAACTCAAAAATAATACAAAAAGAAAACAACAAAACAAAAAGAGTACAAAGGCGAACTTATCCCTTAAATAGGATTATCGAACCAACAACTGGATCGTGGCCCACTGTGGAATATTTTTCCAGAATATGTCACAATGAAATCGCATTGTTTGATAAAGGGGTTCATTATAATTATGAAACTTACTGAAAGAATGTTTAAGATGCAGTTTTATAATTAATAAATAAATATATATCACGGGACAATTCACACCAATTGACCTAGTCCCAAAGTAAGCTTAGCAAAGCTTGTGTTATGGGTACTAAGCAACGGATAAATATAATTATATAGATAGATACATACTTAAATACATATTAAACACCCAAGACCCGAGAACAAACATTCGTATTTTTCATGCAAATATTTGCCCCGACGCGGGAATCGAACCCGGGACCTCAAGCTTCGTAGTCAGGTTCTCTAACCACTAGGTCATCTGGTCGTCAAAAATAATTTAGGTTATTTTCTGTAAGTTAGCTATTTACATTCGATTTTTTTTCTAACAGGTCTTTCGTTAGACCTGGAACTGGAACTCTTGTAGATGTTCAGAGTTTTGTCTCACTAAAGAAAAATATCACACTAAAGTGTATAATACAAGTAAGTGTACAGTTATAATAGAAGTAACAAACATATATGTGATATTTAGCTATAAGATAAAATTTATTAATTATATAAAAGCTGCCCTCTTGTATAAATATTGCTGTGCCCAACAGGGTCCATGATGATCACATAATCTCTTTGTAACATCTGTAACCATACATTATGGAAAAGCAATTAAATATTGAGTATTGAGTATACAAGATGGTCGGTAAATGCAAGGCAGACATTATTTATGTATCGACAAAATACGTGTGCGATTACAGACACAAATTATCGTTTTATCCGTTGTCTTATCAATAACATATAACATAACATTCTTATCGTATACGGAGAGGTTTAGTGAAAAACCCAAACAAATGAAAATGACAAATGATTTTGCCTTTTCTAGTATTATTAGGTATTTTCTAGTATTAACTATGTACTTTGATTGTTATCAAATTATGGTAATGCTACCCTGGCTAGGTGTTAGTACTTAGTATAGCTTTAAGGATACTGATATGGCTCAGGCCTGAAATGTCTGTTTTCCTAAAATGTACAATTCTCAAAACGTCTGCGTTTTCACAATGTTAAAACTTCTATTTTGTCAGCTTTCTCAAAATGTCTGCTATTTAAAATGTGTACAATCTGAGGAAGTCGTCTTTTCATAATGTTTACATTACTATAATATTAGCATTACCTTAATTTCTGCTTTCCCGTTATGTTCACTTTTTTAAATAGGCTTTAGTCTTGTTATGTTTGTTTTCCCATAATGTCTGCTTATTTTCAAATCAAATTTTAAATGTAAAAGGTTTAATTGCTTGCATACTTACTCTTTGATAACATAAATATCTATACCTAATATAAAATTACTGGCATTCAAGACAACATTAATGACGTTTAGATGAAATTTGAAGACCATGATTGGAGACATTTTGGGAATAAGACTTTTCTGGAATGCCAACGTTATACGAAAGCGGATATTTTGAGGTTGCAGACATTTTGAGAATAAGCGCATTCTGAAAAGCGAACATATGTACAAAAACTGTCATTCTTGGAGACAGGCAATTTTAAATAGCTGACATTTTGAGACGCTGACATTATGCAAAAGACGTGTTGACATTCTGAAAAGCAGACATTTTGCGAAAAATACATTTTAGGAAAATGGATATTTCAGGCCTGAGCCACTGATATTTGCATTATTTAAATTAAAATACCAGAATTAATGTGAAATTGCGTTGGCCAAAGTACAGAGGTTTTTTTTAAGAATAAGATAGTATAGAGCCTAAAAGTAACATAACGTATATCCCCATTAATGGGATCATAATATCTCTCTTACCATCAGGAGACCCACTTGCTCGTTTGCCATCCAGTCGAATAAAAAAATAAAAAAACTGAATACTATATTAAATTCTGTAATTTCTCGCATATATTAATTTTCAAGTTATCTTATTTTTTAACGCCCCGACGCAAAAAGACGGGTGTTATAAGTTTGACCTTTGACCGCTATGTGTGTCTGCGTGTCTGTCTGCGGCACCGTAGCTTAAACAGGTGGACCGATTTAAATGCGGTTTTTTTATTTGAAATCAGGTTTAGCGATGGTTCTTATATGTTTCATAAAAATCGGTTTAGCTGTTTTTGAGATATTGAACTTTTTAAGTTAATTCATCAATGTTATTTTAGACCATGTATGTTTTGTGGTTACTGAAGTTTTTAAGTACCTAGTATATTCGTGATTTGGCGAATTTTACGATCGGCCGCCGACATACCTAACCGAAGTCGTTGTATAAGGTAGTATGAGTACCTACCTACATTAAATTCTTACCTATTTCACAGTTTGTACGCGAAGGAAGTTTATAAATGATTTAGGACGATATTAAGTAGGTAACGTTGACACCTGTTAACCCTTTCAAGTTGCATGTAATTTATGTATCTGGCGCCGCGTATCTAAGTACAAATATAGCATAAACGGATCTAATATGAATATATCTTATCGTGTGCATGGCGTTATCAAATGTTTGTTTGTATTTGGCGCCCGTAAACGAATTTAAATTACCACATACGTTTGTATTTACAAGCTCGTTTTTAGGAACGGCGAGTCACATAAATTTGCATTAACTCCATCGACCAGAATCTTATTATTTATTTATTTCTAATAACATTACATCTATCATTACAGTTACCCAATACGATAGAGTAGCAAGCACCTTACATATTGTCTAATGCACTCGGAATCATGATCGTTTTCACCACTTATTTCTGCCAAGGTAAAGGGGGTAGAAAGGAATGGTGAATGGGGGACGTATCTGAATATCGAGAATTAATATATCTAAAGCGAGTCTTCACATCGCCAATTCCACAGAGTCTAAAGACGAAAGTCTTCAATCAGTGCGTCCTACCCGTCATGACATACGGTGCCGAAACATGGACGCTCACGGTAGGGCTGGTCCACAAATTTAAAGTTGCTCAACGTGCTATGGAAAGGGCTATGCTCCGAGTTTCTCTGAAAGATCGAATTCGTAGAAGTGATCCGACAGAGAACCAAAGTTATCGACATAGCCCACCGTATTAGCACGCTAAAGTGGCAATGGGCCGGCCATATAACCCGAAGAACCGATAACCGTTGGGGTAGACGAGTTCTTGAGTGGAGACCGAGGATCGGCAAACGTATCGTAAGACGTCCTCAGACTCGGTGGAGCGATGATCTTCGCAGGGTCGCTGGCAAGAGCTGAATGAGAGTGGACGAGGATCGTGCTCAGTGGCGTGCCATGGGAGCGGCAAATGTCCAGCAGTGGATGAGCATAGGCTGATGATGATGAATATATCTAAAGTTAAAAAGTCGACGGTGAAAATATCGAAAGTAGCATAAGTTAGGTTTGATATTTTGACCGTCGTTATTTTAACCATCGATATTTCAATTTTCGATATTCAGGTACATTCCCGGTGAATGCGAGCGTTAGGCGGTTAGGCAATTCGGCCACAGAATTTCAGATGCATAAGATCCAGCCTGCTATTTAGATACCAAATTTCATCCAAATTCGCTGAGGTATTTTAGCATGAAGAATTAACAAACACGCACGTGACGCACGCTAATATAAACTTTCGCATCTATACCAAGCAGCATAATTAATAGTGACCTCTGTTAACTCTTATGGCATAAGCCAGCGTTACCCAAACTGTGCGTCATGCTGGCTCTGTACCCTTAGTGTAAGTTTTCGGTTACAAAATACGTTTATATCGCGTTCGCGTTAAAATCTCAATTTGTATGGAAACACGAACAGCGCCTCTAGCGGAACGTTTGCGATGTTCGTGTTTCCATACAAATTGAGATTTTAACGCGAACGCGATTTTGTAACCGAAAACTTACACTAAGGGTACTGTTTTAGGTGCGTTGCGATTTGCGAAACTGTACACTTGGGCTTGCGTCGTCTGCAACCGTATCTAGAGCTACTATATAGATATTTCCTTTAAAAGAGCGTCGAAAAAATCACGATTTGTAAAAAAAAGTCGCAGTAAATTATTATAAAAAGATTGGAATAACCAAATTAGACATGTCTAAAAGTACTTAAGTAGGTACTTACATTTTTTTACTTTCTATATCAGATGAGATGGGAGTAATGAGACCGCGAAGAAAGTAGATTTAAAACGATGTAGGTACCGCAATACGAAATGGAAAGAGAAAGTGAAAATGAACACCATTGTTATACTTTTGTTTGCATGTTGCTTAGTGTTTCAGACTGCTTACCTCTATGCAAAAAAAGGAGGAGGTTCCATTTTCGTCTGTATCTAAGAAAGAATTTGTAAAAGATTGTTAGGGGAAAAATTAAGAAAATTGCGCAAAAATACAGAAAAAATTAGAAAACTTTTTTTTTTATTCGACTAGATGGCAAACGAGCAAGTGCGTCTCCTGATGGTAAGAGATCACCACCAGCCAAACCTAGATGCCTGCTAGAAGGATGGGATACCTCAAGTGCCAGTAATTTGACCGGCTGTCTTACTCTTCACGCCGAAACACAACAGTGCAAGCACTGCTGCTTTACGGCAGAATTAGCGAGAAAGATGGTGGTAGCAATCCGGGCGGACCTTGCACTAAACTTCTCTAATGTAGCCTTAGCTTAGTTAAATTACAACCGCTCTACGATTAGAGACACGAGAGGTTAATTTTTAAGCAAAAATAATGAAATTCATGATATAATATTTTTGGGAATTCCATAGGATTTTTTTTGGGCATCCCGGAATTTGGGACGAATTTTGGTATATAGATAGCTGGAATTCTGGAATAACAAAAAGGCTTTTTTTAATCTCATATTTTAACGAGGCTTATTTACACCAAATGTGTTATGTCAGCCTCATAAAAAGGTTTTATATCCCAAAATTTCATTCGCTAGGATTTTCGGCTGCGGCTCCACTGGAGGCGGAGAGGAGCGGAGCGGAGAGGAGAAGTGTAGGGATCGACCAATCATATTAGTTGAATCCACATGTCGTCTCCGCCTCAGACGTGTAGGGATTGGTCGATCCCAACATAAAATAATAAATAAATATCATGGGACACTTGACACCAATTGACCTAGTCCCAAACTAAGCAAAGCTTATACTATGGATACCTAGTAGGCAACGGATAAACATACTTATCACGGGACACGGGACAATTCACACCAATTGACCTAGTCCCAAAGTAAGCTTAGCAAAGCTTATGTTATGGGTGCTAAGCAAGTTCTCTAGGGTTACGTACGTCAGAGAAGGACAAACTGTTGAGACTTATTTCAAGCTACCAACATTGTAAAATTATACACAATTATACAATAAAGCTTATTTCTATTTCTATTTCTAACCACTTAGCCATCCGGTCGTCAACATGTCTCCTCTCCGTTCGTCTCCGCCCTCCGCCTCAGTGGAGCCGTAGCCTTAGAGACATGAAATTTGGCATGGGTGTTTTAAGCAACTTTAATGCAATTCAGGATGTAATGTTTGAGATATTTTGCAAACTACACGAATTATTATTCAATTGCTACGCGTGCGAAACCGCTGGTAAATGCTATAAAAATAGCCTATATCTCGTGAAGTAATCAATTCGACATTGGCAAAATACATCCTTCTAAAACAGCAAGGGTAAAAGCCATAAAAAAAATCTTTGTTCAGAAAGACGTCTAATCTGCATAATTGCTCATATTCTTCATCAAAACATTCCTCATTTTCCTTTCATTTTCATTTCTTTCTTTTTTTATTCTTTATTCTTTTTCTCTGATTTCTCCGATAACGTTCTTGGCTGAATTAGTAACTGCTGTTTTAATACTCTGCCATTCTTAATCAATATTGTTGGACAGAGGACATATATTGAGATACTTTGTCTATTATCACTTCCCGATTATATCTTTTAGCTTGTTGCATCCCATATCAAACATTTTTCTCCTTTAGCATTTTGGACTTTGTATGTTATTTTTTAGGGCAGCAACAACTAGGAAATGGTCAGAGTTGCAATGTGCACCTCTGTAAACTCTGTAGCCAGTGTATGCTTCCTAATAGTTCCTAAATAACATGTGATCAATGACTATATTGAGCTCTGCCTTGGATTTACCATGTGCTTTTGTGGATTAATTTGATGGGGAATTTCGTACCATCCATATTTTGATTGCATCCAGATATATATTCATTTCCTCCTTTTCTTTTTATTAAACTTCTAGCATAGGGTAAATAAAATAAATAATCCAAGAAACCATAGGTTCCGAGATGGGTTAATTAAAAAAAAAGAACTGACCTCTGAACTGTGCCTCCCACTCCTTTACAGAATCCATCTGTATAGAGTTCAGATCACTGAGGTCATCGTATTTGTCATCTGTTGACGTCACTGAGAATGTAGCCAGCCCTCGCGAAGCATCTCGTCCTCCAAATGTGGCATATGGTCCTCCTGGAATACAAACTTGTATTTAGAACTCGTAACTTTGTAAATATGTTCAAAATATTTCTTAGCTACATTTTTCTTATATTTTTGTTGAGGCTTTGAACACTCCAGGTTTTGAGTCAGCCTCACAGTGCCTGCCTGGAGAGCAGTGACAACTCAATTCCCTACAAAAAGAGAGAGCCAACATTTGAGCTAAGGCGGTATTGTCTAACTTATTCCGTATCATTATCACTTTCACCACTTTTTTCTGTAAAAGAGTAGTACTTAAACAAATGTATAACCAACCTAACCACAAAAAGTTGGAAAACCCCCGACATTGTCACTTCAAAGTTCCATATCTCAAAGTCAAAGTCAAAATATCTTTATTCAATTTAGGCTATAACAAGCACTTATGAATAAAAAAACTACCACCAGTTCGGAAATACCTCTGTTAAGAAGAATCCGGCAAAAAACTCAACAAGGTATATTTTTTTTAAAGAGATTTACAATATTATTAAATGATATCTATACATCACAAGTATTTAACACAACTTTATTTTGAACACAGTCATCCCAAACGCATTCATATTGGTCACCCATTTAAGAGCTACGGTGCCACAGACTGACACACACAAAGACATGCATGCACACAAAGCGGTCAAACTTATAACACCCCTCTTTTTGCATCAGGGGTTAAAAAGATGGTGAATGTGCTTGTGAGTGTCAAAGCGTTAGAGAATTCGGCCTCTGGCAGGTGTGCACATATGACACCTTTATTACTGATGTTTTGTTATTTTAACAAACATAATACATAAAAGTTTTTGTTCAATGAAGTTGACTACCAATCAACAGTCAAAACTAATGGGTGGGGATCTGAAGCTCTTCGACATCATCCATCAACTAAAAATCCCAATCACCATCATGTGTGGTGTGATGCTTGGCCACAGAATTGTAATTGGACATTAATTCCTTTGTTTTTCATAATGCATGAGATTGGTAGTTCAAACGCTTCAGAGCCTCACCCAAATATTGTATTTTGAATAGGCATATTGATACACTGAATTAACAAAAATGAAAAATTAATCAAGGTAGACAATAGGGAGGTCATATTGCTTAAAAAGTGATTTCTTCCAAACAGCCATCATCATAAACATTTTTTATTACACAACCAAGCTGTTTCCACCTCGCACTTCACAAGAACTTTGAAATGTTTTATGTATTGTGTTTTATTGCTTATTGTTATAAATAAAAATAGTTTCTTAACAAGAACGGTTCAACAATTTACCTTTTAACAAATAGAAGACAATCATAAGACGCATATCAGCGACAAAGAATGAAAGCTGCTAATGCAAAAATTTCATACAATACAATACAATACAATAACTCTTTATTGCACACCAATTACAGAGTATATACATAGATTTTCTAAGGTAAGCAATAGGTTATCGCTTCAGAGCGATTCTTCCATTTCAAGGGACAAAATAAGGAATACATTTAGCATTTTTGCAATCTCCTATTTTTTGAATTTTATTTTTTGCAGCTCTGTATTATTATTATTATTGAAATAATACACTAGCAGCTCTTAGAGCTGATGCGTGTACATCACTGTGTTTCAAACATCAGATGAAGAAAAAACTGCAATTTATTCTGCTTCATTTAATAAAGAGTTCAACACGCAGTGGTTATTTTTTTGGCCGTCTCCGTCTATTCAAACAAAACAAACAGAGATGGCATCACATTTATCCGTCAAATAAATTTAATCAATGGATGGTGAAACAGGGGGTTAGTGTGAAAAACAAATAAAGGTAATTACATGTGCCTGCTAGGATAGATTAATTTCAATTAGAGATGCAACAGATATCCGGCCAGTATCCTGTATCCGGCCTATCTGCCCACTATTTTATTTATAGTTATGATTAAAAACTGGTATTTATTTATGAATTTCAATTATTGACATGAGTTTATTATTCTAAGGGACTGTTTCACCACCAATTGATTAATTTTAACTGATGGATAAATGTGATACCGTCTCGCGTCTATTCAAACAAAACAAACAGAAACAACATCATATTTATCCATTAGTTAAAATTAATCAATGAGTGGTGAAGTGAAACAGTCCCTAAGTTAATTAATTATACTCTACAAGTTGCAACCTGCATGAAGTGTCATGAGCATGTTTGAATTAGCTTAATTTAATTGTACGTAAAACTAGGCCAAATATCCGGCGGGCAAATTTCTGGCTATCTGGCCACCAGTCCCGCGCAATATCCAGTATCCGGCCAAACCACTATCCATTTCATAGCTAAAATCATTCAGAATTTTATATGAATTATAAAACAATTCATAATGAAATGCCATTTTTTAAGTATTTGTCCATGGCAAATATGAAAGAGAGTAATCAAACTACCCACATATAAATTTCACAAAATGTAACATTATTTTATTTAAATTTTGAAAATTAATCTTACCCATTCAATGAAACCTAATCAGGTCTAATAATTTATATATATATTATACATAAGTATTTGTTGTTAAACAAACTTTAAAGAAGGTCACCAAAACAAGGCCTGCTGTTAATACGAATGATTAACACATGCACGGTATGAGTGAGCGCGCGGCGCGCCGCATGCAAATCTTCTGAATTAATTACGGTGACTCAAGATTATGGTCCTATAAATAAAACATTGCAACGGCCGAAAGGGCCGTATACTCACCGGGCCCGTAGAACCGGCGACCCCGGGTAGCATCAAATATCCATCCGTTTACAGCCACCAGCACACGACCATCAGGCTGTGTTCCATCGTACTTTCGAAGTTCTTCTATCGTCATGTCCTTACGCATTTTAGGCAACTGAGGCTCTGAAGACATGCCAGTTGGTTTGGCGAACCGTCTTTTTAATAATATGTAGGAGCACACAATAATTACCAGAATCGATATTGAATTAACAATAAAATAATATTCGCGCACAACACTAGGCCCCCCATCCTGATTTTCCGCTTCCGCAGACTTCGGTTCAGATGCTGATGACATTTTCAGTTTAAAATATTATTTGAAATTTTTTAAACACTTGGGTTTCATATAAAATGTATAAATTTTATAAAACCGACCGCCTAAACCGTAACAACGTCGTAAGAATAAATTCAGAAAAGAGACACCACTGACGTCAGCCTGTGTTATTTCAATTTCATACTTTTTTCTGGTCACGGGTAGAGGTAGCCTTTCAGTCGTTTCACCAAGAACAAATAGAATTTTCTATGAATTATCAGAAAATAAATTTACTCGCTTATAAATCATAAATTATAAAATAATAGCATTATTTGAAATTTAATTTAATTTTTGTATTTTGTGGTGTTATTTAACTTGCGAAAGTATTTATTAACTGATAAATTGCTTAAGCTAGAGTTTTAAACATAAACTAAAACAGCGTAAAATGTCAAAATGACGTTGACAGATTCCAAACATTCCATTCTTTTCAAAAAGCTAAATGACATCTCGAGGATATATTTTTTCTCTTTTTTACAAATGGAAATTATGAACGTAAGAATGAAAGAAAAGAAAGAATAAGTTTTGTGTATTTCAAAATTTACTTCGCTTCGCTACGTCGAATAGTGAATTGGTAGCAATTTTTCAATTTCAGCTTCAGCATTTTACTTACAGTGGCTCACAGAGTACCTTATAATATTACTTGAATATTACATACCGTGCAGTGGCTTTAGCGTGTGGCCTCGCTTACCGGTTTTTGCTATTCCGACAAATTGCAATGTGCTGATTCGTCATAATCAAAATATTTCAAATTATTTAAAACCACTGTAAAATAAAAAATGAAAGAGCAACGTACGGATTTATGTTCAAGATACATAAAAATATTCATTGTTGTGTCTTGCTATTGGTAATTTATTAAAAATTCTATTTGCATTTAATCATTTAAGTGTTAAATTAATTCTTTACTTCCTATACATAAAAGATAAGGCCACACGTGAAGTGTAAGTGGTATAAGCATACAGTGGACAGGAAATTATTAGATTTTAATAATCATAGACTACTGATCAAAACAGTGCTATTCAATTTTTGAATTTGTTTTGCCAATTTTTAATCTGTATTTTCTATTTCAGGGTAGTATCAATAGTCACTGTGTTTGTAAACAAAGCACTTCTGAGTGGTCAGAAGGTGCCTCTGGAGGCCCCGTTGTTCATCACTTGGTTCCAATGCATTGTGTCGTTTACGATATGTTCAACACTGAGCAGTATGGGTGGCATTCCTGGAGTATTTCAATTTCCTAAAGGGACACCATGGCACTTCGATGTTGTTAAGAAGGTATATACTTTTGTTTTAATATCAATGTGGACTGCTTAGGTTTGACGGTCATCTCATTATAGGATTGCCCCAATGGCTGGTATATTTCTTTTCTATTTTTTTAAACAAGCATTCTTAGTGGCCAGTACCCAACAACATATTAAAAAAAAACATATTTTCTGTTTTTTTTTTCTAGGCCCAAGTGCACCTTTGTTCTAATATAATGAAATAGTAAACTTTGTATGTTTTTGTAATGGTTGCTTGTATTTTTCAACATGTAGGTATTTTTTTTTTTACTTTCATACCGCAATGGTTCAGTCTGAACTTTGTGATTGGCAATGGAGTGCTGCTGCCTGATCTTACGTATCTAAAAATACCTCAAAATATTCATATCATAGGGGATACTGCAATACCCATAAATGTTATAACTAAGCACACTAAGAATAGTTTCATAGGGGATGGTTTCAACTTATTTGTTTTATTTCAACAATTTGGAGTAAAAATTCGTATTTGGCGAAAAGTTTTTGCTAGATTACGCAAATTTATACTATCATCATCAATATGTGTGTGTTGTTGGCTCATTTTGTTTACTAGTAAATGCTGTAAACAGAAGCCCTGGTTGCCACACCTAAAACAGTCTATTATTTAATTGATTAGCGTCATGCATGTCTCTTATGTGAACTGATGCTAATGGTTATTAACTGTACATTATGTTGCTAATCTATTTAATAACTGAATGCCACACCTTGCCTTGCTATTCAAATTCCCTAGTTGCTTGGCCTTAAATTGCATGTGTATAGAGTACTTAGATTTACTGATTAGTTTTAATTTTGTCAATAAAATATTAATTTTAAAAAGTAAAAAAAAAGATATTAA
This sequence comes from Choristoneura fumiferana, assembly GCF_025370935.1. Classification (NCBI taxonomy): domain Eukaryota; kingdom Metazoa; phylum Arthropoda; class Insecta; order Lepidoptera; family Tortricidae; genus Choristoneura; species Choristoneura fumiferana. The sequence goes on from NC_133473.1 coordinate 4,453,184, forward strand.
TTGAAGAAAAAATATAAGGACCAATAAATATAATATAATAAAAAAACTGTGAAACAAAATCCTATGAAATTTCTGTCTGCAAAAGAAGGGAACACCCCATATTGCTACAATAAAAAAAAAATTTGCCGACATATTATATATCTTATGTAATTTTGGATGAAATATTATATATCTTATGTAAATTTGTCAGTTTTGAAAAATCTTATGATAGCTCGTAGGTATCTCATATGTTAAAAAAGGTTACAGGATAGGACCAAAGAAATAGACATAAATAGAAACATTCGCTCGAAAAATATATTGCCCTCCTTCAGGCAGTTGGGTAAAAAAGGCCTTGTGTGAATGGAGAATGTAAAATCGTGAAGTTGTAAGATTAGTTGAATTTAAATGCTCATGTACAAGCACAATAGCAGACACATTAATAGAAGCCATTTAACTGATAAGTTCATTAACACAATTTCCCCTTTGATAAGGAAATAAGGCTAATGGCTAATTACAAAATTTACAAACATGCTTTATCTCATGCCATTGACTTAATGCTGAAATTGTATTTGGTATAAATGGTTCTCTATTTTTTTATCTGCGTTATGAAAAAGGGCGTCGGTATCCCCGGGCAACAATAGTTATTTGTGTCACAAGGGAGCAAAATGGTGTATTTACGGCGAGGGCGTACATTGAATCCAGAATATAGCGAAGGATTCTACAATAGAATCCTGAGCGTAATGAGGGATTCAAGTGTTAACGCCCAAGATGAAAATAATTTTGCTCCCGAGTGGCTCATACTACTTTTCACACCGAGCATTAAGAAACTTGAAAAAAATAAATTCTAAATATTATTAAAGAATAACCAGCATAGAAAATGGCGTGGCTTTACAATTATCAACTTCAAAAAATGGCATTTGCAATAAAACACTTAGAAAAGCCTTGAACAGAAAAGTTGCACTTTGCTCCCTCTCGTCAGGGAGGAAAAGTTACTTTTCTGAAGGAGAGGTGTGAAAAAAAAATTTACCGCCGAAAAAACCGAAAAGCAAAAAATAGTAAACCTTTTTCTTCTTTCTCTCCTATTTAACCTTAATCTAGGTACAGTCACGTGTAAAAGTATGTATACACAAAAAAATTTGAAAAATATGTAGCCACACATTTTCATCATAAATATGTATCTATTACTGACACCAAAAATTGTATTCATTAAACTGTTTCAGAATTATGTAATCACAAAATGCTTCAGAAAGTTGCATACTTACATAAATTCCATTTAAATGTATCTACCTCGAAGGCAAAAATAAGTATACATGAATGGGTTCCATATACATATAACCACACCAATTTGGCAAATATTTGTATACGCCGTTTGATTCATAAATATGTATCCAGACTGCAACAACAAACCTTGTCTGACTGGCATAGAATCGTAATTTGTATATTTAACTGATTTGACAATTCACGAAAACAGTGCGGACTTGTCACTGCATACGTCTATCTCACGATTATTCTATGACGCACTTGACAGTCCTTAGATTTAATTGACTTGTAAATATTGAGTATTTCAGTTTAGGGTCATTCTCAGAAAGTGCACTAAGCATTTTTTTGTTTTTATTTTAATTATATTGTTAATTGTTAGTGGTAGAGCCGCACTGTAGCCAGTTCTTGGTTTGCAGTACGAATGGGCGGGCTCGACCGGGGTAGTACCACACTCTCACAGAATATCGACGTGAAGCAGGAGCTGGCTAGTCCTGCTACTGTGTTTCGTAAAATTACAATGATTAAAGATTGCAAATTATAGATGCTTCAGTGGATCTGTCCTCAGTGGATGACCCGAACAACTTGATCGCTTTGCTTAGTCGATATTAATGACCACTCTGGACGTTTCCAAGTATTTGGTGATCTTGATGGTGTATAAGAAATTAAATATATCCATACCAAATTTCATCCACCTCACTCCAGTCAGTTCATCCCCCATTTTCTCCCCTTAAGGGTTGCTTTTGGAGATAAAAACTAAGTACCCTATGTTCAGCCCCTTGACAGTCGAAACCAGTCGGTTTCGACGTGATACCGGAACAGACAGAGTATTACTTTCAATTCATCACTCCATAGTATAAAACAAAGTCGCTTTTTTGTCTGTACGCTTAGATCTTTCAAACTACGCAACGGATTTTGATGCGGTTTTCACAAATAAATAGTGTGATTCACGGTGTCTATGTATACCGTAACCGTGTTGTGCCGGAACGGGTCACCAGTATATAATATTATTTTAATGGAGTATGGATTCGTAGTATGTATGTCCCTGCCCGCATGCAGGTTACGAAAGAGACAGACATGTAATCTTAACAAAACAGTAATTCTTCAAAACGAATCAAAATATCAAATCGTGTTTACATATTTATGAATCAAACGGCGTATACAAATATTTGCCAAATTGGTGTGGTTATATGTATATGGAACCCATTCATGTATACTTATTTTTGCCTACGAGGTGGATACATTTAAATGGAATTTATTTAAGTATGCAACTTTCTGAAGCATTTTGTGATTACATAATACTGAAAAAGTTTAATGAATACAATTTTTGGTGTCAGTAATAGATAAATATTTTTGATACAATGTATGACTACATATTTATGCAACCTTGTTTTTGTATACATATTTTTAGACGTGACTGTACTAGTTTCAAATCGGTGCCTCAGTAGGTACTAGCCATCACAGGAGTGGACCTAAAGTCGTTTACATAATGGCTTCTATCACTCCTGATGGCTAGTGCTGAGGCACCGACTTCAAACTAGTACCTACCTTGACTTGATTAAGGTAAATAGGAGAGAAAGGAGAAAAAGGTTTATAATTTTTTGCTTTTCGGTTTTTCGGCGGTTTAATTGTTTGTTTGTGTTAATGCAATCGGGGAGCGTCATGGTCGAATGTCCGCGATCCCATGGCCCTCCCATAACGGCAGAGTGGAGAAATGCCGATGTGTTTTTAGTGGGTATGCTAAGTTCAGAGAGTCCCACATAACTTTCCACGGAAGTATGCACATCGCAAAAAAAAAGGATGGCAATGCAATGAGGGTTTTTCGACAGGCGAAATATCGCTAGATGGCGTTAGTATGAGGTACGTTTGACATTTCTGTCTGTGATTGGATAAATATCTAAATAAGCCAATCGCAAGCAAGACAGAAACGTCAAACGCACCGCACGATACTAACGCCATCTAGCGATATTTTGCTTATCGAAAACCCCTCATTACAGTCAACAAGAATAATAGTTTTCAAAAAAAGCTTATCATCATCCCAGCCTATATACGTCCCACTGCTGGGCACAGGCCTCCTGTCAGAACAAGAGGGCTTGGGCCATAGTTCCCACGCGGGCCCAGTGCGGATTGGGAACTTCGCACGAACCATTGAATCGCTTCGCAGGTTTGTGCAGGTTTCCTCACTATGTTTTCCTTCACCGCAAAGGTCGTGGTAAATTTCAAATGTAATTCCGCACATGAATTTCGTAAAACTCAGAGGTGCGAGCCGGGGTTTGAACCCACAACCCTCTGCTAGAGAGGCGATAGGTCAAACCACTAGGCCACCACGGCTTCCAAAAAAAAAAATTACAGTCAACAAGAATAATAGTTTTCAAAAAAAGCTTATATTTAATATTAACAGAAAACTTATTACAATGTAAAGTTTACACCATTGTCTGACATCAGAGTTCTACATTTTCAGCTAAAAAAATGCAATGTAAAAGCTATTCTTAATCACTGTTTTATCTATTTTGCAGGTCATCCCCTTATCAATAATGTTTACATTGATGATAGCCACCAACAACTTGTGCCTGAAATATGTAGGCGTGTCATTCTACTACATAGGCAGATCACTAACAACGGTATTCAATGTGGTATTCAGCTGGATTCTGCTGGGACAGGCCACCTCATCCAGATGTATTATGTGCTGCGCTTTTATCATCTTCGGATTCTATTTGGGCGTTGATCAAGAGAGTTTGCTAGGTACGTTATTCTTATCTTAGGTTTACAGATATTGAGCCTTTGCTACGCAAACCAGAGTTTTACAATCGGAACCATATCGGAACAAACAGACGACTAAGGGAAGAAGTTTTATGTCCCCCGCGATAGTAAACGCTATTTTGTACTTTTACACTTTAACGGGCTCCGCCACATCGACGTCATCTCCATTAATATCTGCCACAGCGGGGCGTTCAAAAATATCTGACACGTCCTACCGGCCGAATTAGGGTCGTATCAGATATTTATGCACGCTTTGTTGAGTCAGATATTGGTGCTGCTGACTGTACAGAGATAGTATAAGTCCGGGATAAGACATCGGATAGTTTTTATTATTTTATAGCTATATACAAATTCCTAGCAGACGAAGTCGCGGAAAACAACTAGTGAATAAATAAAATGCTAATTCCATAGGTATTTATTTGGATTGATATTTATTTAATAAAATAAATCTGATTGCGTTTCCGCTATGCAATAAATTGATAAAACCTAAATCACTAATTAATTACTAAGCTCTTCATAATAATTTATGTTCAATATTTTCAGGGTCGTTTTCTCTAATCGGGACGATATATGGAGTCGTTGGATCGCTCATGCTGTCTTTATATTCCATCTACACCAAGAAGGTTTTGCCCCATGTCAATCAAGAAGTATGGTTGCTCTCATACTACAATAATGCTTATTCTATAATCTTATTTCTACCGCTGATGATATTGAATGGAGAGGTTGAAGCCTTGCGAAACTATACAAACTTCCAAAGCACGTATTTTTGGGTGCAAATGTTAGTAGGTGGAGTCTGTGGATTTGCCATTGGATACGTAACGTCTCTGCAAATAAAGGTAAGTTCATTATATTGATATTATGAATTCTTTATATAAAATATTTTTTTTGCGGATTTTAATGAAGGTAATACCTAATTAACACCATACTACTAGGTACATCACATCTTACTTAAGTACATGATATTTATCGTAACAACTACCAAAGTATCGTGTTCTGATAATACACTACGTACGTACGCGTGCTAGGCTAGATGTATAATAATGTATATTACACTCTACCTATACAATAATTACTTACTCGTGTGTTAAAATGCAGTAAATAAATATCACGAAACAATCGGCACCAATTGACCTAGTTCCAAAGTAGGCAAAGCATGAGTAGTCATAATTTAATGACTTGTTGTGTATTAGGGGAGACCGAGGAGAGTTGTGACAGAGGAGAGTACTGACAACGTCGATTTTTGGTAACCTATTAACTGTTAGCAAGCTCGCAACAAGGCGCGTTTCCTAGCTCGAGACTTGAGCTAAAAAACGCGCGCTATTGCTTGGTGGTAGGACCTTGTGCAAGGTCCGCCCGGATTGCTACCACCATCTTGCTCGCTAATCCTGCCGTGAAGCAGCAGTGCTTGCACTGTTGTGTTTCGGCGTGGAGAGTAAGACAGCCGGTGTAATTACTGGCACTTGACGTATCCCATCTTAGACCTCTAGGTTGGCAACGCATCTGCAATACCCCTGGTGTTGCAGATGTTTATGGGCGGGTGTGATCTCTTACCATCAGGAGACCCACTTGCTCGTTTGCCATCCAGTCGAATAAAAAAAAAGAAGCTCGCTAGCAGATAATAAGTTCCAAAATATCGACGCTGTCACTACTCTCCTCGGTCTCCCCTATGTAGCGAACTCATTGGCAGATATGACATAAGTTGCAAACATGACTTCTAAAACTATCCTCAAGTTTGCTAAACTTTAATTTTGATCCATATTTCTTATGTTTCTCAGGTGACGTCGCCTTTAACACACAACATATCGGGTACAGCCAAGGCTTGTGCTCAGACAGTCATGGCCACCCAATGGTACAGCGAAACCAAAAACATCCTCTGGTGGACTTCCAATATCATAGTCCTGGGTAGTAGCGCATTGTATGCACGGTTCAAGCAAATAGAGATGGAAGAACATAGCAAAAAACCATTGCCAGAAGACGAGAAGAGTCTAGTATGATAGAAAAAGACAGGTGTATTAGTGTGACAAATGATTATTTATGTAGTTTATATAATTCGAGGCAGGGTGTAAGTTCGAACGAGTGTATATTGTTGTCTGACTCTTGATATTGAGAGTAAATGTGTCCTCGTGACTGCTGTAGGGGTTTAATTAAAACAGGGACGTAGCTACTACCGTATCAAAGAGCGAAAGAAAGATAGACCGTAATTAGTTCTAAGCCCCTCCCTAAAAATTTGATCAGGGCCAGTCTTGGGCTAGCATCAACATCTATGTAGGTACCTATATAAGTCGATGTCGATGAGGGCAAAGCTAATGAAAAGAAGCCTACCTGTAATATGACCATGAGCGAGCAAGCCTCTGTGCTGTGATGATTGTCAGTTTGTGAATACATAGGTAATAATGTACAAGAAAATAATAATTTTGCTGTACTTTGATCCAACTTAATTCGCTCGGAACACTATCGAGTCTAATGTTCGAATGCATTTATAGACTAGAAAAATCTCGTATGCCGCAAGGATTATACTACCATTTGAGATGTTAATTTAATTTTCAACTTTCAATTTTTACATACATACTTGCAAATGACAATAGTGCCGTTCTTATATGACTACTACTAAACACCATTGGCTTAGTGAATTTTTGTGTGCATTTATTCGAAAGCGACTAGTTTAACTATTATGTTGTTATTCAACTTATTAATTAGTCGCTTATTATTGTGAATCAACTGTTCGTCTTAGTAATTTTGATAGATATTTTACAATATCCTTGTATTTTCTTTTATAATATATATTGTGTGCTTCATTTGGATCTGTGATGTGATCGTATAGCTCTAAGCCGTAATTTTTGTTCCAGTCCTTTGTAAATAGAATGTTATTAAAGGATACCCATTCTGTGTACCGATATCGTCGTGTTCTTATGCTGTATCCCATTATTTGAATGTCTTTGAGACGTGGTTTATCTGATTTCTCATTTGGAGACACACTTGGTCTTGGATATTGACTGATTGCAACACTATCCCCAATGACGTCGTTTATAAATGTTGCCTTCATAAGTTCAGCCAGACTTTTTCCTTCGAAACAAAGAGGTGTCTTGTTATTGATGCTTTTGCATTTGGGAATGTTTTGACTCAGTCCCATGATCTCTATTAGAGTGGGGAAAATATCGATTAATTCTACCGGCGCGTGTACGACATTTGGCTGGTAGCCTGGTATACTGAAAATCAGAGGCACTTTCAAGGCGACGTCAAAGTTACTGTACTTGGCCCATAGACCGTTTTCTCCGAGAGACCAACCTGGAAATGAAAAAAAAAACCGTTTATAATTAAAGTGATAAAAGTTTTTCCATGTCAGTCTTTATGAGATTGATATCAGATTGATTTTTACTTGGCCTATGTAAAAACATTTTTCACTACATCTATAGGTAGGCACATTTCGTCATTTTCATAATTTCGGCCTTTATACGGCCCACTGCGGGGCACAGGCCTCCTCTCGGCTCTCTCTCTCATTTATTTATACGTAAAACATATAGTTTGGAATAAATATAAGCTTAATGGCGTTGCTGGCTGATTCGGTCTGCGGCTAGGAATAATAATAGTGCTTTACAGATCGCGAATAGAAATAAGATGATGCTACTAACCATGATCACTCGTCAATACAACGACAGTTTTCCTCAAGTCGACGTGCTTCATTAGTAGGCCAACCAAATCATCTACATATACTGCCGCCGCGTGGTAGCTTTGTTTGATTCTCAAGGTCCACTCGTGGGGCATTGTGCCGAAGGGATAAGATATGTTGAGGCCGGCTATGTCGTCCCTGTGTCTCACGTCTGTCCATGGATGCCAAGCTACAGTTGGCATGTCAACAGGCTTGCAAGGAAACTTGGGCGGACTTATTTTGTTAATTGGGACTCTAGCTGAAAACAAATAAAGGGTAAAATAGTAAGTATTAGGTACAGTCAAGGGCAAAGATAAAAATATGTATACACTGCCTTAATGTTAAGTGCATAAAGTCGTGTATACATATTTTTAGGGTTCCGTAGCCAAATGACAAAAAACGGAACCCTTATGGATTCGTCATGTCTGTCTGTCTGTCTGTCCGTCCGTATGTCACAGCCACTTTTTTCCGAAACTATAAGAACTATACTGTTGAAACTTGGTAAGTAGATATTCTGTGAACCGCATTAAGATTTTCACACAAAAATATAAAAAAAAACAATAAATTTTGGGGTTCCCCATACTTAGAACTGAAACTCATACGTGTGGGGTATTTATGGATAGGTCTTCTAAAATTATATTGAGGTTTCTAATATCATTTTTTTCTAAACTGAATAGTTTGCGCAAGAGACACTTCCAAAGTGGTAAAATGTGTTAACTTCTAAAATAAGAGAATGATAAAACTAAAAAAATATATATGATGTACATTACCAAGCAAACTTCCACCAGAAATTGGTTTGAACGAGATCTAGTAAGTAGTTTTTTTTAATACGTCATAAATCCTAAACCGCAATTTACCTTTCATTCAATATTTTATATTATGTTACTTGCTGCTACGGAACCCTTCATGGGCGAGTCCGACTCGCACTAGGCCGCTTTTGTAACTTTGACCGTGTCGATAACTTTGCCCTTGACTGTGCCACTGCCAGGTAGTACAGTTTTTTACTTTTCGTAAATATAGGACAATTCACAAAGTGAAAAACGAAAACATCAGACAAAGAACGAAACTCACTGATGCTCTCAGGCATGCACTTTCACTAAGGTGGAGATGGGCCGGACACATTTCACGATACATGGATAGAAGATGGACCATTGAAGCCACACAATGGAAAGGACCGAAGGGAAAAAGAAATGTAGGTAGACCAATAACACGGTGGGCTGATGATATCATACATGTGACAGGAAAGGACTGGATCATGTCAGGCAAAGATAGAGAGGCATGGAGGAAGTTGGAGGAGGCCTTTACCCAAACAGGGGTCCATATTTCAATAGACTAAGACTAACAATAAATTTAAGGTATTGTATAGCAATCTCTCTTTTTTAAGGTATAAGTATTTTTTTTTTTAAAAAAATGTAAAAAACAAAATTAAGAAATATAGAATAAATGGCTTTATTATTATTATTATTATAAATATAGGACAATCATTATTATTATTAGCCTCTCCACACTCGTATGCGATAAGTCAAACTATCGGTGAAACATTAGTGCCAATCTGATTGTTGAAAATTTTTGTCCTGTGACAAAGCCGTTTTGCTGCTATGAAGCTAAGAATAATTATTAATAATAAAATATTATCCGTAGGCTCTGTAGCCGTGAATCCCGTGTGAACGAGTATGTGAAGGAGTTATACCTGTAATACATGCAAATCCTACGTGAAATACAGCTGTCAGTACCAGTATATTACTTACCTAAATATTTCTGTGGAAATTTCAAAGGAATGTGTGGCTTATGAAGTCCAACCGCAAGGAAGTATGGCTTATTTTTATTTCTCGCTTCCTTCAATATCCTGATAGCATGTTCTAGAGACTGTAGGTCAGGTAGCGAATGTCCTGGCTGCTTCCTGACTTTAACTGGACAAACGAGATTCTTTTGCATTCTACGAGTAATCGAGTCATAACACACAGCATTATCTTTATATTTTTCGGTAGGAGGGTGATACGGGAACCGTGACCAACTATACGGAAAGTCATCGGTGTAGTTAGAACTTTCGCCTGGGTGAAAAATTTTGCCGACAGAATAAGTTTCGTAGCCATTTGCTTTGAAATATTGAGGTAATGTCGTAAAATTGCCTACAGTGTCTCTCCAGTAAGAATAAAAGTCGTATAAACGAAGTGTGTCGGGTCGCCGACCAGTTAACATTGAGTTTCTACTTGGAGCACAAAGTGCTTGCTGTAATGGGAAATAAAATTGAATTAAAACTGTTATCCATCCGCTTTCAAACAAACAAAACAAATCACCTATAGGAAAATAATAAAGCTTATTATACCTGAGCAAAAGCATTCACAAAGTTTATGCCATTTGCCGCCAACTTTTCTATGTTTCGGAGTTTTACACTTTTGTCCTCCAGATGTCGCAAGTCATCAACAATAATAATCATTACATTGCCTTTTACATTATTAATGTTCATATTTACCAAAGCAAACAGTTTATTCACGAATGGAAATATGATGAATACAATAATCAAACCTTTTAATACAACCATTATACTGAAATTCTGTACACATCAATTAAATCAAGTGAAAAGGGAACAAAAGCGTAGGACCGTAAGAAAGAGTAGTGTTGCTAATATGAAAAAAAAAAGCATTGCATGAATGACTGAAAATTTATTATAAATAAATTAAGGGTCAAGAATACACGCAAATATTTACTGCAATCGTTATGTTATTACAATCAAAATTTACTAAAATAGTCCACCAATATTTTTCTTTATACAATTTAAATTTCATTTTTTTTTTATATGGCAATATTTGTATAATGACAACAGGATAGCCACATACATATTGCTGAAGGAAGAAAGAGATAACGTAACCTCACTGCGTATTGAAATACGAAACACACACTTTCCTTCCCTAGACTGTTGTATTGTAAGTATTGTATTCTCTCACTCAGCTAGTCAATCACGCACACTACGAAACGAATCAAGCTCGGGGTATTGTCATTCACATCTGTTTTCATAAATTGTTGTTATAGTTTGTGTATAAACGTAATTTATTCTCAATTTATTTATTGATGATTGTTAGAATTAATTTAAAACCGTTGTTTGAGTGATTGTGTGATCAAGATATGTTTGTTTGGGTTCTTATTTATTTTTTATTCGTGTGACGTCATTGTTTTCAACTGCCAGTATAAACGACGCAATAACTTATTATTTCGAAAATGGAATTAAAATGAGGATTGTTTTCGTAAACAAGGTAAGTTTTAGATAAGACGTAGGTGAATTTACGTACGATATCGTTGGGTGGGTTGTTAATGTGGTTTAGGGTCATCTAAGGGTGGTGCACTTGCATTGATTTCCTTTGTCCTCGACGACCGATATCAGTGCTTTACTATACTTACTATTTTACTAGTTATATTTTTGGTAGGCAGCTGATCGGAGCAGCAAATACTTGCTTTGGATGAAATAAATATTCATAAGGTGTGTATGTTGACATTGTTTTGTTTTTGTAAATTATGTAATGTTCTACACAAATGATTCACGCAAGGTGAACTTTGTTTTTGAATTCGATTCTTTTGTTGTTCTATGGTTAAATTTGCGCAATTTTTCTTTAGTGAAAACTTAGATTACCACATTATTCATCAAGCTGTTAAGTGGATTCAGAAGTTAAAGAAATATATTCTTAATTACTGAATAACATAATATTAATTTTAGTAATTTTACCTATTTCGTCACCTTTGCACAACAACCTTTTAATTTATAAGTAAGTGTAAAAGGTAAAAATGTTGCAAGTAGGTAGGTAGTTCTTATCTCAGCAATTCTGGGCACAAGGTCATTCAACCTTGATTTTTATTTATCTTCACTATTGCCTCCCACATGCCCTCATAGCAATTATTTTGTTGTTAATTAGTCATTAGAGAAAATTACACCATAAGGTCTGGTTTATATGTGATTTTAAAGTATTATACCCACTAATATCTACACTAACCTATACTTACTGATGATAATATTTTAATATCACTACCCATAAAAATAATAATGTGAAATGACTGACTGACAGACAAACTAACACAGAATAAGTAACTGAACCTAGATACTTAAAATTTGCCAGATATATTATTTGAATATCTTTGAGTGTAATAAAGAAGAATTTTTAGAAATATCCACAGGATAGTAAACAAGCCTTTTTCTTTTATGGGGCCTAATTGCAAGCACAAGCAATAAAACAACTTACACAAATTCTAATCCTATTGTAACATTTACCTACTACTTGCTTAGATCAGATTTAAGACTATGCTTGGTTTGGATAGGTTTTTAACTATAATGTAAACAAACATCAGCTGCCAGATTTGGTACATTCAAGGTTTTTATACATTTTACTTATCTATCATTGCATTACAAACTAGACTAGTGTAGGTATTTCAATACAGAAATGTAAATGTTTAGATAGTTTAATGGGGGAATTTCAATGTTTAAGACACCAATCCACATTGTTTTGTTTACATTTAGCTATATGGCGACGTTCTTACGTGGTTCATGGTATAGCTTTGCAATATACCTACAACTATCGCCATATACTAGTTTAATATGATCACCAGATGAACACTGTTTGTGAACTTTAGATATAACGCTTAGATTATTTAATCTCGTTTACTATCACATACCCTCAAGTTGGATATGGGAGGAAATCGGGCTTCCGCCCACTGGCCTCCCAACAAATCCCCTCACAGCCAGCCCAAACCACCAGAGCCAACACACGGTTCAATACAAAGGTTTGATTACATTTAGTTACTATGAAAGCTCAACAAGCAATCTTGTCATACAAACTTTACTTATCACATTTAGTGTTATTCTCTTGATTATATTGCTGTATAACGGACACTACATATGTAAGGAAAAGTTTGAGGAACTCACCAGTGGTTGTTCTCTTACTGGATGCACTAACGCAATGTGCAACTTCTTTCCTATCCTCCTTACATACTCTTTATTCAAGTTAATGTCCTATTCTGTTATCAGTCCCGCCTTATTTTCGACTGTTAAATTCAAAACTAGTGACAGCTGTCAAGTGCAATAAAACAATTACTTTATTATACTGCCAGTGTTACCAATACACACAATGTCAATTACAGTTTAAGGTTAGCTCACCTTCAGGTATAATTCGCGCTTAGCCACGTCAAGCTAAATACCTATCCAAACCAAGCACAGGTTACCCTGCAGATTCCACTTGCACCCTACTTTACATATAACATGCCTTTCCCCTGGGATGAGAGGAACTTTGTTAGTCTTTAAATCCCTTCACTTTACTCCTTCTTCTCCTACTTCTTCTTCTTACTTCACCTATCAACATAATTTTCCCAAGTCTTTGTCATGCTTAAATTCACTAAATTACACTGCTATTTTAACTTATAAACATTCTAACACTATGTTTCGCATATTATTTCGTATTTTATTTATGTCACCACATCTGATATTTATTACTTGCTTAGGTTAAATATAAGATTGAGGGTACTCCAAAATCTACCCTCATCCTAATGTATACACATGCACACACATTCATATTTTTATAGTACTTAAGTCTAGGTAGGACCTTTTAAGTGATAACCCCTCTTGAGCTTAGATATGAAAAAAAAAAGATAATTACCTTTTCTTCATTATAATTAGTCATTATAAATAATTACTAAGATAAATGGGATGGGACTTGGCAGTTTATTATTACCAGTGAGCGGAATTCTCAAACGTCAAGAGTTGGAATGTTAAATTAAAAGTGAACCATTCAAAACTTAAATACTGCTTTTGGTCTAGGAGACATAGGTATTTTTTTTATGTAAGAGGGGGTCAAACGAGCTTGCGGGTCACCTGATGAGAAGCAATCACTGCCGCCCATGGAAACCTGTCATCACGAGACAAAAACAAAAACAGTTCATTTGAACAAACATATATAACACTAGCATCCTGCTTACACTCACGCCATGCCTAGCATAAGTTTTATATGCATCACACTCGCACTCGCATATATCGTTCACCTTTCGACTCGCCGAACGTACGAGCGTGGCGTGGCGCGTAATTGAAACAAACATATTAACAACACTTCAATTAACAACTAATGAAACGGACTGAAGTTAATGGAAGTTAAAAAGAGCGTAAACTTTTTTTGAAGGTAACCTAGAAGTAAATCTAATAAAGTACTGTATGTAGACAATTATTTTGACCCTTTACCACCCCAACCAAAGTTATGTAACATACAGGTGTTCAGGTAGTCTATGATGTAATTTGGACCAAAAACCTCCGGATGGCTATATCTAACAATCGGGCCAATGAAACTAAGGCCGACTTAGTTTTTTTTACATAACAAGACAGTTAAGTTAAGGGCCTATAAATGTCCCCATGTGATACTTGATGACATAGGTAAACTTATAATCACTAATTAGATTCCATGCTACTAGATATGCAGAAACATGGTCCACTAGAGTAACAAAAATGAATAAGAATAATATGCACAATTGCAGGCCAATTCCCAGGGTATTGAAATTATTGAAAATATGCCAAAACTTGTATATTTAGAATTTAAAATTATGATACTTAATGTAAATTTTAAGTACATGATTATGAAATGTAGTGGCATTATTGCATCACAATAAGTCACCACTGATAAATGGTTACTTCCATTATAATTTTATGTCATTTATAATTACAGTCTTAGAAAGTTTAGTGCCTTCTTGTTTTTGGCGATGATGGTGTTATATGAACCTAGGACGAATTATGCTTTGTTTTTGAGATATTTCCATTTTTATGTAAAAAAGTTGCCATGAAAATGATGGAGGTGCAAACATTATGTATTTATTATGTTTATGTATGAAAAAATAAAAAAGTTAAAAAGCATAATTCAACCTAGGATCATATAACATTTATTACTAAATGTGGCTCTTCAGGAATGCGTGGTTAAAATTTCTCGGGATACACCTTGTGTATGTACTTAAATCAAAATATTTATATTCGCCTTTATGCTACTAAAAGGTTGGTGTGCAGATATGACGCAATGACTGTAAATATTTTTTTTTTACTTCGACTATACATATATTGTTATGCTTATGTAATTTGAATAATTTGCTTCCTACAAAAAAAAAATTAAACACCTTGATATGATTCCAAATATTTTTACCCAACACAATTTTTTTAAGTTACATTTAGGGCCGCCACATACACTCGGAATTCCGCGGAATTCCGTAAATACATCACACACATATGTTTATTTCAATTCTGTACGCACAGGCCACCATGCGGAATTCCGAATCAGAAAAGTTCGAACGGAAAACTACTGTCCGTATATGTGGTAGGTCCATAGATTTGAGCTAGGTTTTTTGCCAATAAAGATGACTTTACTTACTTAGTTACTTAAATTTGTATGGATTTACTGCGTTCGAACCCCGAAACGGAATTCCGAATGTATGTGGCGGCTTAATAAGTTTACCATCATTACTTCACCCCAATGGGGGTAGTTTTCAAAATTCGTGTATCTCTAGCGGAATACTACCTTCAAATCTGTTCCTTTCATTTTCTTCTTGTGAAGACAGCCGTTATAAAACGACATAAATGGTGTTATTCATGTGTATAAAGTGTTATTAATTGACAAAAGAAAAATTCTTATAATGTATTAGAAGAAAGTGTTAAAGTTACCTATTGCTAGGCGAGAGCGCTCGAGTTTTATCTACTAAATATTGACAACCTGCATGATGGAGTTTGATATGGAACTTGTGGAGTACACGGATCTTGATGTGGATTCAGCAGAGCCCTTATATATGACCGAGTAGGGGGCCTATCTTTATTTAAATTATAAATTCTTATATGACTGAAACAAAAGCACTACTTACTAACATAATTTGATATACCCTCCTTGTATTTCTTACAAAAAGTCAAAAGATTATAGATTGTGAATGACTGGTGGTGTATAACAACTAAATTCACGAAATGATCAAGCCTTTTCCGTTTTTGCGATGTTTTTTTTTTAATCGGTGATTGATCAGGATTTGAAGAATTTAACGAGCCAAAATTGAATCCAACAAGTGAGGTTTCATGCAATTACCTGACTGTAATTATTAGTCTAGTAAATTACATTTAATGATATTGTTGACAAAGCCAATAACCCCTGGACACGTGTAGGTAGGTACTTCACCGAAGGAAGTATGGTTCCATGCACAATCATGCTATAAACAAGTTGTTTATATGAAGTCCGTGGTTCCATGTTGCGACTTCAACATTAATTACTGAATTAGAAAAATTGCTACCTGATCACTAATTAAAATTGCCGCCCATGATTTTCAAAAGAATTAACTAGTTTGAAGTACCCTTCAAGCTAGTTCAATCAACCAACACTAGCGCTGCCTACGCAACACGTTAATGAACACCCCCAGCGTCTGGGGTTAAAAAGTCCTTGGTGTACATATGTAACCTGGCTTGTTTGACAGGCGCCTTCAGCTCGCAATGTCGGCGGATTCGCCGCGGCACGCGCGCGCGGGCGGGCCGCTGATCGTGCCGTCGCAGCCGCCCAGCGACCGCGGGCTCATCGACGCTGTCTCGGGGTTCATCAACGACGTCACTCTGTCGGCTTCCTCGGCCCTCGATCCTAAGGACGTCATACAGTGGGCTCGGTGAGTGTTGTACCTGGAAATACAAGTTTGAAAGGCTAATCGATATTTAAATTACACTCTTTCCGTTGAGTATCTTCCACTCATTCCTTTTATGAGCCATCCTCTTGATCTCTTGATACGACGCGACGCCGACTTTCTATCTAATCAATCTAAGCGTCATGTTTGTTTGAAAATTTAAATATAGATTAAACAAAAAAAGCTCAAAATCAAAATAGCAGAGAAAAATTCACTGATTTCGAACACACATACCTATTCGTAATTCAATATTTCAAAAAATGGCGCTAGATCGACTCGACGATCGATCGATAGATAATTATAGCCTTTCAATCGTCGAATTATATTTTAGTCATTATAGTTTAGTTTAGTTAGTGTGAATCATCAAAGCTGAACGCACATCTAATCATGTAAATCGTATCTGTGCTATCAACGATTGAGGAGTTTCCTCAAAATGAGACTACTCGTACCCTGGCAGTAGCATCAGGTTGTGTCTATCATATAAACGCACTGTCATTGAAATTGATGCGTGACAATCATGCACAGTTTTGTGTCTGTGCCTTTAACTATTGAGGAACTCCCTCTTGCGAATACGATCCTGACTGGACTGGCTGGAGATGTCACTGCCATATTAACACAAATATTACAAATTTTAACTCAATCTGACCAGTAGAAGTGGGTCAAAATTCAGTTGCTACATTTGACCCATACAAACATTGCAAGTTAAATAAAAGTTTGTAAACGAAAACACAAACCTAAAAAAGTGCTTTAAAGTCGATTTTTTGTTAAATTATCACTTTATTAAAAATTTGAATTCATAACGTCTTTATGGTCTGTGATATTGGCATTATATTAAAAATTTCCATTAAATTACCTCATTTTGATTTAAAAAGGGAAACAAAAAGCGCAGTTTCCGATGTTATCCTTTGTCAGGGATTGCGGATGTTTATACTGTGATTCATGAGGCACACGTGCATGATGATTTGATGAATCCTTTAGTTGAGCTTTGTTATCTGGGTTTATTATGTAGATACTCGTATTATCACAACTAACAATATACTTCATCAATAGATTTGCTAAAAACGTTACCATTTATTTACATATGTAAGGACACATATCTGCTGTTGCTTTGTGTTGTTTCACTTTAGGTATTACCGTGTCCGTAGTTTAACTGAGCGGTGCCTCTTTAGCTGTAAACTATTTCTTTAGCTTATCCAGGGTTGGTTTCGCCGACATAAAATAATTTGATGAAATAATAAAATCACTAATACCATAGATCAAAACCCTGATTTAAGTCCTTATTATTCATACTTTGCAACTAATATTATAAATACAAACGTTTAGATATTTCCATGTTTGGATGTTTCCTACTCCCATCAATGCATGGTCAACGGATTTGAATGCAGTTTGGTACACAGTTGGTACACAGATAGTTTTGACCTGGATTATCATATATAATGCTTTTTATTGTGGTCGAATCGTGTTTCCCGGCCTGTCAAAGTTTAGCCTTGTACGGTAAATAAATAAAAAATAAACCGAAAAACCTACGATACGACACGCATAACGATATAGATGTTATGAAGCACACGCCTGGGTAAACTGAGTATTTAAAAACCAAGAGTCTGAATTAGCTGAACAGTGTAAACTAGAAGCGCGAGCGTTGGTGATATGCACACGCTTAATGTCTATTTGTATCGGGTTTACCAATCCATGTTTTCCCAGGTTCGAGACAGCTGATATAAATGAGCCTCGGGCCGAGGGCGAGGGCGACGGCGACATCTCCCCCCTCCTGTTGATCCTGGGCTATGGCTCGGGCGTGCAGGTCTGGCTCGTGCCCCCCAGTGGGGAGGCACAGGAGGTGCTGTCGTGGCGACAAGGCACAGGTGAGTGACCGTGAGTGGCAAGGGCAAGGCACAGGTGGCATGAACACGGCAACAACAAGCAACAAAAAGTGAGCAAAGAAAAGACGCGAAGGAATACCTCTCTCATCTTAATCCTGGAGTGTCACTGGAGTGTGCAGGAGTGACTCGTTCCCCAAAACGCGGAGGTGCTGTCGTGGCGAAAAGGCATAGGTGAGTGGCAGGCACAGGTGGCAACAACACAGTAACAAGCAAGCAACACAACACAAAGCGAGCAAAGCAGCAAAACAAAGACGCGAGGGGATATCTCTCTTGATCCTGGACTGTGGTGCGGTTGTGCAGCTATGGCTTGTTCCCCAATATGGGGAGGTGCTGTCGTGGTAACAAGGCACAGATTAGTGATAAGGTACAGGTAGCATCACCGTACAGATGGTCGCGAGGGGATGTCTCTCTCCTCTCGACCCTGGGCTATGGCTCGGGGTGCAGTTGTACTATTTTCCCTGTAGCGATAGCGACTGCTGCTGCTGCTGCTGCTGCGGCTGCTGTGTCATAGCATAAGGCAAAGGTGGGTGAAAAGTCTTATAATATCGGATGTGCGTATCTACAGATCGGTACTCTGAAAACATACTTTCAAAGTGTGCACTTAGAAATTTACTCTTTATGCTTATATTTAGCCTTACAGTTTTCAACTTGATATGATGCCTTCACGCATTCCTGAGAAAAAGCGTCTTTTGATGGACAGAGATGGACAACAAAGATTATCCTAAAATAATTCCTTTCCATTTTGTGTTATGGAGCCCTGAAAAACTAATGTTCTCAAAAATGTCCGTAAAAGTTGACATTATTCTTTACATATCAGAAGGTGAAGTGCATAGTTTATGGTCAGCAAAAAATTAAAAAGTTAAAAAGATTGCAGGCGCGCTAGCTCGACAATAATGAATTAGCACGCCTGCAATCAGTCACATTTTTTTTAAAGTTAAAAAGGCCATGGAAATGTTGGCACAAGTCATATACAGCCAAGTCTAATGGCCGGTATCAGATATTTTGTTGGAACTCCGGACTTTTTCTATTGGGTCTGAAATAGCTTGTGGTGTTTTCGGTGGAAAAATACACCTGCAGTTTGTTTTTAATGAAAAAAGGCGGGAAAGCATAAGAAAAATATTGGAATAAAATTAAATATTATAATATAATATTTTGAGAAAAAGTTTATTCTATTTCAGAATTATTCACCATTTTTTGAAAAGCTTTATATTAGTCTCAGCTGGAATAGCAATTGCTGGCTTCGTATTAGTTAAACGCCAGTTAATACTCATACTCAGCCAGCAATTGCCTACTTCCAGGCCACGACAATAATCTACTATTAATGTTGTCTACGCAGTGAGGGTGCTCCGTATACTGCCGACTCCGCAGCACGGCGACTGTTTCGCGTCGAAAAGGCCCCTCTTAGCGTTGTGTGACTCCGCAAGCCCGGGACCCTCGTTTTGCTCGCTCAGCTTCATTTCCATCCGGGGAGGGGAACAGGTGAGATCCAAATCATGTTTCGTTAAAGTTGTGGTTTAAACTGGACTGAGTTTGCGCAGGTTATGTTTACGAGTATGTATGCTACTCAGAACAATTGAGGCCACTTTCGCTTCATCGATTTTTTTATATTATATCGCTACCCATTGATTTTCATAACAGAAGCTGTGTTACGGACTTACGGATGCGTTGCCGGCCCTTTTATGAAAAAAGTAGGCTCATCGTCATCGATTAAACAAACACTACACACACAAACATCACGCCTGTATTCCTAAATGGGGAAGGCAGGGTAACAAAAATTATGTATATACAGGACTTAATATTAAGGTCGTGTTTACATATATTTTTGTAACTTTAGACGTACCTACCTACTATATTTGTAGTTGACTGTACAATGACACAATTGATGTTGGTCTGAAAGAAAGGTTTATTCGACCCAAACATGTAAAATTAAAACTAAACAGTGCAGTAATGGTTATGTTGAACATAAAAATCAGAAGTGAATTTTCGCGCGATAACATAGGTAATTTATTTCATTTACTGAAGAAGGGAGAGCCATAAACAAATACCTATTTTGGTTTTAAGATTAAATATGACATTAACTATATAGGAGGCGTTGAAGTGGCCTCAGCCTTCTTACAAAGCGTACTAAATATACAGATCTGATGATCTGAGGTCAACGCAACGTTTAAGGTCGCTGGCAGGATGATATCTTAACACGCGAAATTTACATCAAACTTGTACGAGTACTTAATGCAATTCCACTTTAGGTAGATATACCTAGTGCCATCCACGAAGACGCGTGATTTTGTCAAAATTAGACATTAACTACATTGTAATTAAAACCACAGCACGCGTCATCGTGAATGACTCTACCTACAGTAAAAAAACATCCTGGATGTACTCATAATAGATAGGGTTTCTACTTGGTAGGTAGTAGTAGAAAAACGTTACTGCAATGAAATTCGCTTTATTTCGAGTTTTTATAGCTTGAAACGTTCGTATGTTTGCCAGTTGTAGTTTCAAAATTTGCAAAATTGGTGAACATGAAACTACCGTGAGACTCACTCATATTAAATATATTGACCTGGATAACTCACGTCTTAAATCAGTTTAGCCCGACATGTTTCGGGCTAATCCGTAGCCCTCCGTCTTCGGAGCAGCGCGCGTTGTGTGCGCGTGTTGCAGCAGCCGCCGAGTCGCGTTGTTCCGAAGACGAAGGGCTACGGATTAGCCCAAAACATGTCGGGCTAAACTCTATTTAAGACGTGAGTTATCCGGGTCAATATATTTAAAATTGGTGAAATTATCATTTCTGCAGGGCGGAACTTTTCGATGGCTAATGGCATAGACTTGAAGTACAGTCAAAAAAGAAACTATTATTCAAAAAGGAAATTTTTAACAAAAAACTTATTAAATTTCGTAATGTCGAAGCGTCACACGTCGAGCTCGAGAACCTTATAAGTAGGTAGATTAGAGGATTTAGAAATAAAAACTAAAATAAAACCATACTTTTCTTTAACGGCAACCTTTTTTTTAACCGCGACTAGCTTCAGGTACCCGTATAAGCGTAAGGGCGATCTCATAAGTAAAATCAATAATAATCTAATCTAATGCAATTGCAATTTAATATATAAAACCTTCCTCAACAGGTAAAGAGCATCAAATTCAAGAATCAAATTTTGGACGTGCTTGCCAACAAACGTTCTGTGGTTGTGGCCTTCTCAGAACGGTTTGCCGTGTTCGACGCAGGCACATTGGAGGACAGGCTAGCAATAACAACTTGCTATCCGTGTCCTTGCCCGCTTGGGGGGAGCCAGCCCGTAAATCCGCTAGCTTTGGGAGACCGATGGCTGGCCTATGCTGACAAGAAACTGCACCCCGCTAAAAGAAGCAGTGGAGGTTGCGAAGGTTGGTGATTGTTTTGTTTTTATTTCTTAAAACAGAGTGCAGAAGTATTGTTTAGGGTAGGGGTCGTCAAATGGCGGAACGTGGTCCGAATGCGGATCGCCCACCTATTTTGTGCGGACCTTAAGAGGGCTGTGAAGTAAAACGGGAAAATATTCATCACACACAATAAACCTGAGTACATCTAAAGTATATCGACGCGTTACTTATTGACTATAAAGATTGCTATGCATCGTCGTTAATGCCTACAGCATTGTTCACGCCACTAGCACTGCATTTATTATTACGTATTCGCACATGGCTATTGTTTCTAATTAAAATGATGTGGTTTGATTATTTATTTATATATTTCTTTATGCGGAATTTACCCTGCAACTGAACTGAGATTTAAGATTGAGATAATGGGATTTTTCAAAGTAGTTGTTCTGTTAGTATAACAAGTTTCACTGTACTCGTTCCATACTTATTGCTAAAATATATTTTATGAATATATTATCGTATGAGCACGGGTAGATATAAGTAGTCATTCACGATGACGCGTGCCGTGGTTCTTATTACAATGTCATTAATGTCTAATTTTGACAAAATCGCACGTCTTCGTGGATGGCACTAGGTATAGTCAGGGTTCTTTTTGGGGGTTGAGTCGCATATTGGGCCAAAGACACTAGGCCCTTGCTTTTTTTTAATCGTTTTTAGTTCTACCCACTGATGTATTAAACTGGTTCTACCCATGATTATGACGCTAATAGATGACATAAATATCGTGAGGTCCGTTTGACGTTTACAGTCTTGTTTGCGATTGGCTCATTTAGTTATAAACCAATCAAAAACGTGATACAAATGTCATGGTGATTTTCCACCGGCGAGACGAGACGAGGTGAGACGAGAATTGAAATTTGTATACATTCGCGCCGCCATACAAATTTCAATTCTCGTCTCGCCTCGTCGCGTCTCGCCTCGCCGGTGGAAAATCACCTTCAGAGCCTGTGCACAGCGATTTTTTTTTAAAAATTGCCATACAACTCGCTTGCGTATCGCGTTTGTATCGATAATGAAGCCCGACGACGACGCGTTTGAAAACGCCGTACGCCTATATCCCGTAGGAAATATATGTAATATAATTCATCGAGAATCGTTTAAAACTGTTAATTTTGTCATTCGTATCGTAACTTAACGAATAATTATTTAAAAATACTTTTTTATATTTATCAAATTGTATTAGTACACGTATGTGCGTATTAATAGTGTAATTTCGAAAAATACTTTTGCGATAAAATTATGTTGCCTAAGTAAGGGCATTGTTTGGTAACAATTTATTGAACCCAAAGATAACGGTATTGTATTTTCATTGATAAAACGAAAACTATTGTTTTATATCCTCGTGCAACAATTAAAGTCAAACAGAAAATTTAAATTGATACAAATTGTGCTGTTTAAGAACAACAAAACCAAACTTGCATCGGGACAATTTTAGTTTTTAATTTTGTACGAATATTTACTTTATTTCGAGCCTGAAATTACATTTTGAAATTTAGCACTAGCTTTACGGTGAAGGAAAACATGGCGAGGAAACCTGCACACACCGCGGAAGAAATTTAATGGTGTGTGAAGTTCCCAATCCGCACTGGGGCCGCGTGGGATCTACTGCCCAAGCCCTCTCATTCTGAGTGGAGTCCTGTATTAATTGTTCCAGGTGAAGGTGTAACCAGCTACACAGCGACGGTGCTCCACGCCGCCAAGTCGCTCAGCAAAGGGCTGCGCGGGCTCGGCGAGAGCGTGGCCCACAGCCTGGCGGGAGGCCGGGGCGCCTCGCAGTCGCCCTCGCCGCCGCACACCGATGCCCAGCAGCCGGGAGTCGTCACTATACTTGATATTGAGGTTAGATCCTGACGTATTATCGTAATCAGTCGGAAAACGTTCACTGTTGAACAAAGGTCCCCTTAAAACGCAACGATGAAGATTCCGCCGGTTGCTTGCAACACTCGTAATGTCGTCGGTCCGTCTATACTTGGTTTGGATAGGTATTTAACTAAATGTAAACAAACCATCATCTATATATATCATTCTCTTCGAGATCCACTAAGGTTACGGTACTAAAAATGTCAGAAAAAAACACATTGACGAAACCGAGAGACCATAGTTCGTAGTAAACTGCTCCATAAAAAAACCTTTGCACTGAAAACTGATTTTCCTCTCGTTCTTTCACAGGGCAACGAATACGACGACGGCCAAGACAGTGAAGACCCGTATGACCCCATCGTGGCCCACTTCCTGGCCCACTCCGAAGCCATCATAGCCCTGAAGTTTGACGCGAGCGGCATGCTGCTCGTGACGGCTGACCGCCGCGGCCACGACTTCCACGTGTTCCGCATCAACCCCCACCCCTGCGGCCCGAGCTTGGCCTCGGTCCATCATCTGTACATACTGCATAGAGGCGACACTACGGCCAAAGTGCAGGTTAGTAGTTAGCTGTGTAGTTCTCTTTCGTGGTTAGTGCGGATTGGAAACTTCACATACACACTACTGAATTCATAAGTTTCCTCACGATGTGTTTCCCTCACCATGAGGCTTATGGTAATTTTCAAATGTAATTTGGCACATAAATTCCGAAACACAGAGGTCGGAGCTCCCGCTTGAACTCGCGACCCTGCGCTTGAGAGGCCATAGTTCAGACCACCAGGCTACCTCGAATTAAAAACGCAAGCCTAAAATATTACTGACCATACAGACACAAAATTCAAATTTATTGTCAAGAAGACATTGATTTGATAATGATTTATATCATGGACACTGAGATGGGATCCTTTCGATTGTCTTAATCTTATAAGTCATAATGTAATGTTTGTCATAAAAAAAAAAAACCCGCTGAAACTGTACATTTTTCATAATTTTAAAAGGTCATCCTGTAGAACTCTATAGGTTAGTTAGGTTTGTTTTATAACAATTCTGAAAAATAAATGGTTACAGAGAAAAAAAGAGTAAAACATTACATTATGACTAACATCATGAAGTCGATATAGACCCCACTGTGATACTGGAAAATAATTCAGATACGCATTGGCGATCCCTTACTTTACATGTGATGTAAATCATTAACTCGTAACATTGTAAATCTGTTTAAAAAAATATAGGTATAGAAGTACATTGTTGAATTTCTTGCTGTATTCTTCTCAACAGAGGCTTTTTCGAACCGGTGGTACATTTTTTTACATTCATAACTATTTATATGTATTTAAGTATGTATCTATATTTATATAACTATATTTATCCGTTGCTTAGTACCCATAACACACTTACTTTGGGACTAGGTCAATTGGTGTGAATTGTCCCGTGATATTTATCCCGTGACAACTGCTTGTTTATAGCCTAAATTTAATAAAAGATATTTTGACTTCGAGCATATTTTCCATTAAAAAAAAATCTTTTCAGGATATCGCAATATCCTCGGATTCCCGTTGGACGGCGATCACGACGCTCCGCGGGACGACGCACGTGTTCGCGATCAGCCCGTACGGCGGCGCGTGCGGCGTGCGCACGCACACGCAGCCGCGCGTCGTCAACCGGCTGTCCCGCTTCCACCGCTCCGCCGGCCTCCCCATACACGCCGCTGCGCCGCCGCGCTCCGGCAGCCCTGTAAGTCATCAATCATCATCATACCAGCCGCAGAACGTCCACTCTTGGACATAGGTCTCCCCCATAGACCTCCTTTTGCCTCGGTTGGAAGCGGCTTACATTCACCGTGAAGCCGCGATTTTAACGGTCATCTGTCCATTTCGTTGGTTGGAAGTCCTACGCTGCGCTTGCCGATCCGCGGTCTCTATTCGAAAACTACAATCAGGGGTAAATTCCATAAAATGGAAATCCGAGGGAGAGGCTTTTGTCCAGCAGTGGGACTTAGGAAATGGTTAAATAATAATTTAAAAAAAAATTTAGTTTACCGTTTTGTTTGTCATCAGGTGAGCGAGACTCTAGGCCAGGGGGCGTGGTTCCCCAACCCGCGTCTGCCGCCGTACCCTTTGCCGGTGGTGTCGGCGCCGCTCGCGCAACTCCGCCCCACTGCCAACCTGCCCACACACACCATTACACGGACCAGTTCCGGTGAGTCGTAAAGCTTCATTTACACGGTGCGAGATATATCGTGGTGGTTTTGTTTCTTTAATGAGCCGCGCGGATATCGGTTTATAAGTGATCGATCATCGACGCCAATGTACAGAACTCGCGCGATATTTCTCGCACTATTTAAGTGAGGCTTAAGTAATTAACGGTCACGATTCAAGTTTAAACCAAAAAATCAAATAGTTGAATCTGTAACCCACCCTCTTGTAATTTTTTTTTGTTAGAGTAATATATATAGGGTCTTTTAAAGTGAAATCGGAATATTTCAGCAAGTGATTAGGTCAGTTTGACAGAACACACCGAACACCCTGACCGCAAATGATTTTCAGATTTTTCAAAGTGTGATTTACACATGTCCCTTAAGTACATTGATCGGTTTGCTGCGTCAAAGTGTTCACTACAATCAAAACACTTTTACAGAGGTGCTTAGTCAAACTAATCCAACAATCTGCTAAAATATTCCTAATACATTATTAAATAACTTGTAATATTAATTACAATGCGCCAGGTGATGGATGAGTAGTATAGCTGGTCTAAAGTTACACTCGTCAAAAGTGCCTAGGGATATTCTTTATCAGTAGACTATGTTGAATGTTTCAATATTTGGCATATAACTTCTGAGTAAAAACATCAAATTTGTCTAGGGATAAAGCAAAGTCTTTTTTTTTTGATGTGTCTATATTTATTACACAGGTCGGCAACGTCTCTCGTCGTTGTCCGAGGAGTGCAACAGCGCGCCGCTGCCAGCTCGCGCGCGCTTCGGTCTGGCGGTAATGGGCGGGCTGTCGGTGCGGGCGCCCGCGCACCCTGCTCTCTATCTGATCACGCACACCGGCTGTCTGCTACATCTGCTGTTGCATGCGAGACCTGCCCGGAGTGAGTACCTCTACAATGGTAACGATGTCATCTATAAATATTTGGGTAGGGCAGGGATTCCCAAAGTGGTCGATATTTTATTTTTGAAAAGAGGTCTCTTGCCTAAAACAGTTCGGGAATGCCTGATCTTGAAATTATGCGTCCTAATTAGTGGTTTGCCGAAATACTCTCATGTAGTGGTTCCTAACCTTTTTTTTTGGAATTTCCCCCTGGAAATTGGAGATAGTTGTTATAATTTATTCCTTAAAACAAGTGTAGTGAGATTCTTACGCCCCGGAGGAGATTATGCTTGGTGCTAACTTAAATAAAAAAAACGAAAGACAGTGTTATAATCCTGGGAGGTTATATAATGCCGTTGGATCCGAACGGTCAGATCGCTTGAATATTCTCAGTAATCGACCCAGGGATATGGACGACGTTAGAAAAAAACAGTTTTATGGGACTCCATCGGTGAAGGACCAGCATTCAAGCTAGACTTGATCAACGGTCACTCCTTATGGATGTAGCAGTAATGTGGCAGATTTAGTAACCCATGTTACTCCCCAGGCGTTTCGAAAGAGAAGGTGTGCGACGAGTCCCCCATCGAGGTGGAAGTGGAACCAGTGGCGCAGTGGGGGCTGGCGAGGCCGCCGCCTCCTGCCCCCGACCTTCTGGCGCCGCTCCCACCGGCTTCGCCGCTGCTGCAGCCGCATACTAACAAGGTATGATTAACATGGCGTAGCCCCTTAACAACTCGAATCCTAACAGAGGAATTATTAATGAACTAAAATAATTTCCTTGCTCACCCGCGACCTTACGATAGCTAAGCTTATGCAAATATGCGTGTTCATGCAGTTCCTCCACCTCCACACTGTAAGAACACACACAAATCACACAAACCCATCTATCACCACCACCACACTACACTGACGCGTTTCGAACTCAAACAGAGCTCATCTTCAGAGTGACACAACCGTACACCATGCTACTAGTTGTTAGACTAACGAACCACAACCACCGTTTTAACTTGTCACTGTAACTCCCCAAGTACCCACATACGTTTTATGAAACAAAACAAAACTACCCACAAATTATTAATAAATTTTTTTTAACCGTCCTTCAAAACTACCTTGATTTTTATTTATTTACTGTCAAGGCATGTTTTATTAACTACCATTGCTGAAATTAGATCCAAGCCGTAGCAAGGGAGATGAAACTAAATTTACCTGCTCATTAATAATAGACCCCATACTGTTGTATCTAATTATCTCCATGCATTCTAAAACATCGAGACGAAACCCTTGCCACAATAATGTAACACTTCATACGAATCGGAGTCCGATAAAGAATGATTTAATTCCAACAAATGTTTGGCAAAATTCGACTTATCAGGATGCTCATTCCTATATGCCGAAACATAGAGGCCTTATTGTCTAACGCACTCGGAATCACGATGTCTCTCTGTTATACCATAGTAAAAGAAGACAAGTAGGCTCAGTACGAACAAAAGTACACCACGCGGCCTAAATCTGTGCGCGCCGGTTGGCGCCGTTACGCACGCACCCGCCGCACGCACACACTGATAATTTAAGGAGAATTAAGTTTTCTTTAGTCAAGGCTGCGCTGCCGTCGGTGCCGTACGTTTCGATTATAGCTATAGTTTTTTTTTGCATGGACACATAAAAAAGTAATAGATACCTACCTATCTATAAACAATATAGTTATAATATTATCTGTAGGTAAAGATGAGAAGTATGTTTACAGTCGCCATCACTATTCCGGCGATTTTATAAATAATATTTTTAAATTTAGTATAATAATAATAATATAACGGCATAGGATCGGTCTGGTTTCTCTAGACACTAGACAATTTTGAGTTAACTTTCGTACTAAAGTTATTTGCCGGTAGGTAATTAATCTAAAATAGACGTCGACAACCCTAAGCGTCCGCGCCGTAGTAGGCAGTTAAGTCTCTTAAAGGGTCGGAGTGGACCTACTTCTCCTCTTTTACTATAGTTATACGGTGTAGGATGTGGGTAGAACGAGATGGTGAAAGCGATCGCAAGTGCTCGGGCGTTAGGCAATATGCCCTTTACATGTCTTAATAATTTACGTGTCATCAGTGATATAATTGGTTAGTAAAAAAAAAAAAATTAGTTAAGCGTTTACTTTTAAAAATTTAACGGATTTATATCGCTAAATCGTGATAGAAATTGCATTTTATCAGCTAACAGCATTTCGAGACAGCCTTGATTTAATTCGGCAAGCCTCATATAAGAATTTATCATTTAGAATACCATAACTTAACTGCTGATTGCTGAATATAGGCCTCACAACAAACAGTCACATTAACTATATCCTACGGTGTTTAGCGACTGACACCGAAATCACTCCAGTTTGGTGGACTATGGGAGTCTCTAGTCAAATGTGTAAACCTGTGTAAATGTAAGGCAAAGAAAGGGCACGACTAAAACCGTGCTGTCCCTTTCCAGATGAACTGCGCGGACATGTGCATGAGTGAGGAAGAGCGCTGGTTGTCTCAAGTGGAGATAGTGACGCACGCCGGCCCACATCGCCGGCTTTGGATGGGCCCGCAGTTCGTGTTTAAGACATACAACAGTACCGGGTATGTGAATCTATTTCTTATCAACACAGACATAAGCGTCGGAAATACAATTGCGCCTAGCTTGCTGGAATGCAGTTTACCCCACACCTAATACCCATGGCGTGTATTATTATTAAATATAGAAATGATTTTGGATTAAAAATTGAGTTGCGACGACATTGGCAGACTCCACGAAGTATTGTTTTTCTTACTACAATGTTGTTCTGTTGTACACGGTGTTATTATTATTTTGTACCTATTTAGGTCAAACTCGTCCCTTTCGGAGGCGGAAGCAATAGAGGTGGACACTAGTGCGGCCGGTAGCGTAGCGCGCTCCAATCCGGTCAATATGCCGGGCGTGCGTCCGGTCGTGCCGGTGCTCATAGACTCCGGCTCAGCTAGTAAGTTTTCCTTCAACCTTTTCTATCCAGAGTCTAAAGGCAATGTCCCATGCGCTCGGGATGATAATCGCATTTGAAGCGACACAAGATTGTTTAACTTGTAATATGATTAACACGTGCTATCTATACAGTCTGAAGTCTAGTGCTCTCAAACCAACGAAAATTCCCGTGGGATTTCCTAAAAATTACATCATAGTCTTTATTAATAATGCATTTTAAACAACAGTGCCAAATTTCATGACTGTACCCCAGCGGGTGAGATTTCGAGTTTTATCCCGATGATCCCGTCGTGGGTATGTCGTGATAAAAAGTAGCACATGTCCAACTACCTACATACCAAATTTTATACAAATCCGTTTATTTGTTGTCTCATAAAAGGGTAGCAATCATTCATACACACACACGCACACATCCTCACAAACTATCACAATTTAAGCGTTTGACGCGCATCAATTTTGTATCAGATAATCTAATTACCAAACATGCGCTTGCCGCTGCGCTCACCGCGTAAGACAATGTTTTATAATTAGATTATCTGATGCAAAATTGATGACAACCGAGCGCTTTATAATATTAGCAGGGTGTAATACAGCATGATCATTGATTCAGGTTCCCTGGAGCACTCGCCGTCTGACAGTTTCCGACGCAAGTCGCTGCTGGCAGAAAGCGGGCGCGCCGCCTCCGTTTGCGACGTGCAACTCCGGGAGGACCTGGCAGAAGCTATGAAGGAGGACCATGGTATGTTCATTGTGTTTTATAAAATTACTAGCTGTTGCCCGTGATTTCGTCTGTGACGTCGTGTCACGATTTCGCGGGACCTATACAATATTTCGGGTTATAAAATATCCTTTGTGCCAATCCAGGTTGTAAATCCGTGCATCTGTTTTAGTGTGAAAAAGAACATACATCACCACCTTTTGCATGTATGATATAAGAAAGATTTATGTAGTCAGTATGCTAGCTGCTCCGTTTCTGCATTTTACATCTTCTTGGTAGCTACATGTATTTTGATTCGTGTATTTAGCACAGTTTTAGACCAATTCCATTGAATCATATTCAGTGGTGTGTAAATTAATCTATTTTACAAGCTTTTCTTTAGGTTGTCCTATTTGTTTCTTTTTTAATAAGTTTTTATTTTTTTAATATTTATTTATTTATTTGTTTGGGTCAAATCATGGAATCTAAATTTGACATACTTCCAGTGGTCTGATTGACTTGAAATTTGGCATATTTGTGTAAATTTGGTGACAATACAATAAAATGGTAGTGATCCTGCCAGGATCGTCTTCACAGGAGGGAAGTCCTCAATGGTTAATAGTACCGACTTGAAATTTGGTATGATTTTGCAGTTTAGATGACAATGCAAGTACAGCCAACAAAAAGTGCAGTCTGCAAAAAAGCTTAAATGTTTTTTTTTTAACTTATTTGCGTTTCGAATAATATCTTAATTGTTCTTTTTGTTGCATAAAAATTTCTAAAAAATATTATTAACAACGCATGCGTTGAAAACTTTAGATAACGTTCAAAATTACCACACTAATACTGAATGTTACAATACATTGCAAATCGAGAAATAACAAATAGAGATTTTTTGTCTAGCATAACACGAAGGATCTCCAACTAGCAAAGTCTGATTTGGTTAATCTGTGTTTTCGTCTATAAACTTGACGACGTATTTAGTCGTCTAAATGGTGATAGTGATGTTAACAAGTGTTGGAGGAGAGAAGAAAGCATTTCGTCGAACGCCAGACCCGTACAGCCAAAGGCATCCATCGCTTCCCTTGTTGGCTTCACGACAGGGGCGGGCCGTGCCGTGGGCTTTATCTGTTCATTAAAAAAAAACCAAGTATCTCAATTTTTTTAAATTTAATTGCACTAACTTTTCCATATCATTGTTACGTAGCCATTGACATGACTGTAAAGTAGTGAAAAGTATCAAGCTTGTACAATTAGTATGAAGTTTTCACTTTGCATTTTTTTATAAGTAAGTTATACGCGTGTTCACGTTAAAGACAACCATCGATGAACGTCGGGCTATTTCAACTTGCTACCACTCATAACAAATGTATGGTAACAATTGAGAATAACCTTGTCAAGTCCATTATGTGTCTATATCTCCACCGCTTTAAATAAACTTGGAGCTAAAATGAGAAACTTCTTAGGTTTTCAAACGTAAATTTATATCGAACAGATAAGCCCCACCCAGCACGAGCCCGCACCCGGACAATGCTTTTTTCTAAATCTCCTCCTCATACCTGGAATAACGTGGTTGCCTTTGGTTCGTATAGGGTGTCCGGTGTTGGAGCGGCGCACGCCGCCGCGCGCCGGCGTGCTGCGCGCCGTGGGCCCGCGAGGCACCGTGGTCCCGCGTGCGGAGCCCCCGCCCGGCCCCCCCGCAGACCCCGCCGACCCAGACCTCTACACCACACCCAACACAGACGAGACCACCTTCCGACCCGTCGTGCGCGCCGCTAACACCTTATCTCTGTCCCCCGACATGATCGTTCGGCCACTACCGCGAGATACTACTATACCTGTACAAAACGTCGAGCCGCTAGCCAAGTATTCCCCCGATGATGAACCCGTGCCGCTCAATACGGACGTCGTCATCCCGGCCGCGCTCACACAACGCTGGCACGAGTCAGGATTCGTACCGGTCAAGACTAAGAGTGATGAAATTAATATTGATGTAGATGTTAAGCAAGTGAATAGAGATCTCGAACGCCCGACGACCGCGTGGAAGGACGATGCGTGTGAGAGCTCGGCTCCGGCCGAGCGTGAGAGCGTTATTGAATCACTGCCAAAATCGAATCGGCCCTCGGATGATATTCAGCCGATCGCCAGAGCTAGAGTTAAGAAATCTCCCACCCCAAAGTCAGTTAGTGATAGAGATAGTGACGTTAGGATTAAGGAAAAGTCTAAGGAGAGAGAAGCGAAGGAAATCAAAGGTGCTATTAAAGAGGAGTGCAAAGAGCTTAGGGAACCTAAAGTTTCCAAGAGGAAGGAGGTTAGGGAGCTTGATGTAGTTGTTTTAGATGATAAGATAAATACACACCCTGTTACAGTTGCTGATAAATATGTGACGATGACGAGTGTTTCGCCAGTAAGTTCAACAGAGAAAACTCGCGAAGATATAAGGAAAGTAGAAATGGTAAAAATGGAAGAGCCGCGTGAAAAATCAAAGAAATCTGATAGAACAGAAGCAGTTAAATCGAACATCGATGAAACTCGTACTAAATCGATGAAAATGGATAAAGCCGATACAACAGTCACGGATGAAACTCGCGAAAAATCGAAGAAAGTTGAAAAATCTGAGATAATAAAGACGGCAATGCCAAATACTCGAGAAGTTTCCAAAAAAGTTGAAAAATCAGAAACAGTGAAGGTAGTGAAAGAAGATACTCGTGAAAAGTCCAAAAAATTAGAAAAAAATGTCACAGTGAAAACGAGCGTAGAAAAAACTGTCGATACGCCCAAAAAGATGGATGAACCTGAATCAGTAAAAGTTGCATTAAAAGAAACTCGTGAGAAGTCCAAGACAGTTGAAAAGATAGAAACAGAAGAGAGTCATTGGTCTAAGAAAATTCTGAAACCTGTTCCCGTAAAAACTGTAGAAGTAACTTTTGAGAAGTCTAAGAAAGTTGAAAAACAAGAAAATGTAAAAGCTGTAGTAGAAGAAACGCGCGAAAAATCGAAAAGTTTTGAAAAACTAGAAATGTTAAAATCAGCTAAGCAGGAAGTTCATGAAAAGTCGCCAAAACTTGAGAAATGTGAAATTGTAAAAAATGAAGAGCAGGCATGGGATTTATTGCTGAACGAATCAGAGAAGCCCGCTGTGCTGAATGTAACTCAGCAACAGTTGTCATTGATAAATTCGAGGACAAACCCAAAGCCAAGAAAATCCGCAAAGGTAAGAAAGGCCAAGAAGATTTGCAAGCGAAAGAAGATGAAGATAGTTTCATTGAAATCCACGCAATCGAAGAAGCGAAAACACCTTCATGTGGCGAATTAGTATCCATTTCTACACCGTTTGAGGACATTGATGCAACAAGTTCTTACATGTCTAAAACGAGAAAACCACGTTCATCCAAAAGTTTCACACCAGAAAGGGATTTCGAACCTGACGTAAAACCTATTGAATTCGTACCTGATGACGATTATGAATTGACTCTAGTCAAATTAAAGAGCTCCAGGAAGAATTCTTCAGTTTCTGCTTTCATAGAAGGCTGGCCTGAACCGAGTTTCACTAGAAAAACAACTCCAATACCTGCTGATAAACCAACCACGGATAATCTCAAAGTTAAACATGACATCAGCACCAGTGAAATATCATCCAGTTCCTTAAAAGAACCTGTGAAAACGAAAAAGAGCAAGTCTCTTTCACCATACCCCGAAACAAGTCGGAAACATACGCCTTTTGAGTCAGAGAAAAAAGACGTTTACGTTATTGATTCTACTAAAGACGAGTTCCCCGAAATACAAATAACTAGAGGCAGCAAGAATCGTAAGAAATCACCTCAACCTCTGGAAAGAAAAGGCATCGAAAAAGAATTAATACAGCCGATAAAATCATGGAGCTCCATAGCGGCCGCTAAGAGCGACAAAAAAGAGGAAACCATTACAGCGCTGAAAGAGTACGAAAGAATCGATAGCTGGGAGGAGCACGATGTGGCTGCTAGTTTAGAATATCCGAAGTCTTCCAACGAGCCAGTCTCTCTTCAGGACAAATTAATACAGCTTTGTAAGAGAACAGATATTATGGTCGCTGAATGCGACGCGCCGACTGAACTCAACTTTGTAGAAGAACACCACACAGACCTTCATGATTTACCGCCACTAGAACCCCTGGATTTCGGTCTGGACGACTATAAATTAGAAGTCATGAGAGACAGCCTTTTAGAAACCAATGACACAAAACTAAGCAGCCCCATATGTAAGATTAATATCGACGATATATTGTCATCCATAAAGGAAACCACAAGCAAGGTTATAGAGTCGAGCACATTTAATTTGGTGGATTTGGAGAAGGTTCCAGCGCGGAAGGAGAAAGGTTTTAGCGTAGTTGAAGGGCATAAGATAACTACTCAGGAGGTAAAGATTGATGATGAAGCGAAGGAAGAGAGTTTGGTGGTAGAGAGGTCCTCAGATGAAGATAATGTGACTCCTCCCGTCTCCACCGACGTGCTTCTCCCCTCTGCAAAACAATCGTCTAAGTATAAGAAATCGCGTAGGAAGAAGAAGTAATGTCAAAGTAATGATATGTGTTCAAACTTATAGCTTCAATTAAAATATTAGTCTCGCGATGTAACTTCGTAATGATTTGTGTATTTAAAAATATTTGCTGCTAATATCATAGTTAAGTAATTTTCAAGTGATCGATCCAATAAAAAATATCAAAAATAATTTTAACCATTACGCTTTCCAAGCCTAGATAATGACGTTTTAATTTCAAGCCTAGATAATGACATTTAATTTCAACTTTTTTCAAGGAATATCCCTACTTTAATTATGCCATAATAATAAAAAAACTTAAATAAAAATTAATAAAAAAATCATGGAAAATGACAAAAATATTGTTAACGTTTTCTTTATGAAGATAGTTACGGTTTTTGCCTTTGTCGGTTTTGCTACAACTGTGCGCGGTCGTAGGAAAATCAGAAACTGTCTTTATAAAAAATATAGTTGAACATTACACCAGTGCTGCTTTAGTACTTATTCTTTAGATTATTTAGTTACAATTTACGACGTAGTAATAAGCTGTAGGAAGAACTTTCGACGGACACAACGTTTGATAATTTCGCTTCGATGATCATCGCTCGCATAATGGTATCCCTCGCCCTCTTGGATTCTCCGTAGTAGGGTTTAATCGTCAGGCCAGTACGACAAGCATATACCTCATCGTTTACCATTTTTGAAGCACTACTTGTAATTTATTTGCTGTAATAGAATCTCGGAAGTGCTCACTTTGTATCCACTATTTCGAAATATTTATTAATGTACCTCAACGCTTCGATGCAACTTGTAACACCATATCCCTGGCGACTTGCTCGTGACGAAGTCACTCTGGTATTTAATACCTTCTCTGAAACGGCTGTCTTTATGTACAAATAATATCCAGCAAGTATTAATTGTAGAGGTTTGTTTTTATATTAAGTTTTACGTTGAATCATGACAAATATTTATTTTTTCTATCCTAGTTTTTATTTCATTTAGGTGTTTAATTTATGATATTTAGTTAATACACTTTACTATCGAATAAGCAATTTACTATCGAAGGTGAGCAAATTTTTGTAATCACGATCACTTGCTGAAATAAAATTATTTGCTGTTTGCTCATTTATTTGGAAGTAGGTTAAGTAACAAAATAAAAGGCATAATAATAAAATATACGGTGCATCTACTAATACTAAATCAACATGATGCTTCCGGTAAGTTAGCTATTTCGGTGAAATTGTTTCTGGCGTTTTCATACAAACGAAAAGTCATCTTACACTGACGAAAGATTTTAGTTTTTAATAACGTCTTTTCGAAACCAAAATATGACGGACCTAAAATCGGATACGAAATAAAATTGTTTCTTCGTTTGTATGAAAAGTGAACAGAGTAGTTTGACCATTTGAAAAGCAATTCGCAATTGAAGTTGTGCATAGTAATATTAACTTTAATGTGGCAGCGTGCCCTTCTTTGATAGAAAATATGTCAGTTGACGGAAGAAAGCTGTGTGTTTAGCTAATGTGTGTAACAGTTCAATGAGATCTTAACAGGTCTTGCAAGGGAAGATCCGTATGTAAAAAGCACTCAGAAGAACCTTATTACCTTAAGTACACTTAAACTAGATTGCTAATATTGTTCGGACTTTCAGGCAAACGAAGTAAACTGAGCTCGAACTTGAGCGACATGAACATTCTGGTTGTGCTGTAAGTGTTTTAAGTGGCATCCACAACTAATCTTCAGAGTTATAAATTTTCGTGGTTTTTAAGCTTTTTTCACAATTAAATCGAGCACCGATTTAGTCAAGTTTGTGCTATCTTATTTTTTTTGTTTCATTCCTCTTATATCCTGGACACGATACCTTAAATAGTTATGACTTGAATAGTCATTTTCAATATTTTTGAGGTCGCTCTAAAGTTTAGACTCTAAACGATTCTGACCTTAATTTTCTTCCACGGGATTATTATAATAATTTGAAAAACTTGAATTAAAAAGTCCTTAAGTTAATAATAGCTTAAAAACTGCTTAAATTCGTAAGTCTAGTACTAAATACTATCGAAAAGGTAGTAGTTAGGATAGGTGAACTTTAATGTGGGTAGAACGTGGAAAACCATAATAGTATGGTCCCTCTGGGCGCTTAGCACCTGGGGTCCTCCCCTTGTTAGTTTAAGTGTCAAGTTAGATCCAATCAAATTATAAGTAAAGCGTCTGTTTCAACTTAAAATTCAGAACCTCGTGTAACAACATGACGCAAACTTGTGATCCGAAAGCTGGATTTCTCTTTTGTCTTATTATCATTTGTTTTAATAATATCCCAATTTATTTTACATCGTTACTTGACGGGATGTTTTTTTAGTTTGGAGCAGTATTTGGTATAAAAATTATGTGCAGTTTTATATACGTAGTATGACAAGGTGACGAGTGGCACTCGTCGCTGACCAATATTGACGACATTATCGTGTTTGAACGAATTGTACACTTTTTCTATTTAAAAAAAAATCACTGACGAAAGAATAGCGATGAATAAATATATAATTGGAAAAGATTATGAGTAGCGACACTGTATAAATTACTTGTTTATTCACTTATCTATTCAAATTTTATGCTATTCAATGGAATCAAATTTTTCCAGTTTACAAAAGAAAAGTCGTCATTATTATTTTTTTAATTTTTCTCATTTGCTTTTATTATTCCTATAAGATTCATGTATAGACAAATTACTGAGAGCGTGGAATTGCATATAGTCACTACTTTGAAAAAAACCCGTATCTCAAAGTCTGTAATTTTACTGAGTGAGCTTTATGAACAAGAGTAAATTTTGTTGTCGTATTGATTTGAGATAAGTACGAGATTTTTTCAAGTGGTATTGTGTGTTTATAGACATTGTATAATTTTGGAATTTCCCTTTTCCCGTACTAACAGCATAAAAATATGTTTGTAATACGAGTATATAATATTGAAGAAAATTCCAAAATAATGTCGGTGTAAAGTTCTAAATATTATTTACGTTATTGTATTCTCACAATTTTCAAAATAATTCTCTCTGGGACCGTATGACTGTAAGTTACAGTTTTTTATAACTCTGGCAAAAATTAATTTTGGTCTGATTGAGAGTCAAAGTAAGACAAATGATAAAATAATGTCAAATGATAGCGAATTAAAGCCAAAAAGGATCGAGTATTATTTTACTTGTTAAGAAGAGAAGGGTATGTAATTTAATTAAATCAAGAGAAATACTTAAGTTATTCTCCTTTTCATGCGAACCTTACAGTAATCACTACAAATGCAATTCCAAGCTGTCGCTTTTCTTTATTATAATATTAATCTATAAAAGTGACGATATAATATAATCATGAATTCAATTGTTTTGCCGAATGATCCGTAATATGATGAAAATAATGTAATTTTAAGGCAGCACTTTTGGACTATTTTTGATATGGTTATTCCATTGGCCTCATTTTTAAGTTGGCTACATTGCTACAGCAACTTCATAATACGTAGTAAGTTTAATATTTTAGTCGTTTATTTATATTTTTATGATTGTTTATTTTTTCATTTATTAGTCTTTAGTTAAAAAAAGATCCTTCACTAAAAGTAGTCTTTAGTCATATTTATTATTTATTAAATCCTTTTTTCGACCTGGTTTAATATTTGTTGTACCGAATCTAAGACTCGGAATTTGTGTTAATTTATTGATCTTTCGATTTAAATGAAATTGCAAGATGATTTTTTAATTTATTTTTAACAGTAAAATTACAATAAAAATCATCCCTAAGGTTTGTGAAACAGGTATTATGTATGATTTATGATTAAAATAATTCAATAAATACCATATTAATATGCAAGGAATAATTATATTGATATTTGATATTATCTATAATATTGTCTCTATGGCGTGCATGGTATTTAATTAAATGTAAACAAACTTCAACTGCCAGACTTGGTACATTCGATGATTCTAAACATTTTACTTATCTATCATTGTAATGCAAACTAGACTATTATTTCAATACAGAAATGTAAATGTTTAGATAGTTGAACGGGGGAATTTCAATATTTAAGACACCAATTGAAGTTGTTTTGTTTACGTTTAGTTAAATACCTATCCAAACCAAGTATAGTGGCGCGTTGCTGCGGCGCAAACTAACAATTGCCGACCCTAGAATCGACGCAATGCACGCCAAAGTGTTTATATTCAAGTACAAGATAGATTTATGTACAGTTGACCAACGTATTGCTATGATAGTTGCCGTTTTACTATCGCTATTGACAATATTTCAACTATAGCAAATAACTGTCGTTGATCAGATATGTACCAATGGTTAAGAACAAAAATGTAGATAGATTTTCCATATACGATACTACTCATTGTAATTACTCATTTAAATATGTAGGTGATTTTTTCGATTGTACACTAATGCAATAACATTGTGACTATCAAGGAACGGTACCCAACTGTCCGGCTCCGATTTGTTATATTTTTGTATATGTTAGAGAGTAGTCTAATACAGTTTTTTTTTTCAAAGAAACATCCTACAAAGTTTCATACTTCGGATCGCATCTTTGTAAAATATATGAGTTTGAGCCGAAATACTCGTAACAAAACACCAGTCCATTGTTTCTTCATGTTCTCCAACATATAATCAAGCCAGTAATTAACTAGCGATTTGCTTTAACAGCACTTTCAACAGAAGTTAGAGGGTTTGCTCACTTTTTAGCCCTTTGGAGGTCAATTTCTCCGAATAGGTTGTTTGGGCAGCTAAAAAAATACTTTTTTTATTATGAGAGGGAGGAAACGAGCAAGCGGGTCATCTGATCGGAAATGAACGTTATTTAAGACTACTCTCTAACATATTTTAAAAATAAAACAAATCCATTAGTAAGATCTGTCATACACCCCATGTGATCCCATGTGTTACTAATTTATTTATTGTCTCAATTTGTTGGAACAGTTATCTATCTTAAAATAGCATATAAACAAGTATTATGTACAAACTTAAGTCACTCAAGTCAAGATATCTAGTAAAACATATTTCTGACATACAAAACGTAATGCTCCGGTCACCGACTCCTAACTGTTTCATGTAAGCTATGATCAGATGTATAAAGCTTCCTCATGAAACACTAACGCCTTTATAATTAATTCAATAAATGAAGCTCTTATGTATAATTGTGAATCAATTGATACATAATGCAATTGAAATAGTGTTCAGTCAGACTTGAAAAAAAACTCACACTATGTTACCAACTCGTGTGTTTAAAATTCCTGGAGTCTCTATAAGTTGTATAATTTCGTTTTGCTGCGATGCTTCTGTTTTGTATGCCCGCCCGAAGCTGTTAGGGACCTGAGCAGTATTAACCTACGGCAACTTGTTTGTCTTTAGTGGAAAATAGGCGTGGGTAAACTGCGAATCGTATCTGATGTGTACTGTTTAATCCACTAAAAAACAATTGCAATGTTTCGCAAATAATTTGCCTACGAACTGTAACTTCCAATGTACGCACCCTAAATTCGACCTAGTAGCACCCTAAAGCAGGGTATTCTTTAATATGTATAAAATAAATATTTATCAAATCACATAATTGTACTTGAAATCGAATTTGCTGTAGTCAGTGTTTTCGCGTGTTATTAAATTGATATTTGTAAATTCGGCTGCCTTGTATCGGTATGATTTTGTTGATAATGTTATGGAGTGTTTAAAAAATTAAATAGTGATGAATAAAAATGAGAATTCAAAAACCAAAAATTTGTTTTGTATTATTTTTACTTTTGTAACATGAGCCAATATTTAATTCCAACTGTCGCACTCTTTTCTCACGTAAAGATCTAAACTTAAATAATATTATTATAATAAAGTTACTTTTGCGGAACTTACCATTAAATATTATAGATACAATCACCCCTCGTACAGTTGGATTAGATTTTTTCAAAGTCAATTAAGTAAATAATTATGCCTATTTTATTAGTATCCTTTTCACTTTGCTAACAAAGCTTATTTGTAAATTAAGCTAGGTATAGCCACACACCAATGAATTGTATGAAATTCTTCTCAACATTATTCCTGTTTGTATGTAGCGGAATAATGGCACTGAGTGTTGAATCAGTTCAACAAAATCTCTCAGAAACGGAAAGCTTCACTATCCTTGGTTAAAATAAGCTAATTCTCATCCTACCCTGGTTATTATAACCCGTGGGTCGCAGGTGCGAAGTTGCGACAAAAAAAAATATAAAAAAGCTTTTCGTTTATTATATTAAGTGCAGTCAAGGTCATATATATAACCAAGGCGTAAAAATATCTATACACCTCTATGCCTCTAACCATAAGGTTGGTGTTTACATATATTTAACTCGATGGTTATATAGATATGCCTTTGACTGTACACAAAACACAACAAGCAACCAAGAAAGAGATCCACTATAATCATTATCACCATTAATTCCAGCCGGGGCCACGATCCGGTTCGAAGCGGAGCCCGAGGAGTTAAGCTCGAGTAGCTTCAGCTCCGCCTCCCGCGCGTCCCTCGACCCGCCTTCCTCACCCACGCCCAGCTGCAGCGGTGACAACCTGCTACACTTCCCTGGAGACTCCAGCAGTTCTGTATGAACCCTGAAGGTCGCCGAGACAGTGTCCATCGTCCCGCGTACTTAAAGCGGGTACACGGCGTTTAAAAAGAGCGCTTTGGATACGCGTGTTTCAGGAACTAAGACGTTTTGAATAGCTATACACATTAGAAGCGCGCGTCGACCAACAGATTCCTTCACCACCTTAAGGTTCAATGTCATTTGTACGCCTAAGATCAACGTGACAATAGCTTTATTGTTTTCTTTCGGATGTAGGAATTGACAAAAAAATGCCAAACTTGGTCGAATTCTGAGAGAAGCCCATCGCCTCGCATGGACGTTTCCAAAGCACGATTTTTTAAACGCTCGAAGTGATAGCTCTTGGAGCGGGTACACATTGGGCGCTCAGTGTTGCGTTCGTTCGGCGCGTTGGTAGCTCAATTTTAATGAAAATTTGCACATTAAAGTTGAATATTTTGCAAACAAATCACTGAATCGAAAAATCGTTAGCAAACCCCTAATAGTTTTAAAAGACCTATCCAACGATACCCCACACTCCAAATGGATTGGATGAAAAAAACTTTTTAGAGTACGTCACGTACTCTTCCTGTTGAAACTACCATAGAGTAGGTACACTTGACTACTTTTAAGTTGCTTCAGTAGGTAAACTCTGTTCCAGAAGAGCTAGAGAGAAGAAGAGTGTTGCTACAACATAACACTTTCTTATTGGTTAATTGATCGATGAACATTGGATTGGATATATGGCGTTATGTAACCCAAGTGTCCAATCACAAGTGATTGAATGAAGTGTGGAATAGAGTAGGTATAAAAGTATGACAGCAGATTAATGTCTAAGAGCTGAGCTAACAGCTGAATCTAAAGCACTCATAGTAAGTAATCTACTCATAATATGTGCACCAATGCGGTGTAATAGTACATTGTGTCTTAAGGGCGGTAAATAAGGAATTACGAACGAGAGTCTATTAAAAGCCCAAAGTCGAAGACTGAGGGCTTTAATGAGTCGATGTTCGTAATTGTAGTACCGCCCTGCGACATACAATGTTTTTCATCACATTTGCGAGTAAAATTGTTCATTTGTAGGTAAGTTTTTTTCTTAACCTCAACCCGCATTGGTTGAGCAGGGATGTCTATGTCAAGTTAAGAATATAAGGATAAAAAGTTAATAAATTAGAAGTTAGTGTAAAAATCAAGATAAACGCAACATTATGTGTTTTGAGCCACATCTGCGGCTGCCTGCTGCATTTAAAATTATAATGGTAAAATATATACGACATTTTGCAAGATAGAGAAAAAGTATGAATGTGCTTTCCATTTGCAAAATTTGTTTTTCTGACGCTACTTAAACGGTTTCTTTATTTGAGTTTCCAGGTGAAATTTAAATTTTAACGGTAATAAATAAATACTAAATGTTGTCAACCACTAATAAGGTTCATTGTAAAAGGAATCGTATGCTCAAGGCAAATGAACATAATTTTGCCAATCACGTGGTTAAACTATTGTTTTATTATTGTAAACTGTGTAGTTACACTTAGATTTAAGTAGTAGTTTTTTATATAAATGAAGATCTTCATAATGTTACAATTATAACGAGAAGTGAACTTTTTAAACGACTAATTTCAATTTTGGTGATATTTTATTGCGGGACTCAATGATGTTTTCGCAACAGGTTGAAGATAAATAGTGCATTCCTTTCTTATAAAAAACATAATAAAAAAAATACTTACACTAAATACAAATAATAGAGTCGAGGGCATAAATATCTGAGTGGCATAATTTTTTGACGTCTTGGTGACGTACACAATATATTTATGCCCTTGAATGTACATTGTGTCCTCAAAATGGAAATTAGTTTTTTTACTTGACAAGTAATTTCTCAAATAGTCCTATTTTTTTAGATGTAATAAAATAAGTAAATGCGCATATTTTTGATTAAAAAATATAATTGACAGTTAAAATATGCAATATAAATAAATCGGAAATATGTAATTTAAAATCAAAACAATCGATCTTTCTTAGTAAGATTACAAATAAGTGATTTAAAAAAAAACAGCTGTCTTTTGGTAAATGTTTCCTAAAATATATATTATTATTATTTTTAGTTTATACGTTTTCATCACAATTTCAAACAGATTGTATGCATTTGTTTAACCGTAACTGTGATATGTAGTCAAAATAGAGCTTGCTTAGGTTAGGGAACGGCTTGTGAAATTAATTTCAAACTAAAATCATTTCATAGTTGCTTCATTACTAAGTTTATAGACATTCCAAATATCACTTTCATCATCGACAAAGCAAACAATAATTCTTTGACAAGACTGAAAAAACCGGATACGATTTTTTTATATTCGTTACACCAAGAACAATATTTATTTATTTATAGATATTATTATAACATTTTTTTATCAAACCGTAGGCATGCAACCTTGTGCCTATACAACGTATTATTTTTTTATTTCCGCTAACTTTAAAGGGAAAATTCAACAGGTAAAATTCAGTTAGATTCCACGTATGTTCAACTTTTAGGTATTTAATGGTACCTAAGGGTAGGTATCTAAATTTTTTATACTTCAGTGTCACATTCTTGTCAAAGTGCAAAATCAAATCGCTTCCGGAAAAGTCTTCCTAATTTATGATTCCTTTCGCTACTAGAACTTTCCATTTGGATTATTAAATGAAAGATATATTGTATGCGTAATTTATTTGGCGTGTTTCCCTCACTCAGTGGCAAAAGTATGCTAGTTGAATTAGGTGCGTTAATTGTGATATTTAATTGATGTTTAATAAAAAGTATTGGCAAATTGTGCTTGCCAGAATAATCAAATTTATATGTTTTATTAAAATCGTAAGTAAATGTGTAGATTTTGTATATTTGGATTAATTCGGTGTAGAATAGAGGTTTCAATTTAATACTTAATCAAAGATTAACAGTGAGTATAATTAGGTACGTTCATGTATGAATAAAACTCCCAAATTACCCAAATAATAAAAATGACTGAAAAAAGTATATTAAGAACTTTTGTGGACGTGACCATCGATAAAAGTTTTAAAACCAAAGTTTGCATAAAAATAAAATATAAAAAAGGCAACAATTGTAAAGTTATTGAGTGCTTTTGCTAATCACTATTACATTTATTTTTAACTCGGATTAATGGCTGGTTAAATCATGAACATTTTTTCTTAGTTTTGTTTTATTATCAGGTTTTTATCGATCACTGAGTATTATTTATATTACCTAACTACATTAATTATATAAGTTCATTGAAGTACCGTATACATATAATAAGTAGGTACCTATATAAGTTTACTATACCAACAATTCATAAACAAAGTTTTATTTTGAAAAGAATCGTCATTTTTCAAATATGAT
This sequence comes from Choristoneura fumiferana, assembly GCF_025370935.1. Lineage (NCBI taxonomy): Eukaryota > Metazoa > Arthropoda > Insecta > Lepidoptera > Tortricidae > Choristoneura > Choristoneura fumiferana. The sequence continues at coordinate 4,497,883 of NC_133473.1, forward strand.
GGCCAAATGTTTCTGTCTTTAAATAATAACTTCAATAAATGATAAAAGTAATTGTTGTGTAATACAGGGTAGTTTACAAATGCATTAATTATCAAGTAATCTGAATTCAATATGAGCCTGATAATATCTACTTAAATAATACACGTAATTCAAATTGTCTTAAATTTCGGGTAGTGCTGTTAAATTCGTTCTTCGAATAATCATCACTAATAGCGGTTTAAAACTTAAGTTAAGCTTATGGTTAGTGTGAAATGTGAGAAATAATTGACAATGAAATTTTTATACAACCCACAATTTATTTTCCAATATTAAGGGCGTACAACTTGCCTGTTGAACAAGCAAGAGGGTTTTGCACGTTTAATTGATTCTACTTAGTAACTGTAGTATATAGTATCTTCTCGACTCTTTCACGTAAGGTTAATTACCTATCTCTATATAGGAAAGCAACGTCAGCATCGCAAGTAGCAGATATCATTTTTTAGTCTGGCGCATTAAATTCGTCAATCCTGTAGATGTTATGTAGAGTCAAGTATCTATTCGAACCACTCAAAAATATGTTACTACTTCCTTATTGCGTCGGAATAAGAGTCTGTGGTACTTATTTTTGAAACTTTGAATAAGTTCGTATTTTTACACTTGACTGTACGTGGCTGTAAAACGACAAAGTTCGAAAGAATAGACCGGTATGGCCTATCTAATTCTGCAACACAAGTGATTACGTAATACCGTTCTAGCATCAGTCTTTTTTTTATTTTAATTTTTAAAATTATTTTTATATTTTTTTATTTTTCATAAAATGACATGCGGTATTTGTACTAAAAATGTATTACCAATATGGATCATAATGATCTGATTGGCCAGCTATAGTGCCCTGCTTAATCTCGGGCCGGCCAATCAAAGTGCATCAATACGGTATTTGACAACTCCTGAATTTGCCATATCTTAATATTATTATGAAAATATAGATATACAGACACTGTTCAGCGAAGAGAAAACTTAAATCGGTTGAAAATAGGTTTTTAGTGATTTTTTGAAAAATCTATATACCTGTCTCTTTCTCAAACGCTTTTCTCTATTCAGCAAGTATGGCGGTACTAGCGTGTGACGTCACATGCCAGTATGTCTTTCTCTGTCTAATCTTGAATTTGAAACCTTTTTTATAACTTTGTTATTTGTAAAGGTAGCTTAAAAATTGTTTCTCTACTCGATAACAGGCATTGTGAAGTTTTAATTTATAAAACATAAAAAACAGTCAAATACCGTATTGAACATGAAACTACCGTGAGACTCACTCATATTAAATATAATGACCCGGATAACTCACGTCTTAAATCGAGTTTAGCTCGACATGTATACATGATTCCCTGTGCCTGTGGCAAGAGCTATATTGGAGAGACTGGACGAAACGTTTCCACAAGGATATCGGAGCACATACGCAGTATGAGGAAACAGGACGACAAGGGGTCTGCTGTGGCCGAGCACTCAATGGACTCGGATTCGACGCACTATATTAGATTTGATAAGGTATCTGTAATTGCGAGAGAGAAATTTTTCATTCCGCGGAAAGTGCGTGAAGCCATCGAGATTAGTCGTCGGCCGAATTTCAACCGGGATAGTGGTTGGTCGGTACCTCCGAGTTGGAAAACGGTGTTAAATACTCGTGCTGCGTCATCGGTGTGTGTGAACGTACCTTTACAGAGCGATGTTGTTAGTGTTGTGTGCTACCATACATTTGACAGTTGTAATGATGATGAAAACGCGGGTAGTTGTGTGCCGGTGTCAGTTTCGTCGGGTAGTCGCGCGAGCAGAGCGGCGGCGCGCAATGCGCGTGTTGCAGCAGCCGCTGAGTCGCGTTACTCCGAAGACGAAGGGCTACGGATTAGCCCGAAACATGTCGAGCTAAACTCGATTTAAGACGTGAGTTATCCGGGTCATTATATTTAAATACCGTATTGCATGCGCTTTAGCGATTTTATTTCTATACGAATTTTACATTTCCACTGAACTGGTTAATTTTTCTAAATGCTGACTGTACAAAAACTTGTATCTATTGGCAAAATCTGTAATCTTCTCAGAAAAGTGAGTCGCAGCGTGTCAAACTGAGCTAAATCCTAACATGAAAGCAGTCCAGTCATATCGACATTGCAAAGTATACAGCACTGAACATTAAGGCCGTGTATACATATTATTGTAACTTTGGCCGTGTCGATATCTTTGCCCTTGACTGTACCTACCTACCTACTTGATTATTTATTATTCTAACGATTTTAGTGCATTTCGGGATGTCTCGAGCCATACAGAGGTAGTCATTGTTATCGGATTGCAATTTATGTGATGGTTGGATGTGATAAGGTAAAATAATATAAGATACAATGTAAGCGTAGGCTTTACGTGTTATTTTTATAAATGGAGTTTCTAAGTCTACTTTTAACACCACGGTTTTCTATTCATCGTTTTACCGAACCGCTTTTGAATTGAATGTTGTTTCTAATTTATAAATTTTGTATCACAGATAACTGTGATGCCGTCTTTGTTTGTTTTGTCTGAATAAACAGAGACGGCATCACATTTGTATGTTTACCAGGTCTTTAATAGCATTTTTTTATGTTAACCATTGCTTGTAATGATAATCATATTGTGCTGGTGACATAAACCACCTAATGAAACGTAATATCTGTTTCATCAAACATCATTATCTGGCAAATAAAATTTCGGCCAACCGTTTCGGGCAAAAGTATTCGGTCAATCAAATGGTAATCATCACTTTACTGTTGCAGCCATTATTAAATTATATGGATTTTTCTAACAAAGTTCGTTGATCGAGACGGTTTTTTAGTTTAAGTGAAATTCGATTGCATTGTCATATTAAAAGTAAACGTAGAAACAACTTCGGTACCTACAGTAAATAAGTTTTTGGAAAATTCGGCGTGTAACCAAAACATTATTTATATGAAAATAGAAATAAATAATAACGCTGTAGATGTATTTTTATACACGCTAAGCTGTACTTTACTAAGAATGTAGCTAACTAAGGCATACTTTGTTATTTTGTAAGACATTCATACCATCATACCAATAAAACCATGAAAATATTGATAATTGTTTTATTTTACAACTCATAACACATAATAATACGATAACATACAAATTAATTAAGTACATTGCATCGATAAAAATAAAATAACAATGTTTAGTTTAACAAGTTTAACATCTTTTATCAAAATAATTATAATCTCTATGAGATACTGTTTTTACAATAAAAAATATACAACTATTTTTTTATACAAATAATTGTATGGAATGTAAAATAATTGTATTGAAAATCAGACAAGTATGATTTCTATCAATAACAAAAAAACCACAGTCAAATATGATAAGTTTGTCTTATGTTTTTTTTTCTGTAGGTACTATATTATCAATAATACTAACATTTGTATTCGATGGACTTACAGATTTTCTAGTTATATTAAACTGAAAAACGAAAGATTCACTAAACAGATCCCTTACGAGATTCTAGAAGACAACTTAAATAAAGCATTTTCAAATACTTTTTGTAAAGGTTAAATCATTTCCATATTTCTTGTATTTTTTCTTTACTTGGTATAAGTACTTGTACATACAAATTATAAACGCAGTTATACTAGGTACTAATTTATATTAAAATCAGTCTGCACTTGGACGGACATGTATTGCAATTATTAAGTACATACATTTATATGTTTCTTTTATTTCTTACAGATATTTATGGAAGATTAAATAAATTAAGATCTGCATCCACTCAAATAACATGCTTTCATTTATAATATGGTCCTTTATAGCTAATGTCTAGTTACGGTGTATTATATTTTAATTCTATGGACTGGTACTTAATTAAAAATAAATAAATTCAGATTATTGGTCTGAGGATATAGGTTAAGGTATACCGTAGGCGACAGGCTAGCAACCTGTCACTATTGTACCGATTTTGTCAAACTTAAAACCTAAAATTGCTAAAAGTGGCTCCGAAGCTGTAATTTCTTGTGCTCTGCCTACCCCATGTGGGAATACAGGCGTGATGTTTGTGTGTGTGTGTATTAGTTTAACTACAGATGGAAAAATAACGCTAGAACTGTGTCTCGAGCTCAGAGGTTTTCCAAGCTAACTTGGTTGAACATATTTGTTATCTACTGTCAAAATATTAATTAACCTTACACATTCATTAAATTCTAAAAAACTGCGTCATCTGCGTCATCTTCACATTACGTATTCCATCTATCTCTATCTATTTATCCGCACTTATTTGTCCAATTCTTTTTTGTCCTGTTTGTGATTATTGAGAGTTTTTTTTTGTACGAAAGAAACGTTAGACTAAGAAAAATAGTAGTAGGTACTCCCGAGCGGCGGGAAGCTGGTTCAGTCCTAACATATTTATTTTTCTATACAACTAGTATGAATTATTGATACATAAGTTAGGAAACCGACCGTACCAAAGAATAAACAGACCAACAAAAAAGTCAATCCTCATGTCATACGCACTTGATATGCACGCGGAACACAAGCGAATCGTCTTTCACAAACCCATTCCTCACCACATCACTCACCACTGCGTACTCCGTATACCCAAACCCTCTGAGGCATATTTCAGCTGTCGGTCTCCTGAAAGCTATGAGGTTTGAGTTGGACATCATAGTGTCACGTTGTGTGAGGTCGGGCTCGTACTGGTTGACCATGGCGAATGAGATGCGACCGTTGAATGGCCATTCGAGACACTCGTCGTATTCTGTCTTCATCAGGTGGGCGTGGAGAGCGAAGCAGAGCGGGTTTTGGGGCGAAATGTTGAGGCGGACGCAGAATCTGTTGGAAGAGTGAGGTTTATTGATAAACTAGCTTTTGCCCGCGAATTCGTACGCGTAGACAATAACCTAAGTAAAGAACGCATTGGGGCATTGGATAATTCCGGAAAAATCACTACTTTTTACTTGTACGTTATACTTACATACTTTACTTTTTATTTGGTTTGAGGAATTCTCTATACAAGGTGTAGTTGGTAGACCTGGAATGCATGTCAGTTATGTTATCTCGGCTTATCGTCCCACTGTTGAGCATAGGCCTCCTCTCAGAATGAAAGGGCTTTTGCTCTAGTTGCCACGTTGGCCCAGTGCAGATTGGGAACTTCACACACACACGATGTTTTTGTTTTACCATAAAGACCGTAAAGCTCATGGTATGCAGGTGGTAGGACCTTCGGGGCAAGTAGTCCGCCCGACTTGCTACCACCATTTTGCTCGTTAATCCTGCCGTGAAAGCAGCAGTGCTTGCACTGTTGTGTTTCGGGACGTGGAGAGTAAGACAAGCCGGTGAAATTACTGGCACGTGAGGTATCCCATCTTAGCCTCTAGGTTGGCAACGCAGTCGCAATACCCCTGGTGTTTGCAGATGTGTTTATGGGCGGTGGGTGATCTCTTACCATCAGGGAGAAACCCATTTGCTCGTTTGCCATCCAGTACAAAATAAAAAAAAAAAAATAGAAATCTAATTTTCATCCGGTATATTCAGAAAAACTCAAGAGCTTGGCCCAGGCTTGAACCCATGAGGCATCCTCTGGCTTGAGAAGCCAATAGTTTCAAGCGACACTAAGCAGCATCCCTGCTTATGTACGACCTGCGAATTCAAACCTTCAATTGGCAAATATGAAAAAAAAATGGTGTTTGAATTATCCAGTCGTGAAATTATTATCATTCAAATAATTCATTGATCAGGCGTTACTTTGCGAGGTCCATATCAATGTGAACTAAAATAAGATTACTTTGCTCATCCGCACTAAAAACCAAAAGGGTGAGACAAAGTAATTGTTTTAGGGCTGTTTCACCATCCATCTTGGATTTAGTTTAACTGACGGTTAGGTGTGATGCCGGTCTTCTATTTGTTTTTGTCGAATAGACGGAGACGGCATACATTTCAACGTCGGTTATCGCTAAGCAATGGATGGTGAAACAGCCCCTTAGCGTATTATCATTAATTCCGCATTAACAATTACAGGTTGTGTTTTGACTGCAGTAAACATACCTGTAGCCATTAGGCGAAGTATAAAACCCTGGACTATACAGCATCTTGGAATGGTCCTTCAGCATGGCATCCAACCTCGCTTTGAAGTTGTCGATCCTCCAAATATAATTTCCCATACAGTACCTCAGTAGCATCTCATTATTCTGTTTTCTCTTAGCAACTGTAAGGGCTGACAGTTGTTTGGACATGTTGAGATATTACAATGTCTTGCTCGCCGGTTACGTTGTTCTAGTATTACTACGCGTTCGTATAGGCTCTGAAATTTTATGAAATATTAGCTCTTATACGCTACTTTGCACACGTGAATCATTATGTCTAGCAGATGAAGTGAAGTTAAATGACGAGCGGACAATTTTGCCAGTGTCAAGGTTGAGAGCTACAAATGAATCTAAGTCGAGATTTTTTTTTAAAGGCGCAGTGCCTACAACAATAAAAATTGTTAACTTTGTTGGACAAGGGTCTTCATGTGTGTTTTAGAGACTAGTTACTATTTTTATCATATCTAAATTTAAATATACAGCGATGTATTATTGTTATAACCACAAATTTCTTGGTCAACTGTTTTAACGAAATTTAAGGTAGTTAGTAAAGGGCCCTATTAAACAAATTTTCATCTTTTTATTAAAAAATTACAACTTTTTCCTTAATAAAATATATAATCCCGCAATGTGTCGGTACATGATCGACCACTATAATTTACTAACGTATTCACTGCCACCTGACTTCCACAGGTGCCACCGACGCACATGTGCGTTCAAAAATGTATGAATAATATGCACGGCACTGGGCGAAGTTCCGAAAACGCATATGTTCGTCGGTGGCAGTATACGTTATATTATACTAATTGTTTTTATTCGAAACGTCTCTCTTGCTGACGTGATCTCTGTCACAGGTTCCGCTTCTCTCTCGTGCGTGTCAAATTATTGTGCTTTCATTCTGAGAGGAGCCTGGTCCCATTAGTGGGACGTATAAGGTGGGATGTTGGCTACTCGACAAATTTTCAAATAATAGTATCTGGTTATTTAATGCTAAAAATAAAATGTTATTACATATGCTTCACAGCTCTTACGCCAACGTTCGCTAACTTTTACCCGACTGCCGAAACGAGGGCTATTGTTTTTTAAAAATACACGTTGTAAAAATCAGAGAGAGTAAATTTCATGAATTGCCAAAAAGTTTTTTCTTACCGTATAAGCGCACTGGTGTTAGTGAGAGGCGGGGGCGGCTTGTCGCCACCGTCCTTGTCTGGCGCCTCCCATAGACTCATGGCCTCCTGCTCTTTCGGGTCGATGTTTGCGTTGGACATGTCATTGGTTATTTTTATTTCAGAGTATGCATTCATCAGGTACTGAAAATATATAGTTTTTTTTTTGTTTTCTTTATCTTCTATTTCGTTCGTATAAACAATAAAGAAGCCATAAAAGCTTAAAATTAGATTCAGTCACTTTTGTAGCAGCTTTCTGAGACTTGAAGAAGGCGTCTATTTAGGTACACATATTTAAACCGTTTCTGGCTGGGAGTTGACCCGCCAACAACAAAAGTGTCTGGCATGAAGGAAGTGATTTCTAATGATTATTCAGAAGAAATAAAAATTGAGTTTATAGTAATGATGAAAACTGATGAAATTCTATGACGTTT